>NC_052031.1:59152831-59458927 GCF_015832195.1 Motacilla alba alba
TCCTCATGCTTCCCTGGATCTACTGCTTTCTTGTCTTCATGCTGGGCACCTCCTGAAGTTGACTCAAAAGTCAGACACTGGGTGCTGGGGGCAAGAGCCAGCAGAACTTCTCAGGAATGTGGGATCGGTGGAAAGACAAGCATCATTGGAATACACGAAGGTTGGAAGCGTTCATGTGTGCTGGTGCACATATATCTGTGTGCTCCAGGTTGTCATGTGTGTATTTATATCTCTGTGGGCCATCTGTGTGATCCACGTTAGCTGCAGAGTGTGTGTCAGCATGTTTGTTTGTGTACAACAGCGAGCTCATGTAGTAAAGAAACAAAGGGGCTCTTTAAAGGGCTCACCCTGTTGGTTTCTGTCATGGCAATTTGAGTGGAAAGCTAATGAGGAATTTTCTCCTTAAATGTCACCAAGTGGCTTTAAATGTATGGTGCGGAACACTTGAAGTACTGGGGTGTGACAGAGGACTTTGCAGACTCTAAATGATGTTTTGCTTTTCATAACTTCTTGTGAATTCATGCCTTGAAGTGCCAGAATTTTAGAGGGGTTTATGTGAAGGGTAAGAGGACTGGAATTTGACCTGCCCTCAGAACAAAGTTTGCTTGGTGCTCCTGATCTGTGCAGTTTTCATTCCTCCTGCAGTCAGGGTGTGATGTTCTGGATGATGTTGGCTCTGCTGCCGACCCGCTGGCAGCAGGCACAGAAAGCTGGGCCACCTTCAGGATGCCAGGCCACTCAGGAAACCTTTCCTCAGTGCCTACCCCTTTGGTTGCCTGAGTGGATGGACTGAGCACCCATCCCTACTGGTTATCCCCCACCTTGGTTTCCAGTGAGTGGAATTCTTATGGGATCCCTAAGAGTTGCTTTTCCTATTTTCCTCCTTCTTTTGTTGAAACTACCCTGGCTTTGAGGGCTGTAAAATTAGTAGTTTCAGAACCCCTCAATTGTATTTGTAACTCTTCATGGTCGAGATGTTTCTCAGTGTGAATGCACACAAATCACAGTGATTCAGAAGACAGGATTATATGTTTGCAACAGCTTCTGTACAGACTGCTTTAAATACAGAATAATTTGGGACAAGGGAACCCCAATTATTAGTTCCTAGCTTTCCCTAATGAATCATAACATTGTGTGTAGGTCTTCATAAATCTTACTTGGTTTATAACTTCACTTGCTCCTTAGAAAGAGGCAGCCCTGCAGAAGACACTGAACATTGCAAACCCCTCTGCACTGTTTTCTCAGCTATGAGCCCTCATGCTGTGCAGAGGTTTTCTAACTCATCAGCTCTCTAGTTTCTATTTCTCTTATTCTAAATCTTAGCCTTCATTCAACAGGCCTTTATCCAAGTATTTTTCCTGTCTCTGTCTCAACAGCATCCCTCATTGAAAACAAAGATGGACATAGTATGAAAAGCTGTAGGATTGATTTTTTTCAGTTTTCTGCTCATCTCATGTCTCATTTGGTATCTGTTGGAACAGACAGCGTGACTCCCTGTGATTTCTTCTTTGGCTACCCTGGGCTTCACTGTCCAAATGTGATTTTGAGGCATATTTTATTGATTATTAAACAGGTGTAGATGACTGTGTGAGATGCTATAGCTGTGGTCCAAGACTCTGCTCTTTAATTTTGTGTCTAGTCTACTTATTTCTCAAGTTTCATTGATTTTTTTTGGTCTTCTTGTCATTTTTGACAAGAGATGGCATTGTAGAACATAAAGTGTTGCTACATTTTGTTTCAATTTCGTTGAATGTAATACAATTTTCTTAGTCATAATGATTTGCCCAGATAAGTATGTAAGCACTCGGTGTTTATATTTTGCAAGTTGGGGAGGGTCTAATGCTATCTGGCAGGAAATCAGATTTTATATAACCGAATATACTTAGTAGTACAGCAAAAGAAATTTGTTTTTTTATATTAAAAAAGTTTTATTTCATTGTTATGACTTTTGAGCCCTAAACTTTGGCCTTCCGATGGTATTGGCTGTGAATATTTTTAAAATTTAATAGCTAGCTAACAGTGAAATTTTTGGTGACTCCTTCCTGTGTATGGCTGCTTTTCCCCAGTTTACAGTGCCATAAAGTGAGTGCATCTCCTGTTCAGATTTTGGTGGCTAGGTCTATATGCTTTTCTTTAAGTGAGCTGGGAATAGAAAATCTGTTTTCCTTCACCCCTGAAAGGTTGTACATCACAAATATTAATTTGCCTTCTTCCTGTGAGTTGTGTTGTGGCAGGGCTGCTGCTGAAAGTTCTGGGTGTTTCTTGCTCTGTGGTCCAGAGCAAGATAAGCAAGAGGTTTTGTTTTGTTTTCTCCTTTGGCATCTTTTCATGTTACCTCAGCTCTCTGAGGAGCTGCAGTAGCTGGGGACTGATGGAATGACAGAGTCCCAGGAAGTGAAAACTGATGATTTTTGTTTTGAAGGAGGGGAAGAGGAAAGGTGTGTTCTATGACACACTGTATTAATTGTTTTAGGAGAGGATGTTTGTTTCTTTAGGCTTGCTGTGTCTCAGACTCTGCTCTACAGCTGACCCTGAAGACAGAGCTGAGGCCAAGAAATGGATGTGTCACCTATTCTGACTCTAAATAGTGGTGATGATGATAACAGCTTTCTTGGAAATTATGTACATGGGGATGAGAGGTTGAAATGCTGCTGGAGACATCAATCAGCTGATTTTGGAACTGTGGTGTACTTAACCCTCCTGCCCCCAAACACAGAACTCCTCCCCCTTCCCTGAATCCCAGATCTCCATCTCTATTTCAGGACTTGATGGATCACAAACTTCCTGAAATAAGGGAGAAGGCTCAAGGAGGATGTTAAATTTGGATATTCAAAGATGTTAATTGCAATAGAACCAATTTCCTGATGAGAGCTCTTCTCCACAGAGAAGTCATCTCATCATTGTAGAAACACCACCATAATTAACAGGAGCTGAAGCACTTATTGGCAGCTCATCACAGAGACCTAGGTTAGTATGTGTCCAGATATTATATCTCCTTCTCTCACTCAAAGATGAGGTGTCTCGGATTACGCTTTTCTCTCTGTTACTGCTGATATCTCAGTTATTCTCTGAACAGCAAATGTGTGGTTCTTTTGTCCAATTATCCAGACTCCGAATAGGAATGATTAAACATCTTTTTGGGTAAAGTAGTCCAGCAACTCTTCAGAGTGTTTAAAATTCAATCCAATAAAAATAAAAATCCTGGAAAAGTGAAGAGGGCAACTTTTCTCTTATGTCTCTTCTCCCTAGCTCTGTTTCCTTTTGGTCTTTCATGTGTGAGACTTATGCTGCAAATTTGGACACTGAGATGATAAATGCTGTGTGCCTGGCCTCTGAGTCAGGAACAAAATCCAACTCCTGTTATCCAGAAAGCAGAGCAGTGCAGGGCAAATCAGAAACCTGTTCTGTGGGAGAAGGTGGCTGGAAGGGTTGCAGTGAAATTAGAGAAGAGTCTTTTACCTGAGATGAGCCACAGTTTAATTTTCCTTGTAGGTCTCCAGCAGGGTCACTTGGTTATGCACATCCCAAATAGGTTAGACTTGGAAGTCTTTGGTCAGGGAAGACTGTAATGTTGGAGTAGAAGTGATGCATATGAAGTACAGTTGCATGGATCAGGGAGAAAGCAAAAGACTGTTGCACAGACAGCAGAGCCATTTGCCTAGCTCCAGGTGTTTCCAGCATTTTGCCAGTGGATATGAAATAAAGACACACAGATTTATGCTTCAGAAATGGACACTGTTTCTTAATCAGTACACAAGTGTGAAAGAAGACTATTTTAAGAGTGTCTACATTTGGTACAAAGGATGCAGATTCCCTCATTTATTCTGATCTGTGCATTCCTTCTGCTTCAGCGTTCTCCTCAGCCATTTTCCCAACTTCCACCTGATGCTGCCAGAATTAGAAGTCTGTCCCTGTTCCTACCTAAGCGACCCACGGCTCAACAGGCCCCTTGCCTTTCCCAGTCCCTCTCTGTTCCAGGCAGCCAGCTTTCCCTACACATATCCCTGAATGTCAGGAACACGTTCTCTGCTCCCACTACATCCTCCTTCTGCATGTACATCCCACTCCTCCCCACCTGTTGCTGGTTATGGAAAAGGAACAAAAGCGAGCATGAGCGAATGTGCAGAGCTCTGTACAGCAGCAGAGGTGTCAATCTGAGCAAATCCCCAGCTTTAGCAAAAGCCTTCTTTCCTCTGCAGTGCCAGTGCTGCTTTGCAGCTCATGGTCCTTCCTGTGCTGACATATGCCCTGGGACCCAGGGGCTGGAAGGGATCTTTTTGTGTCTTGCCTCAGCCTCCTGCTTTATGCCCAGTGACCACTCAAGCACCACTGCCTACAGAGCATCCATAGCCTTGTGGAAAATTAGGGTACCTGCTGGTCCTAATACCTGATGAGAAGATTTTGTTGCCCTAAACATCTTAAAGCAGGAGTAAATAGTGATATACAAATTCCTCTTCCTGCGTGGGACAAAATGTCACTATGCAAAGGAACCAGTAGGTTCCTAAACCAGTCCATGTCACACCATGGCTGTGGTCTGCACGCAGCATGTGGGTCAGAGCCAGACCCCTGTGCAGCTGCACTGAGCTGCACCGCAGCACTAAGGCCTCTCCCCACCACGTGTCTGATCATGAATGATCTTCTGTGCATGACAAAGCTCACCTTTGCCAAAAGCTGTACTGGTGGAAGAGGAAAGCTATCTTAGACCTTCTTGTCTTGGTGTCTTCAAGTACCAGCTTAAAATAATCTTGAGAGAAGCCAGAAGTGTAAGTAAAAGTTGAACTAATCTGGGTGGGTTTTGACTGTCTCTGTCATCCCAGGATGGGGGAGTGCAAGAACTGTAGGAGGAAAGTTGGATGAGAGAGGGTGGTTGGGTGAGGATTTCAAATATGTGCAGGAGTATGTGCCTTAATGCATTGAGTGTGTTGGAGGTGAGGAACTAGAAAAAGAGAAGTTATCTTAATAAGTCTGAGTCACTGTGTGAGTGGGGGTGGTGGCAGAGAAGTCTTAGTGAGGCAGGGATTCATAAACTGAGGAGGACACTGGAAATTTTGCATGGGCTGATCTGTTGAGGGGAAAGGAATGAAAACTGCTCTGCCAAGCTCTTGTAAAAAAGCCTTTGAGCTTTTTGCAGAGCCCACCTAATTCTTTGCAGTGTTTACCTTGTGGAGTTTGTGAAAATAGAGCATGCAAACCTTCTGAGGGACTGGTAGCATAATCTCAAGTAAATGGCAAATGGTTAACTTAATGAATAAATCTTGGACAATTTTCCCCTTCACCCCTAGACCGCCTCTTCCTAGTTCAGGTACAAATCCAAAGGACGTTTCAGCTGAAATAGTTTCAGCTGAATTTGTTTCTCAGGTTGTTCAGCTATGAATCTCTGAGCAAAACTGGAGGTAGGAGACTCATGGGGATTGAAGAAGAAGAAGAAGAAGAAATAGCCCCCACAATGCTTTACTGCTGATCTGTGCACTCTGACAGCTCAGAATATACTTTACATAAGGGGGGTAGCAAAGCCACTTGGGATTCCCATGTACACCTCTTCAAAAAAAGCAGCCCCCACAGAGAAATGAAAAAAGCAAAGTAGAGGGAGAGAGGAAACTTAGGTTGAATTTAAAAATGGCTTTCCTGAAGAATAAGGACCACGTTTATCAAAGAAAAGAGACTTCTGACAAGGGGCAGATTCATTTAAAGTAGGAATTAGCAACACCTTCATCCAGAAAGAATGAACCTTAGGCTCAACTTAGTGTTGTTTTATTCACTTGTCTCTTCTTTCTACTTGTGGGCCTGGGCACATATACATAAATATTCCCAGAGATGGCTGCTTGAGTGCTGTTTCCAACATTCTTGTAAGGAGTAAGTAGTAGTGGGCATGTCAGAAGGATCCAGATCATGAGAGATTATAGTTTGGCAGAATACAGACTAGTGGGGGTAAAGTTAGCCAAGTTGCATATACGAAGCTTCATCTGAATTATGCCTGAACTTTGAATCTAAAATTTAGGGCTGCAAATTTAAGAAGGTTTATTTCTGAAAGAGTCTGGGGGGAAGCCTATCTGCATTCCTGATAAATAGGGGTATAAGAGCATTCATGTGTGCTGGGCAAGCAGGGGACCTGTGCAAAGTGCAGCAAAAGGACAACTAATTGTTAACCACACTGTAACACCAAGTGCTTTTCTGGCAATTATTTGCCATAGCTGCTGGGTCTTTCAGCACAACTCAGACCAGCCCAAGCCTTGAATTGGCTAGAAGTCAGTAGTCCAACTGCTTTCAGAATTGTGCTTTTATCCTCTGGAGGCAGGCTGAGCAATGCAAAGTCTTCCGTGGGGACAATGATTCATATGCCAGCGAACAGCTGCTGCAGATCCCTGGGTATGCCCAAATGATCCTGAAACTGATGCTTCTGTTACGGTGTGAGGTTATTTTGTTGTGGTGTGGATGAAGGATTAACTAGTTGTTAATTTCAGGTAAATAGAGTCCTCATTTGCTAACCTGCTTTGGTATTGCGTGAGATGGGAATTCAGGCTCTTGAAATCTTCTGCCTGTTCTTTTCCATCTTGAAACCACTAATTTTCTCGGTATTTACTTCCATGCAAATGAGTGAGACAGCATTGCTCTTTCTCTGAATGATATTTGTTGTACTAAAAGTTAGGAGGGGAAGAACAACTTAGGAATCTCTGCGCACACACACACACACACATATATATATATATGTATATATGTATATATATATATATCTATGTATTCCTCCTGAGATACAAAGCATGGTTAGACAATTAGACATGCACACAAAGCTATGTGGCTTTATTCCTTCACCCAGCATCTCTTGCCCCTAGTTTTTTGTCTATGTTAGAAGAAAATACGTGAGGACAAATATGGTGTCTCTGAGTGGGAGTTATCACCTTCTAAGTATTGGCTTAAGACCAGAGGAAACAAGGTTTGCTTGTGACCTACATAATTCTGGCCTAGATCTCTGGTCCATAGAATGGAAAAAATATTACTTCATTTAAAAAACTCTAGGCCACTGCAAACATATTTTCTTTTTGGTTGTTCTCATATGTTTAGCCTCTTTTGCTTTCTGTTTTCAGCTTTCATCTCTGAAACATCTTTTCAGGGCTGTCCCCTCACTAATGGCATTAAAATTGCATTGCTGATGTATAGTGAGGTAGGATAAGGCTGATAATGTGGACTTTGGGAGAAGGGAGTTGTCATGGGAAATGTTGGAAAGTCTCATCTAAAATAGCTGGGATTAGGTGTCTCTGTTTTCATAGCATGGTTCTCAAGCTGCTTTATCCTACCTGGTGCTCTCTGCTTTGCTTCTGATTTCTCTCTAGACAAATCCAGAGAGCAGTTTAATGCATCCCTCTGCATCACAGTGGCTATTTCTGCCAAATTCTGGATATTGGACTTGGAAAGCTCATAGGACCTGTGGAAAAAGGAAGAGAGGAGGAAAGGATGATTATCAAATATATTATCTTTTTGATCTCTTTTTCAGGGAAGGAGGGAGGGGTAAGGGGAGGAGAAGGACAGAGCAACCATAAAGGAGAGTTTTGATGCTAGTTTATTTAACAAGCAAAACACATAAAGATTAGGGTTCCTATGGCAACTAGCTACCAGCAGAAGAACCTCAAGGATTTGGGGAGGAGTGGGGGGGAATGATGGAATGGTTAAGCACAAGGTACTGGCATTTTGGATTAAAAAGACCTTTACCCAGCTGCAGCAGCATCCTCAGTTTATTTGCTGAAGAGCAACATTTATGTATGAAAATGTCCTCAGCACCAGAAGACATGTTCTCCATGTTAGTTGAGTAAGGCCCTAAAGTCAACAGGAATAGTTTTATTGACAGTCCTGTCATGTTCCCTCTCTGAAGAGTCTGAAGGAGAGGAGTGGTAGATGGCAGATGATGGAGGGACATTAGAAGCTGAGTGACAAGTGCATGAGAGACACAAGGTTTGTGGATATGATATCTTACTCTGTCCCTTATTCTGCAAGGCCACAGGAGCCACATCCCTTCTCCTAGATGTGAATAAGATTGCAGAGCAACTTTCTTCTCTGGTCTTCAGACAATACCATTTCAACAAATTCAGAGTGGATAAATGTATGTACAAGCAGCAGAAATCTTTAAAATGTCAGTTTTGTTTGGCTTTTAAAAAAATTATTATTTTCTCCAGTGCTGTAGTAGCTCCAAGAGCCTGGGTGCTTGTATTTGTTCTCTGCTTGATGCCAGACCTCTTGCTGGGAACATCATCTCTCACCAGGTATTGTGTTTTTTTCATTTGGATTTGAAATGCCAAATCATGTAGTCATTTGAATCTGGGAGTAAGGGGAGGATGAAGGAGGTTAAGGATAGCTTCTGTTTACATCAGCACAGTACAGAGAAAAACCATCTTTATACAACCTCAATTGTTTGTATTGAAGGTCCTACTGAACTGTCCCCTGAGCAAACCAAATCCTGGGAGGTTGATTGAATGATTTACTTAATTGGGTTTTTTCTGTTGATCTCGCTTGTTTTGGTTTTTTTTCTTTTTAATAACTTATTATAATCATACCCCTCTGTCTACTAAAAATTCTCCTACACCTCACATTGAGAAAGAATGATATTTGTCCTTTGGCATGGCTTTTGTAAGAGCTTGTGTTACTGCTGAGCAGTGGACACAGGGAAGTGTTCCCTGCTCATCCTGGGCTGGGCACACACAGACATGGACCAGCTTGTGCTGGCAAGAGTGACAGAGGGAGAGAGTTTGTCAGTCAATCTGCAGGTGAAATCTGAAATCAGGCTAATTTCAGTGTTCATGGAGGAAATAGCAAGTTGTGAGCTTGTCCCACCAGAAAGCTGCTATGTGAGTTGTGTGACACAGTTCCATGAACGTGGGCTATCCTAGGATAAAATCATTCCATATTAGGATAGCATTTGCACTGTTTGTGACAGAAGACTGCATGTAGCAGGACTGAGACATGTGGGGCTTACAGACAAATAGCACAGGAGGATGGAGGGGCTTTAGTTGTGATCAGAAAAAGGTATGTCCAAAATTTTAATATGTCATAGCTGTTAATTAGAACAACAATCCTACTACTGTTATAAATGGAGAGGGTGGATGGGGAAGGAAAAATTTAAGAGATGGGAAATATGCAGTAACATGATGAAGGGAGATAGGACTGATATGAGAACCTGAATAGAATTCAGGAAAATGAAACATGATGAGGAGATTTGAAACTGGGGCAGGAGGAGAAAGGCACAATGGATGCTGTGTGGGTAGGAATGAAGTGGAGGAGTAGGAACTGAGCCAGATAAAAGGGGAAGGGAGGAACGGTTAGTGGAGAAAATGATCGGGGCAAGGAAGGCAGAGATTTGTAAGGCAATGGGAGGGAGGAGATTAAATGGAGAAGGTGGAAGAAGGAAGGCAAGCAGAGAACATAAGTGTAACAGGGATATTGAATTAGAGAGGTGTGGGGGATGGATCTAAAAGGTGAGAACAGGGAAAGGAGGAGAAAATGTTCTATTACCTAGGGAAAGCAAAGGGTTTGAGAGAGAGAGAGCATTAATTTTAAAGGGGAGGAGTGCAGGGGATGGAGAGAGCAGTCGACAACAAAAACCTCAGAAAAAAGAAATAGAGCTATAAAACAAACAACAACAACAACAAAAAGGTGAGAAAATAAAAGGAGAAGGGTGAAAAAGAAAGAACCCCCAAGGGTGGCAGTGTGTTACTTTGCAGACACAGCACCTTCAGAAACTCGGATACACATGTTCCTGTGAGCTCCCATGTAAGCTTATCTTTGTGTTTCCCCTGATGTCCCTGTTGGAAGTGGGTAGCCTTTGCCAAAGGAAATGAAATCTCTACAGCTACAGGGTATGACTGTCTAGATGACCTAAAAAAATGCCCTCCATGCTGCCTCTGCCTATATGTTTGCTACATAAATTTAGGGTGAGGACACAGTTTGATTTCAGTTTCTAATACCTTCCTGCTGTTTAGACAATACCCTCAGTGTATGCAGTACTGAGTAGTGTGCATATTTTTGAGTAACTTGTGTAATAAAGAGTTTATTTTAGTGGTAGGAGCAAATGCTGTCCTCAAGAAGCAGATGTGGTCTGTGTATCCTGAGCGGCTGGCAGATGAAAGTGTACAGTGCAAATAATGCTTAAAACTGTGCTGTGATCAATGCTGAACTATCTTTAAAGAGAGCTTGCTGTCATTCTCCTGCATATCTGCTCTGCCCTGGAATGGCCATGACAAGCTGTGACAGGCAGAGTTTTAGGGAAATTCCTGTTAGCTCGGGGTGCCCCGAGCCAGGAATGGCAAAAAAACCAGGAGGATGCATGGGCTTCTCCTGCAAATCGGCAAGATTTGTTCTTGCAGCAAGAGATGTGCCTAGAAATGCTACTACTTCTAAGCCAGACTTCCAAGTATCTTGTGCTCTGAATGAATTGATGAGCATAGCCTGAGGCGCATTATTTCTCCCTTGCTCTGGTCTGCCTGCAAAACAGCTTTTTAAGGGAAGCTGGGATGCCTACCCCAGGCACTCATTTGTGGCTGAACTCTGTCAGAGAGAGGGAAGTGCCAAACACATGCTCTGATTTGTAAGCACCATGAAGGAATTGTTCTAGAGGGGGTTGCAGCCATTCAACCACTCTCCCTACCAGGCCTTTTTTGAAATTTTTCATTTACAGTCAAAGATTGAGTCAACAGAGTAAGTGGTGGATGGGGTGAGGCCTCAAGAATCCTCAGTAAGACAGAATCTGTCAGGCTGAGCTCTCTGTGTGGAGTGAAATAATAGCATGATGATGTTTCTAAGCAAGGCTTCACTTTTCTAGGATTAGTTTCAGCCCACCTGATAGCTCACCTGGCCTCTCTTGATCTCCAATTAGATTTCCTTCTGCAATTGTCACCATCATGAACATCACTCCTTTGACTTATGTTTTTATTGGGAATTGACTTTTTCCTTTCATCTGGAAACTTTCCACTCCTGTTTCCTCTGTATGCTCCACACTAGACTTCTCCATTAGTAGTAACTTGTGAGTGTCCAGCCCACTTGGAAGTAAAATAGGTTGCTATATTAAAGTTGCATCTGAAATGCAGAATTTCAGTGGTAGGCTGAACATAGGTGGAAATCAATCACATCTTTGGCTAATGTACAGGAAAATGCTTTTCTGCCTGTGTGAGCGGTGGAAGGGTGCAGGCTTGTGTGCCTGCCAAAAAATCCCAACTCTTCTGTAATTTTTGAAAGCACTGGGGGAAAAACATTAGACATGTAAAACCAAAAATAAGTGGGGAGCAATAAAGAATTGGATGGGACTATGCTGATCATTGAGTATTGATTCTGTAATTGCAGGTAAGCATAATTGAAAAATCTGGATATATAGGGGGAAAATGCTAAATTTTCTTGTAGCTAAATTTTTAAGGAACTCTCATATCCCTGTAATAAAATCAAGCCCTCTAGCACAGTGTTTGAAAAACTCTCCTGTGCTGCAAGGAACCATCAAGTGAGATGTCAGACATTGCCAGCTTCCTGGGTTCCTGCTGGAGTGGGAATTTGGTAGTGAAAATACCCAAGTGATCTTGGGGAAACACACAGGGCCATCTGTTGTAAGGGAAGGTGGGAAAATCTCCAAGGTTTCTGTTAACCTGAGTTTGTGGGAAAGGCGTTGCTGGTCTCAGGGTGGTGATTGCTTTAGTCACAAGTGTGTGAGCAGGACACCAGTAAAATAGCTGAGGGCTTGACCATGTGGTTAATAGTGACAGTGCTCAAATGGTGGATATTTGTTGTAAGGAGGTCAATCAGTAGAGAAATTAAAGGAATGCAAGATGTTATTTCTAGTCCGATATCCACTACATCTATTAAAGTAAGCTAAGACTTATAAAGAAGGTTAATTTGTTCTCTTACACAATCCCAAAATAGTAGCATAATCTATTGAGACTCCAAGCACTCATCCCTGCTAAATTGTCTCCCACGTTTTTGGTGATGTTAACTGCTTTGTGCAAGTGTAGCAAAGGTGGGAAAGGTCAGTTGTTCTCCGTCTGATCCCTGTCTTTCTGCTACTGTAAAGGGAACCAGCATCTTTTCTTCTGTGAGTGGGTTTTATCTGTCCCCAATTGGTATTAGTGCAGCTAATGTAAAACTTCTGTCAACTTTATTGTGAGTTTTGCTGGTTTGTGTTGAACCAGCAGTCTTGTTGTGGGTAAATTTGCTTATTTGTTTAGGACATTAAGTATTTAAAGCTTCCATTTTAGTGGGTACTTTTTTGGCTGGTGAGAGGACAAACTGTTTGAATGCTTTTATTCTTTGTTTCATCCACAGAGTGTTTGCCCTCCTGCACTGACTAGGTAAGCAATTTTATAAAAGGGAGGGTTCTTCTTTTGCTCCTGATGCAGCTTTTCTTTGTAGCTTCAAGCTACAAGTTTAAGATGAAGCCTCCACCTTATGCAGATTTCTGGAGCTTTTTTAAGAAAATGTCCTCCTCCCACTCCTCAAAGTTGTGTGGCTTTGTACCACTGTTCTTGCTGTGTGCAGGCTGCCAGTCACAGAGCTGCATGGCAGCTTGGCTTAGGTTCTCCCCTTTTTTCCCTTCCCTGAGGTCTGAGATACTGCTGTCGTGTCGTGACTGGACACTGTCTGTGTGCAAGAACACATGGTACCACATTTTCTCTATTTTGGTATTTGATTGAGGATTAGGACAAATAGTTGTTTATTTTCATGCTGCTGTACTCCTGCAGTCTAAAATGGCTTTCAGAAAGAAAATGAGAAAGTTCTGAGGGCATCTGTGAGTTCATCAGCTCTGAAATGGGAGGTGGCCACTGCAAGGACAAAAGCAGTGCCAATACCTTGGCATGTGCTGGAGTAAATACTTTCCTGCAGCTGCTTTTCTCAGCAGGAGAAGTTTTAAATTGCTCCTTGTCTTATTTGTAGTCGTGAAGCTTAGTGAGTGAGAACTGAGCCCATATTAGTGTTTGTAGATGGAAGGCACTAAGAATTTCCCAAAATAACAGTTTTATGTTAGGGAGAAAAAAAATCAACTTGTTCTACAAAGTCCACTTGGATACAATGAATAAGGCAAAAAGAGATAAACATCTGTTCCAATTTGGGAGCAGGTGATTTTGGAGCCTATGCCATGTTGGAGTAACTTTTTGACAAAGGAGGAGAAAATGCAATGAGAAGCAGGGTTGGGAAGTGGGGTAAGCTGGGCAGGGGGGTGAACCTGCCAAGAGTCTGAGTGAATCCTGCAAAGGTAATTTCTGTACTGCAGCATTGGAAGGGAGCTCTAGGGAGCATCAACAGCGAGCAGGTGTTCACCAAAGGGGAACTGCATGGAGTATCATAGCTCCTTTGGTGATGGGCCAAGCTAGACTCAGGCTTTTCCAGCTGGAAGCCTACCTCTGGCATGTCTGGTGAAGGATAGATCAGCAGGTTGCCCCAGAAGTGTCCAGAACCAACCAGAGATGAGGCTCCAGGCTTTGCTGCTGAGTCAGTGCCTGAGGCAGCCTGAGCCTCCTGCCAGCCATGCAGAGGCAGCTGTGATTCCCCTGCACTCAGGACTGACAGCCTTCACCCTGGTGCTGGGAGCATGAGGGCTTGGGCTTTGCAGAGCTACCTGGGGCTCAGTGCAGTGAGCAGAGCTACCTGGGGCTCAGTTTGTGTCATCCTGTCTTGCTCCCACATGCTGTACTCAGCAGAGATCTGCTCATGACCCTTTTTAGCCCTATTGACCAAGACCCCATCACCAGATAAATATTTGGAGCTTCACAGTTGCTGAAAAAAAAAAAAAAAGAAAAAAAAGGCTTTTAAACTCTGCTTTGCAAACTGCACTGAAGGTTTAATAAAGTGGGTATTTTTAGCGTGTCATAAAAATATAAAAGCCCACTCTTATTTTTATCCCTTCAATCTCTGCAAAATTAATTGAAGGCATTTTACCTTGCTTTCTTTTTCTTCCCTGACTTTGAGAAACCAGCTAACTTTAGTACCCAGGAGGGAAGGCATCATCAGATGTTGGCAAATGCTGGCCATGTTGTGAGTCTATTTATAGCAAGTGGCTGTCGAACCACCTTGTCGTTCTTTTCTTAGCATCAGCTGGACGAGCACAGCTATCAATTATCCACGAGGCTAATGATAATACAATGAAAGCTATGGAAAGCAGGTGCTCAGAGGCCAGAGAGAGAGAGAGGGGGAGGTAGGTGACAGGACACGGAGAATGAGGTTTTAGGAAATGAAAAAAATCCCTTTGCTCAGCCTGAAAACCCTTATTATCTGTAATAATTAGTAATAACAGGGGTGCCTGCACAAAGTCATTGTGACTGCTTTCAGCTGGTATGCCCCTCCCAAGCATGATTTCCCTCATTTATTTTCATTGTGTTGGCAATCAAGGGCAGTAGGTTTCTTCTTCCTTTTTTTTTTTTTTTTTTTGTTCTTTTTTTTTTCTTTTTCTTTCTCCCTTACTCACTTTGCTTTTAATAGACCTTAAGCTGAGTGTTCTGCTTCCCCCACTGTGTCCTAGGTTCTGATATTTGGGTTGGTAATAGCAGGTTCTAGTTTCTCTGTGAAAAACTGAGCCTCTGGTATTTCTCACGCTGGGAGATTGCACACACACGTTTGTTTCCTCTTTTGTCTCCATTTCAGAGAGGATTTTGCCTGTAAGGACTCTGGAGGGAGAAGGGAGGAAGTGAAGGGATGTCATTCCACTCGCTGCCAGTGACAAAGCTGATTGTCAGCTATTTATCAGTCCTTTTTTAATGGCTCGTCTTTGCTGCTTTCGTCTCTAAGCGCAGGAGAGCAGGACAGTGTGAACTCTGCTCTTGACAGCAGCTCAGGTTCTGACACCATCTGCCACCTAATCCACGTCCAAGGAAGGGGCTGACGTTTGTGTGCATGTGTGTGCACACATGCCCTCCCCACCTCGCCATACATCATTTCAGCAGACTCACACTGATCAGCTCACCAGCAACGTTTCTCTTCCAGGAATTAGCCTTTGATTGTATTACCTCTTTTCTTCCTCCTGCTTTAGATTTCCCTGTTTGAGTTTGGCACACTGATGGGAGGCACATCTCTGTTTTCTATCTAGCCTGGCTGTGTGAAGTGTTGGACTTGGAGAATTTTTTTAAATTTTCCTGGAAGTTATCAGTGTGAGATACATGGATTTCTTTTGCAAAAGCAGCAGGAAACAGAACAGGTGTAAAATGTCTGTGTCAGGCTCCTTGGATAGCTGGTAAGTGGGTTCTTGCAGGAACTGTTGAATTTTAGGCTTGAAAAGCTTCATGACATAATGCTTAGTGACATAATGGCCAATCTTGTCCACAAGATTTCTGGACTCCTTTCTCTAATCCATGAGGAAAGGCAGCTCTCATCACACGTGGTGCTGTGGTGTATGTGCTGGTGTTTTTAGATGAACAGTATCCAGCACAGCTCACTGAATGTACCGGATCGTGTTTGCTCCTGGTGCTCAGTACTGAGCACATTCGCTGCTGTGGCAAATGGCTTGAGCATTGAGATGGAAAGGCAAGAGGGGCTTTGGGAATGATAGTGAGGGAGGGAGAAGTGTGCATTTAGAAAAGCCAGTTGTTTTACTTGCAATGATCTATTGTGCCATTTTTATGGGCTAGGGTGATGAATGTCTGGCAAACTGTATCTATCTCTACAGTTGGGTGGTTATTGCACCTGAGTGTTGCAACTTCTTCCTCCTGAGTGCTCATGCATAACCCTTTCTTCCCCCTTTGAAAGAGTCTCCATTGTACAAAAATTGGTCTTTTTCCTGGCTGAGGGGGAAGGAACAATGCTTCCTTCAAAAGTTAACACAGTCTTGGGAAAGAGGTCTCTACCTCTGCCAAGCAAGGGACCAGGAATTCAACTTTCCTGCAAAGCTGAGCAGAGCTCTGCCATGTAATGCTGAGGGTTTGATTCCCATCATCTGCAGGGAACTTTAGATCAGGCTCCAAGCTCTCACTGATTCCTGTGAAGATCTGCTTTACTTTGTGTTGTTTTATTTTTGCCCCTCCATTTGCCTTTGTAGACCCTCTCCCTCATTGTCCAGGCGCATACTAACGGCAGGATGTTATTTGCCATGTGAGCATCACACTGAGCTTGGAACAGAGGAATTCTGCCATTCAGTTGTCCTTCATTTCATCAAACACACCTAAAGCAAATAAAAAAAAAAAAAAAAAAGAAAAAGCCAGTTTTATACTGAATAATGCTCGCTAATTAAGAAAGCAAAAGAACTTTATTCAATTAATTGGAAGTAGATTTCTGGACAAAAACCTAGTTTATCAGCAATCTTTGCTAAGTGCATTTTATTTTTCTTGTAACAGAAAAAAGTACTTTTTTGTTTCTGTAAGATTACTTATGGAGGTGCTTGAAGAGAGGTTTATCATGAGACTGTATTGATGTCTATTGATGAAGGCTGAAAACTTCTCTCCCTTTCCCATTGACAAATTAAAGCAATTTTCTGCACTCCTAAAAGAGGTAATGGAATAATTCTCTGCCTCCAACTAGCAATTTAATATTGATCTGACTAAGACAGAATATTTCAAACAATTGATTAAAGAACTTATCTTCTAACCCAAGTTTCAGATATTGTTTGGGATAATTTCCTGTTCACAAGACAGTTGCAAGCTTCAGATTAATTTTGAAAGTGGGCTTTCCAGAACAAAGTAATAGTGGAACTGGCAGAGGGGTGTGATGCACTGGTTTCATTTAGAGGATGTTGTCCTTCACATTTTGCACTTGTCTGTGTAGTGAAAATAGCAGTGTGCCTGTGGAGGAGCCTGGCTTCTGAAGTCGCACTCTTTTGTTAGAAAATTGTAATTTTTCAGGGAAATATCTCCAAGGCAATGGAAAACATTGTAATGAGAGCTGCACGTGTGAGAATTGTGCTTCATTTTAAATTCAAAGTATTCAGAAGGTCCTCTTTTTCCTAGTTGGTTTATTTTTCATTGAAAAATATCATCTAATGACTACTAATTAATCCTGATGTGTATTGGCCCTCTAAGATAAAAACAAAAGCTCCTTTCCCTGCTGGGACATCTCTAAAGAATTAGAAAACTCGTTCCCTTCTGCACTAGAAAGTTTAGTGATTTGTTGTTTTTCAGCTCTGTCTCTCTGCTTCTGTGCCTCTAGCATTCTGTCTCAGTATGGGAACTGTGTCTCATAAGCATAGACCTTTTCCAGCCTTCCCCTGAGGTTTTGACAGGCTGGGGAATTCCCTTAGGCATAGGTAGTCCCCTTGTGCCTCCAGCCAAGCTGCAAGGAGCCCAGCTGCTCCTCATGGGAGATGCAGACTGAACTTGCAGTTGAAAGCTCAGGAAATTGCAAATAAATCCCTGGGAAAACATGTCTGAACTAAATCCAGGCATTTTGGAGTTCAGTTTCCAGAAAAATTAATGCCTGTAAGAGGAGCAATGGTTTTCAGAAGACTCTTTAGTCAGCTCATTGCAGTCAAGCTTATCCAGCACTATTGATAAATTGAAACTCTAAGGAAAAAAAGCCCAAACAAATAAAAAAAAGAGCCAAGATTCTGTCTCCTCTTACAACATTGGGAGTAAGTATTGAATAAAAGGGACAAAGGGGGATGCTGAACACGCTCCTGAATCTGGCAGTTTGCAATACTTTTGTCGGGGTTATCTGTATCACATATTTGGAAGACTGTAGCTGGGTGTGTTATTCTTTAGGGAAAGTAAGGCTTTTCTGCATTTATTAACTTTATTATTGGAAAAATAATGTAATTTCTGAATGTATATATAGTTTAAAACATGGTGTATTCCCTTTATTTTTTAGTTAAGAAAAAAGGGATCATGTTGGATGCCCATGCTGAGACCAATAATCTAATCTGCTAAGCGTGGATATATGGCCATTTATGAAAATGTCCCTTTGAAATTTGTTTATTTGTTCAACTGTTTACATCAAATTAACTTTGAAAATGTCAGTAATAGGGAGTCATATGTTCATTCCCCTTATTTTGGATATTGCAGATAAAACATACACTTGCTTGTTTCCTCATCTGTAATATGAATATATATGTTAAATCTGGCCAATATTTCATAAACTGTTTTTAGGCTGAACAGTTTTAACAAGTTTAGTTTCCTCTGATGAAAGGTAAAATCACAGGTCAAATCATTAACTGCAACTGTATAGGCAATTCAAAGGCATTTTTCCCCATCTGGTCCATAATTGGATGTCTAATGTGCCCCAGCTCCTTGAATGTAAGAGCAGCAATTCCTCTACACTGGAGACTCCTGAGTCAGTATTTGGTCAGCTAAAATGTAGATTTGTGCCACTGTTTGTAATGATCAAAAATACCAATGAAGAGGCTTGAAGGCTGATGTGACTCTTTAATCTATGAAAATTAGTTTAAGTGTGTTTCAGAGTTTTCACACAGCACTAGGTTGTGGTCAGATTCAAAGTGGCAAGCTCCCATTTGTGTATTTGTGGGGATCTCGAGGCAAACATCTGTTTGGCAATGAGATTAAATTGAAAATCAAGTTAACCTCATATAGAAATATTTGTTGCAAGCAAATTTGAGATTTTTACATCAGGAACAAAACATTACTCCATACTGCTTACTCCCAGTACTCTGGATTTCTGATCTGCAAGTGCCTGTTTTATATAAAGCAACAAAGGAATGTGAGGTTAGATCACCTAGACCGGATGATACTCGTCTTGGATTACTGCAGGGAATAAAGTGTGAAATAACACTGGTACTGATGAGGACATGTGATATATCCTGCAAAGCCAACAGCTGTTTGTGACAATTGACAAAGCACCAGTGTGGGATTTACCTCCAAACTGGAGCAGCAAGGTGCTGGAAATCAGGGAACAGGAAAACTGCCTGGTCACTGCAGGGGAGCTGAGTGGGAGTCTTGGGATAGCAAAGGGCAGCATGTATGTCTGGAGTCAAATTGCCATTTCAATCAAAAGGTGGAATCTTACATCTGTTAGACTTTGCAGCTATGAAGTGGCACAGGGTGGGACTACTTATGAACACAGAATAAGGGCAGTCCAGCATAGCTGACCTGAGTTACTTGATTTTTCAGGAGACTTTTTCATTAAGTCATTTATCTATCAGAATTTGGAATATGTATCATGAAATGCTGACAATAATAATTAAGAAGTGAGTATAACTTCTGCCAGCTCTCATCTCTGTCCTATCATTTTAGTCAGTAGGTTCTTATATTCCTGTTTGTTTTGGTCTGAAGCAGTTCATGCATTTTATATCTCACCCTGGAGGTGGATAAGCACAGCTCATCAGTGTATCTTTGTTCTTTCTGGGAAATCTGTATGCAGTAGGCTGCTTCATCAAATATTCCTAATACTTGAATAGCCTCAAAAAACCCCCAATGCAACCAAATCCTCTAAGACAAACACAGCTAGGACATGTTCTCTTAAAACTGCAGATGAGTATTTGTGCCCATTCCGAGTGCTGTAAACACTTGTAAGCGTACGTGTGTGTGTGTCTGGAAGCATTTGTGCAGTTCACAGCTGCAACCTCCTGCTCTCAGCACTGATGTTAAATGGCAATCCAAGGGGCATCTGAAACAAGGGAGATGAACAGCCCTGTAGACTTTAGACCCTCAACATCCACTACCCTTTAGGTGATGGTATCGATACACAGAGATAAAGCAGAATGTCTACATTTCTGTCTGTTTCTGAACCTGTATGCTCTTCGGAGAGAAAGTATTTCACAGGCCTGTCAACAGGGTACTTTTTCATTTGCAGAGAATTCTTGTTTGGAAAACAAGGACAGGAGAAAATGTTTGGTAGAGACTACAAAGGAGGACAAAAATCTCCAAGTAGATTTTGGTGTGCCAGGAGCTTTGTATCATGGTGACACTTTAAATGTCAAGTAATGCGTGCTGGCAAAAACGGCCTAAATTCACACAGAGAGATGTGCTCTGGAGCTGTGGAGTTCTCTGAGGAATAAAAGTCACTGTGGATATTTCAGTGAGGATATCTAAGCAGAACATTACTGTAGCTGGAAAAGAAAAGGGGGAAAAAGACAGAAGAGGGGTCTTCTGAGGAACACAGTGGAAGCTAAGTAGAAATTTGAAGTGGGTAACTGGGTTCATCCATGTATTCTGTATTTTCTCAAGGATCAGTCTTGCCTGTAATAATCTTAGTATGCTTACAGTAGTGGATAAAAGACTACAATTTCACTGTAATTAATCAAAAGCAGCACTGAGGTGAGAAATCTTTGCCTAACTCCTACTCCTTCTTTGCCTGCATAGATCTTGAATGAAAATCACCAGGTGTTTCCATATTTACTGAAATTCCCTTAACTCAAGGTTTTCCCTCAGCTTCAAGATAGAAAATATTGCTCTAATCATTGTGAATTGTGAAGGAATCACTGGAGTCCTTTGGCTGGAGGGGAGCACCCACCAGGAGCAAAGTGCTCTACTGCCAAAGGTCTATTTTTTAATGTTGTTTTAAAGAAAGCATTTGAATTGCTGTATATTGTTACTTCTCTCTTTCCTGGTGAATATGTAGGCAATTGTGAGGAACAGAGAGCAACTCACATAGCTCTGTGTTCAAGTAGGAAACTGCTATTTTACATCAGGTTTGAAAAGATTATTTTGAAACTGAAGATTGCGCCCTTAGAAAAAGCATCGGAGGTGTGGGGACTTGGAAAGAGTGTAGAGATTGGTGCATTTAACCCTTTAAGGAGTTTTAGGTTCCATGGGGAAGGAAATAGCCAGTCGCCTGAATATTTTTGAAAGAATGTGATGCAGGCGTAGAGCTGTTACTCTCCGTCAAGGTCTGAGATTTTGCTTTCAACAGATTTTGCATCTCACATCATTGTATTCACCAAGTGGTGCTGAATGAGTGTGGCTACTACCAATTAGCACTAAAAGCACTCAGCAGTTCCTGATGGCAAAAATCTCTGCCCAAAGGGGAAATGGTTATGGAACTGTAGTATCTCTCTCACCTTCTCCAAAGTGAGGCTGGGAATCAACTCCCATGGGCTGAGCTGGAATGAGTTAAGGCAGGGAGGTGAGTGAGGTGAGAAGCTGTGGAAGCTCTTGTTATTCAAAAGGATGGGTTTGGTGTCTCGATAACAATATTGGCAATTCACTGCCCTGTCTCAGGAAGGCTGTTGGATCCATGCATGTAACTGCAGCCCCCCTGAGATTTCTCTCACTTGACAGACAAGGAGGCTGACTCAGTCCAGTATTTAAAGGCTGCCTGACAGTTCACTTTACTGTACACTCCTGCCTATTCTTTCAGGTGAATCTTGTTTCTTCAAAGCAAATAAGGAGATGACCTTTCTTCATAACTGATTTAGCTAATAAGGACATCTCTGCAGGATGTTCTAGGTGAGAAAATTGCCATGTAAAATGTTTAGCATAGTGGCATTATTCAAGACTTCCTTTATTTTTCTCCTCAGGTCCTCATTTATATTACCCTGTACCCAATGGAATTTGTGCTGGGATGTGACTTCCATGAAAGATGTCTAATATTGGTTGGAAACAAATTTATCCTTTTCCAGTTCCTGTTTAAGTGGCCGTTGATGTTAGGGGTCAGTTCCTATTTTAGAGAACCTGTAAAAACAGGTCTTTACCCTGTACAGCATAGGAAGAGCATTTCACAAACAGTGGAACTTTTGAGCAGTTTAGGATTACATCCTATGGGAAAAGACAAAATTACTGTCATTATAAGGTCAATAAACCTTTGAACTGATCTATACTGGCATTTTTCTGGGTTGCATCCTCTTCTGCCATTCCTTACGTGGGAAGGAAATGGTTTTCTGAAAATGTTTCTGCTGATGTCAGCGTTGGTGTTCCTAAACACAAAACAAATTCAAATGGCCTGGGCTTCAGTGACAGCTCAGCACTTCTTGGTCCTGGTCAATATGAGGCTTAGTTCTCTTATAATTTATTTGGCATGTGCTTGGACCTCTTTCTGAATTTTACTTGTTTCATGTCTGTGCTGCTTGTGCTAGAAAAAGATGTGCTAGCAAAGATTTTTGCCTTTCATCCACAGGAGAAGCACCTCTTTCTTTGTTTCCTAGCTTTTTGGCATTGCTGTTCAAGTATTTTTCTATGAAAAACAAATTTCAGTCTGCATTGTCCTTTCTATGAACAAAATTACTGACAAACAACCATAATTGTACTCTTCCTCTTAGGTCAGGGCTGTTGAGGCTTTTAAGGGGAAAGGGTAAGGAAGGCTTCAGAAGTGCACTTTAATTTAGAGATGCATGTGAATTTGAAGAGATTTGTGGTGCTTCTCTTAAAAGAATGCAGAGCTGAGGTCTACAGGGCTTGAAATTGGAAGAAGTCTGACAAAACAAATGGAGCTATTGGACTGTATTGAAAATGATTGTCTGCACAGCCCAGTGAACTGAAGGGAATTTCGGGCATAAAAAAATACATGCAGCTGAATTCCCAGATTTTTTTCTCCATTGTGAGTGCTTCTCATGGAAGATCACTAATAGGCTAAAATAATTTACATCTCTACAGTGTATCTATCCTCCTTAGCAACCCAGACTTATGCTGTAGAGGCTCTGAGCACTTTCACTTCTCATTTGTGATGCCATTCACAGTTTGCTGCAGACACCTGGGACATGTTGGCCTTACTGGGGAAGTGGTGTGGAGTAGTTATTGTGCAGAGTTATCTGGCAGCTGAAAGACAGTGAAAGTGTTTTAGCAGCCTGGTGGAAGCAGCTATTGAGGCACATTTTGATTGCATTTAATCTAAAAATACTTCAATCTATTTAATCTAAAAATACACAGCAAAAGAATTGGGCAATGCCTCCTACCTCCATATTTTATACAGTATTTGAGTTCTGGTAAGAAAGGAAGATATTTATTTTTTATATGGAGAAGGCATGTCATTCCCACCCACCTCGACCTCCAGAAATGCTCCAGGAATAGTCAAACTACTGCATTTTTACAGTTCTTTCTTAGCACCATCAATAACTACCCCATGAGCAAGAGCTGTGGTATGTTACAGCTTTAGGGATGAGTGGCTACTGCTTTATTTCCCATGCATGTGAGCTTTTGAGATAACTGCGAATCCTCCAGGGATTTGGATTTACTATTGATATGCAGACAAATCCCTAAGCCTGACTGGGATTTGCTTGCATTGAGTTTGGATTGCTCAAGGCTGGAGATGGGCTGAAGTGGCAGTATTTAGTCACACTACTTCTGCTCCCTCTGCCAAAGCTGTTTGTTTGCTTGATGATGTAATTGACATAATGTATCTGTATTTATTTTTTGCTACTGTTTTATTTTTTCTGAACAACATTCTTCTTGGTCTAGAAGAAACAAAATTGCATTCTATGGGGTGAAAATTCTTGGTCTAAAAACTGATTAAAAAAGACTAGATAGGAGTGGTTTTTGGTCTGGAAGGGTGTTATCTGAGATTTATGTGGAGCTAGAACAGTTGGTGCTAAATGCACTCTTGGAAATGGTTTGGAAAGAGGAAATAAACTATGGGGTGCTGAAACTTGTCTCTAAGCTATTTAAAATGAGAATTAACTGTGGAATGGAGGGAAGAACAATTGTAGTGACTGAATGGACTATAAAATGGGTGTTGCAATTCTGTGTTGATAAGGCTACTTTTCTCCATCTGCACTACATTGCAGTTAACTCAGGCAAGGATGGACTGTGCATTAGTTATTACCCATTTGGAGAGAGATTTAGTAGTCACTCTAGATAAGTCTCTGAATATTTCTGCTTACTGCTCAAATAGAGCAATAGTAATTTGATCAGTGAAATGGAACAGTTTATGGCTGGGAAAAGACTGAATAGAAAAAGTTTTACCAGCTTGAATGGCTTGGAGAGCAAACAGAAGGCAGGTAGGGAAGGCTAAGTTAGTGTGAGAGCCAAATAAATTTGTCAAACAGCTTTAAAATAAGAGGAATAATGTTTGCTTACAATTCAATATTATGTGGTGGTTTTCATTGCCACACAGTGTCATGGAGACAAATGTACCTGTGTTAAAAATCCAGATAAATGAACACCAAGAGTCCACTGGTGAACAGGGAATGGGAGGGTTGGGTGCTTTTAAGGGGAAGTAGACCAAAACTATGCTTTGCTAAAGGCAAGATGGGTATGTGGAAGGCACCATAACTCTGGACTTGCCACATTCTCATGCTTTCTTTATTAATGCCCATCACTCATTTGCTGTGAGCAAGAGCTGCTGGCTTTGGTCTGTCTCAGTCAGATTGTTCTCTAAGTTTTAGAGCCTGTCTGCAGTAGACAGAGGTGAGATTATATTGCCCTTTGCATTGTACAGGCTGGGAGCCTGAGTCTGAAGAACAGCTCATCTTGTTGACATGATACTGAGACTGATCCAAAACCCCCTGCTAGCAGGATTGCTGGATCCTGCTGCCTTCAAGTGGCTCCATGTGAGATCCATTCATGTGAGGTGGTACAGACAAAGAGGCACTTGCTGTCACTGAGGTGTCAGGACTGCATGTGAATTTTAAGCAGATACAGAGACCACTCTTGCTGCACTCTCCTAGCACCTCCCTACTAGCCAACTTAGTAGCTATATTACTTGGAAGAACCTAATTCCTTTCTGCTCAATAAAATATTATATAGGGAGCCTTTCTTTGTGGGGCCAGTTATCCAAAAATGTATCTACAAGACTCCACATTAAAATACATGAATCTGCTTCTGCCTCGAGCTGTTGTTCTGGAGCCTATTTTATTACAGATGGTTCCTGTTATGTTTCATTTTTTTTTATTTGTGCTGAAAGCTGAAAATGTAGCTGTCCTCTTGCATGTTTTAATGGTCTAAAACCAGTTAGGGACTGCTGAGAAAGTTCACTAAGCTTGAAATAATCCATGTTACCCACATGTTTCTAGTTTTGCTGTTGAAGGCTTAGAAAATCCTTCAAACATCATATAACTCAGTCTGGAACAAGCAATTTTGCTGAGCTGCCAGACAGGGAAATTGTTGCATTTGTCAGATCTCTGATGTATATGCAAGGGCAAAAGAATAGGAATGGAAGCTTGGTTTGTTGTCTTTTTTTTTCCACTTTCCTGTTGCTTTAGTCCCAGTTGCAGAGCTGCACAGAATGGTGCTGTCCTCTGCACACTGATGTGGCTCTGTTGTGCCATTGCAGTTTTATACGAGCTGAAAGCTGATTTATGAGATGTTCAGCACTTGCTTTTTATTTTGGCCAAAACTGTAGTGAAATTTTTTGCAAGGCAGTATCATTGATTTTAGCAAGCTCAGTATATATCCACTTGCCCTTCAGCATGTGGCATCCTAGAGATCCATGCCAAAAAATGAGTCTGTACAGAAGCTGGCGCATAGTTTCCAGGAAAAACAATTAAAAATTCTTTCTAGTTCTTGTGTGTACACAATGCCCTCCATGAGTCCTCTGAAGTTTGCCTTTGACATTAAGGAAGAGTAATGTGGTTTAAAGAAAAAAAAAAAAAGATTTATTTTAAAACCTTACCTCTTTGCTACAGTTTCCAGTTCAAAAGTATTTTGTTTTTTCCTTCCTTTAAAAATTCTTTTTCTGTTTGAGCATCTTCTCTGACTGGCTGTAGCTGGGGTTAAAGTAGAAGTCAAGCTGGTGCCCTCAGTCCTAGCACAAGATGTATACAGCTTCCGTGAAGAAAATAAAAATTTTGAGTCAAATGCTCTTTTTTTTTTTTCAGTTAGCTTAGTCTACCTTTGATCTCAAAGACCTCACTGTCTTGAAAATTAGACAAGAAAAATGCTTTGTTTTACTCATGTAAAAAACTACCAATCAAAACAAAAACCACAAACCCCCCCAAAAAACAATCCTCAAATCCAAAAATGTGGGGAAAACAGACCTTACAAGAAGAAACAAGAAAACAAGATGTTGAAGAATGGAATTATTTCTTAGCTGTGTACAAAGCCCCAAAATTAGGGTGCATGGGATCAGATTGCATTGTCTCTGATTTTTTGCTGATTTCAATAAGGTCTTCTGCACCCTTGGGCTGATCTTTTGAGAATTATCTTTGGCCATGGAAAGCATAATTTTCTGGCACTGGTATGTTGGGGGAAAACTGCTGTCTCCACTATCTGTGAGGTCCGAGGCTGACCTTTCTACCCTGGAACAAGTGGTTTCCCACCATCTGTACAGACCAGGATTGTTTGGCTTGGAGCATCCCCCTTCACTTGGTGTCTCCTGCCTCACACAGACCTCAAGGGGTGTGAGTAACATGCAGTATGAAGGTAGGAGCATTGGGTCAGTGGAGGCAGGTGCTACATGAGCTGTCTCCATCCTCTTCTGTGAGCAGCTGAGGAATGGTGTGGGTGGCACCCACTCAGGAGAATATGTTTGACACATTTGTGGGTGAAAAATATCAGCCAAAGGAGAATCCAGTGTCCTTTGTCTTCTCTCCTGTATCTTGTCCATCTGTTTGGCACCTCTCACCTTTCTGCTCCAGCACCGAGGGCTTGGAGAATGAAGGTCTTGTTGTTTTCCCTGTCTGGAGAGATGTTTTCCTGCCAGCTACCTTAGCCTAGAAAAAGAAAAAGCTGTAGGTCTTGTTACATGTCACTCTCTTCTAAGATATAGAAAAATAAAGTTTGGGGGACTTTACTGCTTTTCTTCACAGTGGGAGTGCCAGATGAGTGGGATTTGTTAGTCATTAGCACAAGTAACAAGGATTTTCTGATTTGCCTGAAATGAACAACCTGGGGAAATCACATGACAGATTGATTACATGGAGTGCCCTGTTTTCTTTGTTTGAAGTCTAAGTTCACACAAGGACCTGCCCTTCTCCCTGCTCATTTTGAGAACACTTCTGAGGTGTACCCAATGCATAGAGCTGCCTCCAAGCACATTATGTATCATAAGGTAATGCGTCAAACTGAGAGAAAATAGATGCTTTGACAGAGAGTTCTGCACTTAAAAAAGCAACATTCCTTCTAGCTTCCAATCTTTTTGGTTAGTTTTTTAAAAAGTATTTTCCCACAAAAGCACTTTATTGCCAAGTCTATGCCAGCAAAAGTGGAAAGTGCAATCACTGTTTCGAATTTGAAAGGTCTGGAGGAGAATGATAGGTGTTACAATCACTGTGGTTTGTTAGCAATGACTGCCAGCAATTGTATTGTTTGATTTATTTTTGTTCAAGTGCTCAGCTCTGCTTCTTCAAACGCTACTTCAGCTCCCTCTTTCCCCTGTTTTGACTCTTGCAAATTAGGGAAAGAGAACAAAAGTTATGCTTACCTACCTCTTTTTTTTCATAAGCAATGGAGAAGAAGTAGGCCTTTGGAGGGAATTTGAAAGGGAAGAAGATAATGGTTTAAATTGGTGCAGGAAGTAAACTTAAGAATCTAATCTGTGGTGGGTAACACAGAAACTAAGGTAATAAAAGTAAGAATAATAATCAAGTTGCTCATAGATTTGGAGTGAGTAATGGTCAAGAGGACTATGAGGAAACTAAATCATGCTTCATAATGCCTTCTTGACATGGAAGAATGCATCTCATGCTAAAAAGACTCTATTGTCAATAAAACATTTCATTTTAATTTGAAGGTACTTGAAAGACTGTTTTTTCCATATGTGTCTCTGTTAAAAAGGAGAAAATTATTTCTGGGGGAGGAAAAGACTCTTTGTACCTTTTAAATTTATCGGTTTTGTGTGTTTAAAAAATCATTAGAGCCCCCAAGTGGAAAATCAAGACTTTCTTTTCACCCCAGACCCAATGAAAATATCCTTCTCTGACCAAACGTGCCTGGAATTAACTTTTTTTGTCTGAAATGGACCAAGGGAACCATTTAGGACCCAAACAGATCTTATATATTTTAAAGTCATTAGGCATTTTTAAAAACTGTAGTACTGTACACCTCTTTTCAAATTGTGCCTTTTATTTTAAAATTTACCAAATAGTTCACAAGTGCTCTGCTTTGGTAGAACCAGACTTTCCTCACCAAAACCAACTGATAATAGATTCAGTATTGCTGGAAGGGATTTTGTAGCAGTGACTGCCAGGGTCACTTATATGTTGAGTCTGACTCTTAGCATGAACTGTTAGTGCCAGGCAGTGGCTGGATAAATAAATACAATTGAGGACACTGCCCAAAAGCACTTAAATACAGCAGGTTGAATAAATGCTGAGGGAATGGAAATCTCAGCAATGACGACATACATTAGCTAGTGAATGCAACTTGGATGGGAATTTTCTAGTTGTGCTGGGATTTTTCCAGCTGTAACAGAGCTGTCCTAGATAATCAGATCCACTATCACTGCTCATTTCTGTTTGCTCTGAAGCAATCTACATGGACCAGCAACAGAGGCGTGTTCCTAGGGAGACCCAGCCAAACTGCAGCATTGGAACTGAAGTCCCAATGTGAATTGGTAGCTCCTGTGGCAAAGGAGCTTTATATTCCTTAAGGTGATCTCAGACAAAATTGTCTTTCAGCATGGAGACTTTCTTGCTGAAAGTGTTTTGCCTTTTCTTAATCTGTTGCTCATTGTATTTACTGTTTTGTGGAGGCTTCATTAGCTTTTGCAAGAAGAGAGGGGGTCAGACATGCTACCTGAGGAAGACTGGTCAAAGAGATGAGAAGCTGGGAGTAGGAACAGAAATACAACTATTCCTGAGGATGGTGTTTCATTCATTGATATTTCTTTTCTATGCCCCCCACTTCTCTTGTCTGAATTTAGTTCATAGACAGAGGAGGTGAAAACAACGAAACTTGTTATATAGTAAGATAACTGTTCACTTGCTATTAAATAATGCTTAATATTTAATTACTGGAAGAATTGGAATTTTTTATATAGGTAATCCAAATGTAAAATATGACATTTTTCCTTTCCTTCTTCTGGAAGTGAATACAACAGAGTCAGCAGCTGGAATTTTGAGTTGTTGGCTTTGAGGTGGAATAATTTAACCCAAAAGCTTATCTCTGAAAGAGAAGGAAACAACACATATCAGCAGCTTCTGAACTACTTGTGTAATGCTTCAAATGGCAAAAACCAGATTATTGGAGCCAAATTATTCATTGTTACATGTTTCATTGGCAGGCAGGAGTTAAGAGGAGAAGGTGGGGAACTTTCTTGCAATGGAGGGATTGTGTCTTGTTAACAGAGTTAGTTGATGCAGCTAGTTTAAGTCCTTTTAAAAGAGGTCCTGTGTAAATTTTTCCTTTATTCTTCCTCCACCCCTGAACTGATGCTGCAACAATGCTTGGCAGCTTGCTGTTGAAATATATTCCCTTAGTGGTGGACTTCTCGGCTGGATTCCCTTCTTCTGAGCTGTCACAAGTTGCTCATAAGTGCTAGTCTTAGTGTTTGCTGCATTTTTCTTTCAAAGGCTATTTTTGGTCCACCTACAGTTCTGATGAGTTTTTGATCTGTCTTGTAGATTCTTTGCTTGTAGAAATGGACCTGAATTCCATTTCAGGATATTTGTATAGAATGAGGATAACACTGGTTTGGGTTTGGGTACCCTCCCCAGCTGCAGAACTGCAAGTTGAGTCCCATCCTTGCTGTGATGTGGGGGCATCAGGTGGTGGCTGTGGCTTCAAGGAAGTGGTTAAGTACAGTGCAGTCCTTCAGTTTGGGGACAACAATGCTGAAATACAGCCTGGAGCATTTGTTTACACACTGGACACATGTTCATGACATATGGAAAAGGAGTGCTCATGTGACTGCAAAATCAAACATGCAGAAGTTAGGAAATTCTAGGATGTGGATTTTCCCACTCTCTTGCATGCTTGCCTTGTGACTCTGTCTTTAATGACACAGTTGCACGCTACTTTTCCCACAGAATTCCTCCATCCCTCTGTGCTTGGGATGCCCGCTGTTGTTTCAAGAGAAGAAATTCAATATTTTATTTTCTTCTTGTTGCTCCTCATGACATTATTCAGGCTGCACAACGAGGGAGGAATTACAGATGGCCTCATGGTTTTGTTTTGATTTTTGATCATCTTCATGACAGCATAAGTGTTTCATGAACACTCTTGGCAGTAGTTCTGTCTGATCTTGGGTGCTGCCCTGACCCCTTTCACAAACCACGGGAATGCAAGAACATTGAGGATGTGCTCTTGACCAAGCGTTTCTGATTGCATCATTTCCATTATTCTTCTCATTCCCAGTGTCCCATTTCAAATCCCAGTCCAAGTTTATTCTTCTCATTCCCAGTGTCCCATTTCAAATCCCAGTCCAAGTTTTTTCTCCTCTTACCTGGCTTTAAAAATAAGTTGATAAGGTAATTTTTTTTTTTTTTGTTACCTATACTTGATTTTACAATTCTTTTTGGAGATATTCTGTACCAGAGTAAAGCACCAAGCCTCCTGTAAATATAATGCTTAGAGAACCACAGGGGAGAGAAAAACTTAAGAATAGGGAAGGTAAAGTTGTTTTTACACCCACACTCCCTCTCTTTTCATATTATTCTTGGTCTTGTCTGTTTCAGTGAAATTTCTCTAATTTTCCCCTTTAAGTAGTGCTTTGGGAAGATGCAAATAGCTCCCATCAGCTTTCTTTTAGTTGGTAGGTTAGCACAGCATTCTGTTGCCAATAAACAGTAATAGATGTAGAAAAGAATGTGTGGGGCTGCTGGCTTCAGGTAAGTCTGAAAGCCCAGCTCAGATTTCCTTCAGTGCTCTTGAATTTTTGTAAGAAGCTGAACAAGCCACCAATGTAATCTTGTTTCCTTTTGAATTTCTAATAGCCAAACTATTGTTTCTCTACCTTGGTGGTACCATTAGAAAAATCAATGAATGTCAGAGGATGCAGGAATACTCGTAGAAAAAGCCAAATTAGTTGATTGTTTTCATACTCAGCTGGTTACATTTGAATTGATTTACCAGTATATTAGCTTCAAAGGCAATCCCAGTATAAAATATATTGACATGTAGCTGCATCACAATGATTCATACATTTGCTGTAGTCAATATCACAGATTGTGTTTAGTGTTTACATTTTATACGTTCACTGAGTTTACCCAAAACACAGAGTTATTTCTAGTCCTGGTCTTTACGTAAAGCTGAGTTTTGGAGTCCGAGCTGGCAAAGCACTGCTGTATTTGATTAGTAAAACCTAAACCAAAACAAAGCAACTGACTGTTCTTTTCATCTGCATTAGGCACTCCAGCTCATCAGAGTTCCTTGAGAGTCTTAATTCAATGCCACATAATTAACTGTCATTATCACTGAACTTCAGGCTGACCTACTTGCATGGTGGTCAAGCCACAATCGGAGGGGTGACTAGACCTCTGTGGAGGTTTTTGACTTGACCATAATTGAAATAAAAAGAAGGGAAACACCAAAGCTATAAAATGTGTCACCCAAATTTCACTTTTTCACTAGAACCTCTGTTTCAGGTAGTACTGTATGCATATATAATGTGTATTACTCTAAAAGTTATTCTTGTTCTTTGAATTCCATCTCTTTATACAAGAGATTTATATACTGTAGATATGTGGTTTTGAAAAATGACAATGGTTTCCAGAATAATGTGTAGCATTCGGGAAAATCTGGTCTTTTTTGCAGAGTCTTTTTCATATATTTTGTCTGGTTTTGATCCAAGAGATTAGGCTTGAACAAACCTAAAAACTCTTTAATGTTTGCTAATCTTTTATTTTAATCTGCACAAAAGGATCACTTTTGTCATTCCTTCTACCTTCTGGGTGCTCTGAGCTAGTGTGAGGTAGGGCATACACCTTGTACAAAATATGTGGGGAAAAAATGTTCCACACAGATCTGTTGCCCCAAACCTTCAGCATTTGGTGTTGTGGTTGTCATTGGGCAAAGGATCACAGGCTGCTCTGCTTTCTAGACTAACTAAGAGCCACTTTCTTTCATGAATCTAAATTTGGAATAAAGAAGAGAATATATTTTTTCCTGTATGCAGTCTCTCTAAGGCCTTGCACGCCTAGAAAAGCATATTAATAAATCAGGCCTGATTTTCATTTCCACAATGTGACTTCTGTTTGGCAAGCCTTCTTAAAGATCAAAAGTTAATTTTTCTTTATTATTATTAATTCTGTGTTAAAAATCAAAGTTCAGCAGCAGTTCCCAATGGGTTGGTCCTAGTAACACTTCAGGAGACTCATGTTCTGAGTAGCACTGAACAGCAGAATCCAAAGGAGAAACAGTTACATAGAAGTAGTCAGAAAATATTTGGTATCCTTTTTTTGATGTCTCAAAAAATAATAATTTAGCTGATATTTCCTCTGCCAAATGTACTTGTCTGTATATGATCTGTCCTTTATTTGCTCTATGTATGGATCTCAAGGTGGACTGGAGTTTCTCTGGTCAGACCATGGAGATTTCCCTTGACACTTCAGCACCTGTGTACTGTGTGATGTCTCTTTGGGTGGGCACTATGCAAACTGGTCTGGCACATTTTTCACTGAATCCTTTTCAAGGCTCCAGCTCTCCTCAGTGAAAAAATGATGGTATTGCAATTAGGACCAAGGGAGAGCCAGGACACTTGGGCAGAAAAGAATGAAGAAACAGATATGGCTTAAGTCATCTGTGGTTCAGATCTGCCAGGCTGAACGTCTCAGCACAGCACAGAGTCAGTGCTATCCACTGGTGAGGGATGCAATGAATATCTTGAGGAAACCCGACTACTCTTGTCTTGGCCGTGGAAAAGATGGAACCTGGACGAGTCGTTTCACACCTCTGCTTCCTTTCCACTCACTATTAGACCAACAGCTCACACCAGCAGGGTCTGTGGTTCATGGCACACATTCCTAGCTCAGTAGAGCTTTGGTGTTTGCTGTCAGCTCGTGCTGTAATGGTGATAGCCTCCAACACAGCAATCCAGAGAGATCCTTTCCAGTCTTCAGCATACAGCCATGGGTGGCAGGGCTAGATAAAACAGCTACAGACACATTGCAAGGGGGCAGGAGCACAGCAACACATTTGCAGTGTTACTTTTATTAAAGCTGCCCTTTCTTTCTCCTACTCCTCCTCTTCCTCCCTCAGATGATGATGGCATTGATTTATTTGTTTTACTTCTATAGTTAGCAAACATGGTTACTGAGCCAAATTAAAAATAAAGCAGCAAGCTTTCTCTGTTCCAGAGAAGAGAGCTGCTTCTGCAGAAGATTTGCATTGCAGAAAGGATATCAAATCCTACCCCTAACTGGGGAGGTTGTGCTCCAGATCGACACACTCTGGAGTAGCTGGCAATTTCAGTCCTCTTTCTATCTTTTGTGTGACTTCAGGCATATGATCATTAATGTCATCTTGGTGAAAGAGTGAAGACCCATTTCCATGGAAACATGGGGAAATGCCTTTGGAGTTTTAAAGGACCTTTATTTCTCGGGTAGCATTTTCACCTCCTGTTTAAGCATTTAAAACGAAGAACTCTGCAGTGCTGGAGTCTTCTAAGAGAGCTTGAGTTAAATGAGGGGGGCAATTATAAAAATGACATTTAATTTTGCTCTGCTCTCTACTGCTGTAAAAATACATCAGCTGGTGAAAAATCAACCTAGTTAGCCCAAAGCCAATGGAGCTAGCCTAATTTACCACAGCCAGGACTTTGTCCCAGAGGTCTGGTAACCTGTGGATTAGATTCCTAAGGGAAGCTATGGGACTTTCATCACCTGAAAGCCATATCTAGAAAATATAAACTACTTAACAGGTATGGAGAGTTTTAGTTCTTCCTCAGCTCTAGATGAACAAAGGAATCTAAACTTTCATTAGGATTTGTTATTATATTCATGGATTTCCTGATGCAAGGTTTATTTATGTCTAAATGACTTAATTTTTTTGCATTGCTTAGTGTCAAAGGAAACCAGTAACTGTGTAGATATTTTGTGTTTTAATGTGGGTACATATTGTTTCCTATTCAGTACGAGATGCATGATATTGCAATGACTGTGTAAATAGAGTTCAAATCCTGTGAATTCTCCACATTGATCTTTGTTTTATTATAAGTTATTTGCATAACTTATAATAATATAATATAATAAAATACTTTAGAAGGTACTTGGTGCCATGAACAGTCCATGGAAAGACGGAATGCACAAAAGGCAAAGCAAAAAAATATGTTTAAAAAGGCTTAACCAGTGGCGTGGAAAATTACAGTCTTTAACACAGTTACTGAAGCTCAGGGATAAAATACCAGTCCAGTCAATGTTGATGTTAGGGTTATTGTATTAGATGAAACCCGCTTCAACCAAAGATTTTTAACATTACACATCCCATTGCTTCACCTTGCAAATCACCAAATTTTTTCCACATATGAATCAAATCCCTGTTCTGATTTTGAAAAAGTTTTCCTGAATAGAAAATTTTCCAGTTTATTCTGCATCTGAACTTTGTTCTTTTCTGATAACCTTCAGAAAACTCTGCAATTGCAAATGTTAAAACCTGCTTGGAATAATGACAACTACATATGTGTGTCTTTTGACAGAGTGCCAAAGGAGCAGTGCAAGATAATCAAACTTAAAATGTGACAAGATACCTGGATGATATATTTACCTATAAGTAGTAAAATGAGAACACAGAGGATTCAGGAATGGCCTTATTTTTTGTTGCCATCTGATTCCTCCTCTTTTATTGCAACCCTGCAAGAGTTATGTTTTGCATTTCTGAACCTTGCTGGTGAAGGGAGGCAACATAATTTCACTTTGGGCTCCCTGAATGTAGGACATCACATATGGAGCTGAACCAGAGGTGTCAATTGTATTTGCATTTACTTCAGTGTCAGGCATCTCTTAAAAATTATGAGAAGATATGGAGATGTGTAGGTGTCTGGGGAAATATTCCATCTGGGGGAGTAGCACCAGACTTGTCACTTGGTATTCAGTGCAACAGAGGAAATTCCTAAAAGTGGGCATTGCAGGGGAAGGCTCAGGGCACCTGAAATTGAATTCTTACTTTTGGGCAACCTACTTTTTGTGCAAGTTTCTAGTTGGTCAGATTCCTTCTGTATAGGCTCTGGGCTCATGTTCTTTAGAGTGTCTCCCTGTCAGATGAAACTAAGGAGAAGGATGAGGTTGGTGAGCTGTACAATTAGGTATGATAAATTCAACAGTAAGTTAATTTTCAGGAGCTTTTTGAAGACTGGAATGTTAGTGAGACAGATGATGTGCATGAGTGTTGAATAAGTCTCCTCCCTTCTCCAAAGCAATGTTTCTCAGTAAACAATTGTTAGTGCTTTCCCTTCTTATCTGAATTTCAAGCCAGTGACAGTGGCTTGACTAAAGTGAACATGATCTCAGAACAAGGTCTTGTACAGATTAGAAGATTCAAATACTGCTCTAAATTTAGGATGAAGTCATTCAGATGAGATATGATGGCAAATGCCTTTTATTTGTTTTAAAAGAAGAAAATCCAATCCTCAGCATCTGTTAAAAATATTAGCTGCTCTGATCAAAGCTGAGATCCAGAGCTCTGTGGGAAAAAATTCTATCTGAGGAAGACGTATCTTTTGGTTTATATCTACAAAATGCTGGCTTTCTCCCTGTTTTATAATGCATTTCAAAGTCTGCAATATGAACCACTCTATAGAAATGGAATGTCAAAATTTATAGTGCTGCAAAGAATTTTTTTTTCTCATGAGCTTAAAGTGAAGTTATAAATAAACTGTTATTTTAGTTAATGGTATATTTTGGCATTACAAATTAACTCATAAGATAGAACAAATAGCTTCCCTCGAGTTCAAATTTCTCTTTGTTTTTCTGCTGCCGCTTCTGTAACAGCTCCTGAAACATTTTATTGATGAGGTAATGCACTCTTGTCTGCATGTAGTAGTTCTGTAACTCCAGCAAAGGTTTCTGGTGACATGCTAGACCACAAGAACAAAGCTCAAATTTATTGTGTTCCCCTAGATGGAATTACAGTCTTCATCAGTTAATGCAGCATTTCTCAAGTTTAGAAAGCTGAATCCTGACTTGTCAAGAAAATTAGGCTTGCAGTATTGCTGCTACCAGCAATGTTGTTTTAAAAGCCTACCCAAAATGAGCAGTCACTCAAATCGACTGTGTAGGTATTCATCCTCATCTCTTGTACACTTTAATTAGCTGTGAGTTTTCAACAGTGTTGAAGTAATGCCATTGGCATTTGAATCATGACCTTTTTATAACCAAAATTACTGCATCAGCTTCTCTGCAAATTCAGACAGGCTTTTCTGCATTATGGATGGGCTGTAGTTTCAGTATTGCCTTTTGCAATCAGATGTCTTAAAAAACAAAGCAGTAGCAATAACGAAAGAAGGGGACATTCTGGAGGACCTGTAAGAATCTGAGCTGGTATTCACTGCACTGTAGATTTTTCAATTTTTATTATTGTACGCTATTTACTGTTAGTTTTTTTTCCTAGAGTGCTGCTAATTGGGAAATTTGCACTTCATTTACATATGAGTGTGAAGGAGAGGCTTCAGAACACTGTGTGTCCTGTAGTACTCCCTTAGTTTCTTCAGGTTGTTGTAGTCTGAGGGACACACACTTGGCCCCAATTGCATTAAGATGTTATTAATTGAAAGTAATTTTCACACTCTTATTTGGACTAGTAAGAATTAAGTAGTCTAAGAATTTAAGCTGAAGCGTTTGGTGTGGGTTATAATATTATATTAGTCCCCACCACACACAGAAGTTATCTGCTTCTGTGCCTCCCAACAGCAATGGGAATTGGAGTGTTTTTCTGGCTCTTTTAAATTTTTCCTGACAATGCCTAATTTATTTTTTTTTACTCAGTTCTTGCTTAGTGGTACTTATAAATAATTAATTTAATAGAATACTGTTAGTCTGTTAAGAACTAATTTGTGGATGATGTCTCAAGTGATCCAAACTAGTATTACTTCACTGGAGTTGGAGTTACACCATATTTGCCAGTTGGGGATGAGGACTCTTGATCCCAGCAAGGCAGCTACTGGTCACTACATGTTCAGAAGTGGCCAGCCCTACTCAGCTTCGGGAACAGACAATATAAAGAAGAAAATCTGGGGCAAAAGAATAGCAAGAGTACTTCACCTATTTTTTATTTTTTTAAATATCTGTCTCTTTTGCTTTTCCACAGAAGAGATTTATTTTTCTCTCCTTTTTTGTTGCCCAGAACTTTATCTGTGCAAGAGCTTTAGTGCAATATTTGTTTTAAGAGAAGTTACCTGCCTGTATCTGGAAGGATCTTACTGAGTAGTTACAATTGCCTCCCTGGTTGATTTTTCTCAGTAGGAAGTTTTCATAACCTTTCAGTATCAATTCATGGCTTGAAAGCCTGAATGTGGCTGTAGGGAGGAAGCATCACCTATGGAGTTGTCAAGGTAATCTGCTGTGAGGGCAGCCAGCAAGGATGGGTTCTGTGGTCATATTAACTTCACCAGTTAGGTACTTTTTGCAAGACTTGGGAGCAGAGCATTGCCCCTCTCTTCCCTGTTGCTCATGTAGGTGTGCCAGGATGTGAAATCTGTCCTACCATCAGCATGGGATGATCATGTTCACTTTAGAGCAGCAAAAATCAGTCCTAAAAAGAAAATTTAAATCCTAGGTTGAGCAGAAATTGGTCATGCTCCCCTTAAAATTTCAGGATTTCTCTGTCTTTTGCTATGTGCCTGTTATTCATGTTCTCTCTTCTTAACTATGTTCATTCTGTCCTTCTGCTCTGGTAAAGGCAGCTGGAAGAATGAAGCCAGAGCAGGTTGATGCAGTAGCATGCAGGGGTGAGATGTCCTCCTCCTCAGTGACTCATATGCTGTGGGCCAGGTCCCCAAGCAAGCTGGCTGCTTTGGCCAAGCTGTGCTGTCCCTCCCTGCTAAGGAATGTCACTAGAAAAAAGGAAATTATATTATTTCAGTAGCACTCTACTCAAAGTATTTATTCTCTCACTTTTCTTCACTCCCCATTAGTATTTTGTTGAAGGCTTTATTAAAGGGATATACAGGATGGAGTTTAAGGGAACAATTTATTCCCCCCTCTAAAGTGGATGTAGTAGCACAATCAGAATAACACCCAGTGATTCAGTCCTTTTCTGAGTGCTGGGAAAGTGGCATAGTGAATAACTATAAGTAACCTGGTCCTGCACTTGGGTGTTTTTTACATCTATATTGTGATCCCATCAGATCAGATGATCTAAGGCAGTTTGGATTTCCATGCTAAGGAAAGGTCAAGTTTCATTTCATATGTGAGCTTCCAAAGGGTGTCCTGGACTGCCTGCTTCTGTATCTGCCAGGAGCAAAAGGCAGCTGGGATATTTTTGCTCCTGTTTGATAGAACAATGGTCATTTTGTGGTCAAGGTGTGATTCCATCCAACAGATGGTTGCTATCTAAAGAAATGGTTTCTCTGTGTGTGTCTTTTTGAATAGGTGATACAGCATGTGGGGACAAAAATATATTACTGAATTTCTGTACCTTGCTGTGCTTGGTGGGGTTGATGTAATGAAACAAGGAAAGTGCTACTTGGTTTTAATTCACCAGAGTTGGATTTTCTTTCTTTTAATAGTGCTGTATCTGGAGACAGTGTCAGTTCAAGGCATGATGAGCAGTTTCCTCTAGGTGATTTTTAATCCAGATTTAATTCTCCTGAAACCAGCATGATTTAATGACTATTTAGTTGTGTGCCAATGTAAAATGACTCAGCATTCCCACACAAGTCACATCTTAGGGGACATGTAGTTAGTCCTGTGCAAGAGGATTAGGTCGCTTGGATTCATGGCTCCCTTCTTGAAAAATCCCAAGAAAATATGAGGTTGGAAGTTGGATTGAATCTGGTGATTGACCTGCCTTCTCAGTGCTGCAAGTGTTACTCCAGGGTAAAAGTGGATGGGATGGTTGTACAGTTGATACCTTTTGCTCTAGTAATTTTGTAAAGGATTTTAATCTCCTGTGCTATCAGTTATCTTCACATCTTAATGCTCAATGAAAAAAAAAAAAGCCTCAGATACTGGTCTTATTCTTTCATAATAAAACCAGTACATAAGCAGGTAATATTTTCTTTCTATTGTGGTCTTATCAGTGACTTCAGATCAGTATTTTGACCCCGGCAACTAAACAAAACACCAAGAAAATAGTTAAGAGTGTGGCATTACAAATCTCTGTTTTACACTCAAAATCTCTTTCAAATTAAAAAAAAAAAAAAAGTCCAAGTAATATGGCATGTCCTGTCATGAGCTTAATGTTCAGATCTCATCCAGGTCAAGGTCAGCTTTCAGGTCATACTCTCTGAAGATTTAGCCAACCCTTGTGGGGTTTCAACCCCGGATTGGGATGACCCCGAAAAATGGAAAAGTCCCTCCTCCAACCCGTGCCTTCGAAGAAAGACTCAGTAGTCTTCTGTTGTCTGTTCTCAAGGTTGTTTATTGTTGGTTATCTACAAGATTCTTCTCCCATGTCCTGTTCAGCAGTCACTCTGAGGGGGCTGGTGCTATCTTTTATATCATATATTACGTACTACATGTTTATGCTTTTTCTCCAATACCTACTATCTATATTGAATGGTGACTTTCACTCTAAACCAATCTATGAGTGCCAACATCACCAAAGACAAGGTGGGAAGGAGAAAGAAGGAGGACAGCAAGTTCCATCACCCCTGACCCCCATGTCACTTACTGTCTGTACAGCACTCAGAAATCCTATTTAGACTACTTCTACTACAATATCTAAACTTTTGTGACTTCTTGTTCTTCCTGCAAAGTTGTAAACTGTTCCATGGGTCAGATTCAAAACCACAGGGGTTTCTGGCTGCATGCCAGGGTCTCAGATTTGACCTGGGTCTCGAGAATGTCTGTGGGACATTCTTTCTGAAAGAGGACCAGCAATTTACTCTGTCCTTTTCTGAAGCTCTTTAGGCACAACAGAAGCAGCACCCAGTATTACTGTAGCAAAAAAGAAATTAGAAGAAAAATACATCTCCTTCCTCCCTGCTGTTTGCTTCTTATATGCATTTGACAGTGCTTTGTATTGTGGAGGTTATTTTAGCCTGCTTGTATACAACTGATGAGTCAACAGGGAGGAAGCAGAACCACATATGTATAATTTAACAGAATTTAGATGAAAAAAAGGAAAGGGCATATTATGAGAAAAATGAACATTTTTAAAATTGGTTCCAAAAGAAAAGAAACACAATCCAAACTCCTGTTATACCATTTGTTTAACTAGATCAACAGAGCTAAAAACCTTCACTTTCATCTCAGCCATGGAGATCACTGCCCTAGTTGATGTATTGCCTGCACTTTTCTGCCTCAATGTCTCCCTGAAAGTTTCCCTATTCCAAGAGTGAGACCTAGGCTGACCCCTGTGACAGCTGTCCCTTGGGGTTGGAAGGGAATGCAATAATCTCTCTCCTGACTGAGAGTGCCTCTCCCTGCAGCACAATTCAGTGTCTGCTGCATGGTGAAGGGAGAAGGCCCTCACTGTGATTCTGGTGAGATTTGTAACAATGCGTGACACAGGTGATGTTGTTGTCTTAATCTGATGTGAAACCTGGTGTGATTTCTCCTCCGGGCAGAAATGTTAAGGCTTGCTACAGAAAGTCTGATTTAAAAAAAAAAAAAAAAAAAAAAAAAAAAAGTTATGTGTAACTGCAAAGTTGATTACCAAGAATAAGCTTCAATCATAAGTATTTTTGGTAGATAATTCATGCTCTATTCAGAGCTAAACAGCTGGATAAACACACCATGCAATGGGTGAGCACTGGCTTGTGGGCTGGGCACAAAGGGTTACTGTGAAGGGGTGACATCAGGTTGAGACCTGTCACCAGTGGGGTTCCACAAGGCTCTGTCTTAGGCCCTGTGCTCTTCAGCATCTTCACAAATGACTTGGATACAGAACTGGAAGGGATACTGAGCAGCTTTGCAGATGATACAAACTGAGAGGAGCTGTTGACTCCTTTGAAGGCTGGAAGGCCCTGCAGAGAGACCTTGACAAATTAGGGGATGATCATGTAAAGTTCAACAAAGGAAAGTGTGGGATTCTGCGCTTGGGACAGGGTAACCCTGGATGTATGGACAGACTGGGGGATGGGAGGCTGCAAAGCAGTGCCACACAAAGGGACCCGGGGGTCCTGGTCGATGGCGAGTTGAACCTGAGCCAGCAGTGCCCCGGCAGCCGGGAGGGCCAGCCCTGGCCTGGGGCACAGGCCCAGCATGGCCAGCCAGGCACGGCAGGGGATTGTCCTGCTCTGCTCTGGGCTGCGGCGGCCTCACCTCGAGTGCTGGGGGCAGTTTTGGGTGCCACAGTGTAAAAAAGACACGAAATTATTTGAGAGAGTCCAAAGGAGGGCAACAAAGCTGGTGAGGGGCCTTGAGGGGCAGCCGTACGAGGAGCGGCTGAGGGCGCTTGGTCTGTTCAGCATGGAGGAGACTGAGGGGAGACCTCACTGCAGGGACAGCTTCCTCAGGAGGGACAGGCACTGGTCTCTGCTCTGTCACAGTGACAGGACACAAGGCAACGGCCTGAAGTTGCATCAGGGGAGATGTAGGTTGAATATTAGTAAAAAGTTCTTCACCCAGAGGGTGGTTGGGCATTGGAAGAGGCTCCTCAGGGGAAGTGGTCCCAGTACCTGACAGAATCCAAGAAGCATTTGGACAATGCTCTCAGGCACATGGGGTGATTCTCAGGATGTCCTGTGCAGAGCCAGGAGCTGGACTTTGTCCTGATGGGTCCCTTCCAACTCAGCACATTCTGTGATTCTGTGAGTGGGAATTCATTTTTTATAAACACACTGGGTATTCTGAGTTTAACACCTCAGAGCAGGGCTTGAGTCAGATTCTCTTCCAGTTTCGGAAGTTATTTTTAAGCTGTTTCTTAAGTTTTCTGCTTTCTGTGGACTGAAGGGAGAGGCAGAATCTTGTCAGGAGACAAGACTTTTTCCTCATTTCTGTAATGCCATACAGTTGTTGGTGATGAGGACAGGGGAAGCTGGTAATTTATTGTATTTTCTACACACATCCTTTATTCCTGGTTTAAGGGTTTTTTTGGATGAAATTTTATCCCTAAGTCTCTGTTCTTTGATCCTAAAACGTGTTAAAAGTAATCAAAACCTTTTGATTAGAGTCTGAGCTTTGGATGGGGTCCTGCAGGGATGGGTTTCTATACAGACTTGCTGTGGGGAACGGATGCTTTCTGTTTTCATCTGTCTACTTAATGCAGTAAATTCTCTTTCTCCACCTTCTGCTGAGCTCTTTCAGTTTGCCTCAAATGGAGGGAATTAAAAGTGGTGGACACACATCTGCTTTCTCGGGATGGGTGCATAAAAACCATGCCAGAGGGAAAGGAAGAAAGCTGGGAATGGTATGGAGAGGATGAAGGTGCAGGTGCTTGGAGCATGGTGGTACTCGTCTCACCTGGCAGCTACCAAACCCTGAGGCATTAAAGGCCTCTTGTCCCCGGTGGTCAAAACAGTATTTTTTAAGCACAGCAGTAGATGCCATCAAACTATGTAGGGTTTGTGGTGAGGAATGAAAAGAAAAAGACCGTTGTTGAATATTTTTTGCATCAATTTTTGTATCTCATGGGATCCTGGGGAGAGAAAGTAGGGGACAAAACCTCTGTCTTATCTCAGTTGCTGGACTTCCTTCCTTAGGGACAAAATGAAAATTTATTTGTTTAGTGAATGGTAGTTTTAAATTTTTATCTGTCTTTCTCCAGTGTCACACTAATGAAAAGTAAATGTAGGTTTTTTTCTTTCCCTTCTCTTTTTTTTCTCTTTTCTTTTCCCATGAACTATGCAGGCAAAGCCTGAACTCTCTTCCCTGCTCTGCTCTCTAGGCTCTGTGTTTGGAGTGTGAAAATCTAACTCGCTTTTCAGAAGAGAGGGTATTTCTCTGTCCTATGTGCTTGCACAATATTTTGTTAGAAAAAAAATAGTTGCTTTATTTTGTTTTAAAGCTTGCTTTTATTCTGGGTTTTTCCTTGAGTCCTGGGTACTTATATATCTGGAAGGAAGAAAATTTGATTCTTATATCTCTACTTGGTAATAAATTTGTTCTGGCATCCCCTGTAATATTCCTTTATTTTCTTCAATCCACTGTCTATAAGCTGTGAAATTATTTTTCTTTTGTCTAGTAAGTATAAATCTCCATTAACTTTTCCATTTTTTTTGCCTACTCAGTAATGAAAGATTTTTATTTTTAACCTCTCTGAGACCCCTGTGTGCTAAATGAAACATATACTGGGGAAAATATGGAAATGGACAATCACAATTTTTGGTGTTTTCATTTTCAAGGAAAAGATAGTATGCAAAGAAAGAAAAGAACACTTAATGATTCATTGGCATGGAAAGGTTCCAAAAAATCCATATTTGAAACAACTGTCTGAAGCTTACAGTGCAAAACTGCAAGACACATATTGGATTTGTAGAAAAGAAGAAAAACATAGTAGTTTATTATATAGTTTATGTGAGGCTATGTAGTCCTTGAATCACAATGACATTACAGCTTGTGTAAATAGCTTATGCCAACGAAGGATCCTGGTCTGATATTGAAATTACCTTAAATTAAGTTATTTTAGAAAGCATGTGCTAGCATCTGAGTGGCAAGAAAACATTTCCAAGACTAATGTTTAAATGCTGCTCTAAATTCCTCCCTTCCTCCCTGTCTTGTTTTGTTTGCCTTCTCCTTATCTTCCCGATCAAATAAATATTGATTGATGCCACCAAGAAGTACCCTGAAAAAAGAGCTTAATTTTTTTTTTTAAATCTGGTTGGCAGAGTGATAAAATAGAATATCTGCACTTTTTTTTTTTTTTTGTTAATACTATTTTTTAAAAAAAGTCACAATTATACCATAGTCATGTCCTTCTAATTTGCTGTCACCACTGTTTGTCTATACTTGAACTACAGATTGCAGGTCCTGTATATCCCATGATTTTTGTCTGGATGAAATGTATGAAAATGATTCCCATTCAGATCTCTTTTGCTTTCTGAAATAGTAAAAAAAGCATCAATCTTCTCTAATGCTGATGTCCAGTCTGTGATGCAGCTGGAAATCATTTATGCTCAGAGTTCCCTAGAGTGTTTCTTGTTGTTTGCTTGGAAAGACAGTGATTAAATTTTATCATCTTGGTTACTCGATTGATTCCAGAATCTTTGAAATGTGAGCTTCTAACTCCCTCTGCACATCTCTGCCCTACATAAACTCACTCAAAGGATTTTGATCTGAAGGTTTAAAGATTTCTGGATCAAAACTTTCAGCTGACTTTTATTCTGTAGAAGGATCATATAAAAGCATTGGTTGTCAATTCAACTTTAACTCTTTGGATGAAATGTGGAAATCCTAATAATATGAATTTAAGGAAGACTGTGCAGGGGCATGCATATTGGATGGAAATTAAAAAGGAAAAAAAAAGGATTTTGATGATGAAGAGAGTGGAGATCTAGCATAGCTTCTCAGTAGGAATAAGAGAGAAGCTACAACCAGGCTAGATTTGAAATGGGTCTTTAACTTAGTGAATTCCCACATATGATAAGTTTGTCTGAAATAAAGTTGACTGGATATCATGACCTAAAAGGTCTTTTCCAGATCTGATATATTCATAGCTTTAGAAGCTAAAGGCTAGAAAAAAATTAAACCCTTTTCTGAAACAAATTGATTTTGACTGAAGCAAAAATAAAGCAAAATAAATCAGTTCAAGAAAGCTTCTGTGTCTTTTTTATCCCCAGCTTTCCTAGGCTCCTTTTTTAGGCTCTTTCTCAGTGAATTAGAGGGATAGAGAATATTCTTCATCTTTATTGCATCACCAACTGTATCACTTTTTACCCTTTCCTCCTCATGAAACTTAATGCTGGCATTTCTGTTACTACAAGGAATCCTCCAAGGCCTGTCACCTTTTCTGGCAAGGGAAAGCACCTTATTTGTACTTACCTTTTCAGAAATTTAAAAAAAAAATATTGGGAGAAATCCTGTTGGTCCTAAAATTTCGTTGCCTTGTACTAAAGTCTCCTTCATGTTTTATCCTATTTGCTAAGAAATCTAGGGAATGAATTAGGAGAAAGGCAAAAAAACCCCTAAAGTGAGAAGGAAGAAGAAATGGGTGTTAACCATTGATATACAGAAATCTGAGCCCTGATAGGAGCTCAGAGAGAATTCCACATGACTTTGACTTTATCTTATAATTATATCTTATTAATTATCCACGTCTTGAATCTGAGCCATATTCAGTTTTCACATTGCAGATGAAGATTGTTACAGTTTCCAGGGGAATGAGCTGAATCCAGGGCCTGGCCAATGAAGGCATGCAGGAACAAAGTCACCCTCATTTTAGTGCAATAGAGACTCTGAAGTGACTTATAGATCTGGGACAAGATATATTGGTCACCTTGATAGGAGCTGACACAAAACTGTGTGCTTTCTCTGGCTTCTGAGAAGATGAACTCTTGAAGGAAGATAAGATTTAAGGGCTTGAATAATTTAGCACAGTTCAGGATTAAACTGAAACCATAAATTGCTTTCCAAAAGGTAAAATTTGGTGCTTAATGTACACCTACTGGTCAAGTAAAGCAGAGAAAAGAAAATAAAAAACATAGCAGAGATCTTTGGCATTTGGACTTGCATTGTTTTGACACTAAATCAAGCTCCAAGTATAACAGGGCAGCGAGGATTTGCATGTCTACACGGAAAAAACTGCAAGCATATTCATGCCACAACTTGTGAATGCCTCTTGTAACACACAACCTGTTTCATGAATCCATTTTATTCTTTTGGGATAGGAAAAGTAACCTGCCATTCTTGTACCCAGAATACGAGGGGCAAGAATACCAAAAGGCTTCTTTTAAAGAATGTGCATAATATGGAAATGCCTGTGAACTGCAGTGTTGATGCAGAAAAGACATTATTGTGTCATAGAGGCATTTCCTCTGTTAACCTGATCCAACTTTGTGCAGTTCTTTTCTGCTCCCTTTGCTTTGCCTTGTAATTCCTTTTGTTGGAAGGCTTGTTGGCTCTGTTTGGTCTTGCACCTGCTCAATACAAGCTGAATAAAATGTTTATTGATGTGGTAGATCCAAAAGTTCCTAGCAAAACTTACCAGGGAGTTGATGCACTATGTTACAGCTCTGTGGTTGCTGTTGGAGGCACTTGGGAAGATTGTCCTTGTGGGAATTTGTTTCACTCTCTTTAGGTCAGTCTCTAGTGGACATGAGCTGCTCCAGGTACAGGAAGGCTGGGCTTGAGGCTGAAAGTAAAGCTTCCCAGAGCTGCGTGGAGCTGCAGTGTTTTGTGGATATGTGCCAGTTTCCATGCACCTTTTTTCAGACAGTTCTGTGTGGTGAGGGGTTGGAGAGAGAGGCAGGAAAGGTTTGTTTGGGGTATTGGTGATGTAGATGTGGATGTTGACTGGCTGTGAAATTACCCAAATCTTGGCTTTTCCATACACTGGTTCCCTGGGCAGCAGGGAGTGATGGATGCTTAGGGAAGCATTTCATGAGGAGTTTTGAAAGATCTATTTCTTTTAGTGCTAATTAAATTTTTTGTTTCAATATTCACTGCTGAAGTTGCTGGAGAGTGTCCTAGGCTGAGCTACTACTTGTGCAATGAAGCTGAGGAAAATAGGAAGGTTAATGTAGGAGGCTTAGGACCACAAAAGGGGCAGTAACTAATCACTAAGGTTTGATTTTGCTATGTATTCTGGTGGAATTCAAATAAGAAACTGCTGAGAGGGCTTTATAAATCCTCTGTTAAGTGAGCTCCACTCCTGAAGGAGTGGGGTGGTCACATGGGTTCACAGAGTGCTGATGGGGCAACCCAGCAGCAAGTTTTAATCAGAGAAACTGGTAAAGCTGCTGCTAAGATGCAGAATTAGTAAATGCACTGCTGAATGTGATGTCCTGGAGGAGAGCCAGCACAGCTTTCTCCATACCAGGACTGGTGAATCCTGCAGAGGTTGCTGTGACAGAGGCATGAGGCCTGTGGACTGGGGTGGTCTGGCCAAGGGGAGCCAATCTGGGCTTCCAGAAAGCTTTGATGGAGTAAGAGAAACAGCTTCTGGTACAAAAACCGGGGCTGAAAGGCATGGTGTCCTCAGGGCTAAACAAGTGTTTAAGTGTATCCAGCAATAGGGTGGTGTTCAGGCTTCACCTAGGTGTTTACTGGTGAGGACCACTGCAGACCTGTGATGGGAGCAGTTGCATTGGAAGCAAAATGAAAGGGAGTAAAATTTGTTTTGCACAATTAGAGTGGGCATGGTCTGATTGCAGAAATTTTCAGAAGGATCTCATGATGCTAAATGACTCTGAAGCAGATTGCAGTTGAAATGTGAGACTGGTGAAGGCAAAATAATGCACATGCAAGATTGAAAAGCTATCAAGTTTGGACTTCATATTATCAATTAACACTCAGGAAAGAGACCTTTGGATAATTCAAGAGAACAATGCAGAATGTGTGATGATACCACCACTTGGATGCAGCCAGATGTTGAATTTTTTTTCTAGTTCTGGCAATTGTATATCAAAACCCCATAATTGAGCTAAAGAACATTGATGAAGATAGAACAGATTCAGGATTAGCAGAAGTCTAAGTAGTCTAGGGTGCTTCCACTTGGGGTTGTGGTGATTTAAGGGGTACATCAACAGATTCATAAAATCACAGAAGGTGTAGAGAGGCAAGTGATTACTCGCTGTTACTTACAATATGATACAGCAATTGAATTATCAGGGAGGATTTTAAAAACAGACAGAAGGAAGTACTTTACATTGCCCATAATTAAATTGTGGAGCTTATTACATAGCCTGCTGTGGAGACCAAGACTATAAATGGATTCAGGGAAGGACCGACACATTCCTAGAGTAAAAAGCCATTACAGGCTATTAAGTGCAAAGGTCTGGAAGCAGCCTCCAGCTCAGGAAGTCCTTAAACTACTGATTACTGGAAACTGTGACTGGAGTATATCAGAGGAAGGATCACCCAATTTGTGCCAGTGCTTCTCTAAACACCTGCTACTGGCTACCGTCAGGAATGGGTTGGTGCACCAGACAGATTATTTAATTTGGCTGAAGCTGGCTCCTTTCACAGCAAATGCAAAAAATCTGGGAATTGATTTTGCAGTGAAATAATCACTGCCCAGTGGTCAGCTAAAAATGAGAATAATACATGCCCAGAAGACAAGCTGGGAACAATGGGTTTCAGGGTTCTAGTGCAGTCAGCAGAGATGCATGGGGAAAACTTAAATAATGCAGGACATTAGCCAGCACATTTTCTTTATAACATTCCTCAGGACCAAATTGCAGGAGTGAAAGCCACCTCCAAATAAACTCAGGCACATATAATTTGTTCATACAGCATACAGGTGCTGTCTGGCCTTGTACAGGGCTTTTAGAGCTATAGTTGGCAGAGCGGAAGGCTGGCAGGTGTACAGTTTACCCACATTGAATATTCAAAGAAATTCAGAGCTATTATAACCTAAACATCATTCTATAATCGATAGTCCCTTTCTCTGTAAGTATGTAGGTTAACTTTGAGAAAAGGCTCCTAAAAACGTCTTTTCCTGGTAGATGTTCTAGCCATAGGATCTGTGGGAAACAGTCTGTCTGCATTTTTATATTCTATCAACTTTGCAGCTGAGACACTACCCCAATGGTAATGCTCATTTACAAAGGAGAATGATAACCCCAGCCTTGGAAAGGCAGCAACTCCAACACCAGTGACAACTAAATTGACAGTCAAAGCTGTTAACCACATGCAACAGGATCTTACTCTTTCTATTCCAAATAGATTTTTTTCCTAGTGCTTAAGTAAGTTGCACAATATTGACTAATTGTTGTGCTCTTTGAAGGTTCAGGTAAAATTGTTTGGTCTACAGAACTCATTGGAGGATATGCCTTCAGTGGAGGAAAATGCTCAATGAAGCCAAAGGCTGGGATATAAGCTCAAAACTCCCCTATCAAATATGTATCCTTTGATCTAATAAGTAGGTTGAGTCTCACCTGACTTTCCAGCAAAATGCAAATGTAATGCTTTTAAAAAATAAAGAAAGTCAGTGTACTTGAGTGTCTGATTTCTTTTGGTTTTCAAGACAGCTGACTGCTCTTTTAAAGAATTTCCTTAGTGGTATCAACTATGGAATTAGTATCGGATATTTTTGTTAGTTGTGTATTTAGTGACAAAGGCATTTATGTGTACCCATGCCTGTTCTCAATGGTAGTGTGTTAGCTAAGTCAATAATAAGATCTACTACAAATAAGTGATTACTGGATGTGAAAAAGTAGTTATCAAAATACAACTCATTATTTATGATTAAATATTTCCTAGCTGTTGGTTACTACATCAGAAACGGGGCTGGTTGTGCCAATTTTAGCAAAGTTGTGCTCTTCATAGTCTGAAGAATTGAATATATGATGACACCACCAATTCACTTTTTCTGTCTGTCTCTTATCAGGGAACAGTGATTACTTCTGTGGGAAAGGCTGACTGTCAAGCCTGTGTTTTTATTCATATACTCAGCAGAGTGGAGATGAAATTTCTGGGAAAGATAACTAAAAGCCAATCATGTTACCTTGCTGTTGGAAAAGTGCCAGGTGGTGTAATTTGTCAGAGTAATATGAGATATGATCACCTGGATACTCAGCATCTGCTCTGCTATCAGATTCGTGCTAGCTTCCCTTTCCCCCCTTTTTCCTGTCTCTTGCCTGTCTACATTTATTAGAAGGCCATGTGTTTGCTCTTTAGCTTGGCCTCCTTTCTCAATGGGAAAGGCTTCTGCAGTGCATACGGTGTGTTTTGACACTTTGTCTCTCTTCACTCAGAGAGAAAATTCTGATAAGAAACTCTGCAAATGTAGATATTTTTTAGCTTGTTCCTGGGCCCAAGGGTCACTTCTAGCTGGCTCATGCAAATTTGCAATCCCTGAAATAATTTTAAGGCTTTTATGTTAAAACAAACCAGAAAAAAAAAAAAGGCGTTATTGGTTATTGTCATGCTTGTGTTTTGTATATGTGTACTTTCCAGACAAACCATAAATCCATCTTGGCATGCAGAGGAAGGGCAGGCTGTTGGCACAAAACTGTGCCAGGTCTCCCCCAAAAGGGCTCATCAGCCTCGGCTTCCTCTTAAAGAAATGTGGGCCAAGTCTCAGGTTCTCCTGTGGGAGGCTTGCACATCTCTAATTCTGACTTGAAATAGTATCTGAGGCTGGGTGCTGAGATATCTGCAAGCACTCATTACACATATTTACCTTCCTCTGTTGTGAGGACAGGTCTAAGTAGGTTTGCTTTTCTCCTGTCAGTGATGCAGAGTGGAAAAAGTGATACTGCCCTGTTTTCACCCAAATAAACGAACATGTTATGAACCACAAATAGACACAAAAATGTACTCCTGTGTTTAGGAAGCCTGAATAACTACATTGATACTGAAAACAGCATGGAAAGAAACTGCCAAATATTGGGAAGTTTTTTTGAAAAATATATTGAAAAACATTTCTTTAGTTTCTTGTAACTTATTTCTCTAAGGCTTTAATCCAGTTATTGAGATGGGTAGCTTATGTTGCGCTTATATATTTGGCATAAAATCTTTCTTGCTAAATTGTTCCCTCCTGATACATTGCCAGATGGTAAAAGTATTTTTCTTGGGCTTCTTCTCCTTTTTTATCAAATGCAAAATATTTTGGGAAAAAAATTCTTAATGTCAAAGTCTTGCCCACATTAAGTCGAAAGAGGGTATTGGATGATCAGAGACTGATGTTAATGTTCTGAGTTGTTCATGCTGCCCACAAGAGAGGGGGTTTAAGACATTCTGCTTCAGTTCCCTTGATTTTTCCAGACATGCATTGTGAGCAGTGAGGCTTCCAAGCTCCTTTACTGCAGATATATACTGCACTGTATATTTTCAGGACAATGAAAAGATTTATTTAGCATATGGCTGACCTGGATTGTCTCCACTGGCTCAATTGACCTTTATTGCCTTGGGACAGTGGTAAGATTAGGAGATGCTATAAATAGCTGCAGCGCTGTGGGAGCGGTATCACAAAAATGCACTTTACACAAACAGCCTGTCATTTTACTTTGTGGGGGATGTGTGTGTTTGGCTTACAAAGAGAGATATATCTCTGAGATGATTTTTGTCCTCTTCTGAATCTCTGCGGCTGAAGCTGTGAGATTATTTTGGCCACTACCATCAGGTTCTAATACATACAATGCAATAGTGTTGGGAAGCCGTAGGAAATAGACTGTTCAGGTGCAGCTGAGCTTTGTATTGGCAGCATACTGTGCTTCCACCTGAGGGCTCACTGGTGAGGCAGCTCTGTCAGGGCTGAGTGTCTGAAGGGAGACAGGCAGGAGGGATGTCCCCTCAGCACTGTGGAGCCAGCTTCATGAGCGTTTCTGACCACCACCTATGACTTCTGAGGAAGGTCACATCTTTGCCTCAAGAGCTGTAAAAATTACTTTGGACCAGAAAGATAGAACTGAAATAGAAATATAAGTGGAAAGAAGCTGTAATTCCTTGAGACATTGTGATATGATCAAAGAAGGTAGCAGTTTATGACTTCCCTTTCTGGTGGTATCCCCATGTCTTGTTTTATGTAGTTGGATGCTGAATGGATGACTTTTTCCAGCCTATAAGCTGAGTAAAAGCAACAAGGGTTTGATTCTTTGTATAAACTAATATTTTGTCTCTCCTATGAATGGTATTTGGAACTATGCATAAATTATTCGACAGATCTAGTTGGTGTGTAAGGAATAGGTGAAATGCATGAGGACTCCACTAACACTGGCAAACATAACCACCGATAGTTCACTGGATTTGATATTTCAGCTTAGTGCCAGCTGAGTAAGTGATCTCCATTAAACAGTAATTTCCAGTGATCAGGTTGCTTTATTCTTTTCCTGAACTGCTTTAGCAGGAGATAGCATTCAAGCACCATTTCACTGAAGCTGAAATGAAATGCATTACTGCCTCTTCTGATTTCTGGAGAAAGCTGGGGAGGATGTTGGGTAGTTATGTTAGAGAGATATATTTGTTACATATACACTTCATATATACACTCAATTTATTTGTGTTTTTCTTTTCAATTTGCAGGAAAGCAATCTCCAGGTCAGGCCTCCAGCACTTGGCTCCTGTGCATTCCCTCAACATTCCAGTCACCAATGGACCTGTGAAGGAACCAAGAGCGGCCTTAGAGTGGACTGTAGGTGTTTGGTTTTTTGGCAGTTACTTTGAGCAGTATCTCTAGTTGTTGCTCTCTCCATCCTTAAATCAGCATCCTGTTGCTATCAAAATTAGTGCTAGTCATTAAGAATGTGCTTCTATTATGAGCCGAAGCATAAGGCAGAGACATGAAAACTTGTGAGCAAACGTGAAAACTTGAGCAAAAAAGGACAGATTTTCCAGCTTGGAAGCTGGTTACATTTTCCCACCTCCTTCTTGACAAAGGTTGATCTAATTTTAGCACAGCAGGATTTTGTGCCTCTGTTTTGTTTGGCCCATCTGTTGGGCCAAAATCTAAGGCTGAAGACACATGTCAAGTTGTCTGCATGTGCAGAGTAGGTAATCGAAATCTTTGGTCACAGCTCTTTGTAGGTATGATTAGATTTCTTCTGGGCTCAAGCTAGTGTGTAGACATGGAGACCATGTTTCCACCCCTCGTCTTGCTCCTTTATGTTTCTCAGCTGAAGCACTCTAGGGCTAGCCAAAAGTTAAAGCAGATTGTAAAAGGCATTGTCCACATCTCTTTTAACCACTGGCAGGCATGGGGCATCAACCATCTCGCTAGGAAGACTGTTCCAGGCCACCCTCTCTGTGTTTACTAGTGCAAGTCTGTACCTCTCCTGAACCATCCCCACACACCTTCCATGTGGTTATGCACTGGCAAGAGCTAAAATGATGGGCATAGGCCAGCAGGTCACACAAATGTCTCAATTAAAGCAAAGCATACAGAAGATATTACACATGGCTATTGGTAAAGAGGTTGATACATTAAATTGTCAAGGCACCAGCCACGCAAACAACTTTTAGTTGAACGTAACTTCTCTTTTGATGAATATGGCTTATGTTTATCTTTGTTCTCTATATCAAAACAGAATTGATTTTTAAATTACCTGCTCTTCTTGAACTCTCCAGGTGTTGCACTGAGAGTTTAAGGGGATAAAATTTTGCAGGCTGTGTTGCAGGAAGCTGGTTTAGATTCACTATGAGGGTCTGCAGTTTGAAAGCTTGCATAGAACTCTCTTGGAAGTGCTTTGGAGAATACCTTGTTCCTTCATTCCAGCAAGCCCAGGTGCTGATTCAGCAAGGCAGTAAAAATGCCTGTTTTGAATCATCACTGCTGTTCAGTAGAAATCTGAAGGATCAGTCACATAAGTGAAGGGTTAAGCACATCAGCTAAATTAAACACCTTTGAAAACTGTATTTAGAAAAAACAACAGCAACAATCCCTGCCAAAAGAAAAACCCCTGAACCCCAAGTCTAACAACCACAGCTTGCCCTTCCTCAGCCAATTGTCTGCTACTCCTTTACCATGATCCCATAATGATTACTCCTTTTAACTCATGTGATCCCTATACATAAATACAGCAGGAGCTGCTATAAGTTGGTAAATACTGATTAAGTATTTTGGGTTTTAATTGTGTGTGGTTTTTTTGTAGCTTATTTCCATGGTTATGGTTTAGATTTTTGGTCAGTTCAATTTCTTAGCTGTTTGCAGCCTCTCAGACTGGTATTGCTGCTTTACTTCATACTTTGATTGGAGAAGGGAGGCAACTCTGTGTCATGTGGGGAGAGGGACATGATAGTGAGTGGAAGACATCTGTGGTTGGGAGGAGACTGAACTGACCAGTTGTAGTAACTGGTAAAAGGGAGAAAGGTATTTCTCAAATCTGAGGTATGATGGAAGTAAGGTTTCAACATGTGGGGAGGTTGAAGTAAGGTTGACCAAAGGTTTTCAATATGTCGTGAATTTCAACAAAGAAAAAACCACTAAGTTTTAAATTAAGTCCAGAGGTATATTTGGTAGAGTGAAAAGATATTTCAATTGATGTGTCAGAGCCAGACAAGAAATTTTTGTATTTAATCGCTGGAAGGCAGCATTGATCAGTGTGTGTTGCATCCTCATATACATCATCCTCCTCTTCAGTATTTCTGAGGATGATTCTCCAAGGACACATGATGGGAGATCTTTCCAAAGTCTGTGACATGAGCATAAACTGTCTCTTGACTTAAAAGGGAGGAAATATTTTCTACCACAGTCTTCACAGTAATAACTGGAAAGAATTCTTTGGCCATTGTCTCCATTTTTGAGAACTCCTTTTGGAGTTAATGGTGATTTGCCATTGTCAGATGGACCTGTGAACAGGGCACTGAGTCAAAGAGTGGGATTCCATTCTCTGCTCTGTCACTTACCTTGTGAGTGAGCTCAGAGGAGTTGTTTTTCCTCTCAGTACATTAGCCTCTCTAGCTGTAAAGCAGAGGTGATGATTCTCATGTCCCCTAAGACTTTTTGCACAAAACTCCCCAGTATTCTTTACTATTGTTGTTGCTACTGTCTCTCTTCCCTGAGGTTTCTTTTCCCTAAAATACTTACAAATGTCCAGTTTCATCACATTTGTTACACTTAATTCAAGTTAACTTGTAGCTTTGCTGTATAATTTAATGTTCTCTTTTCACACCAGGGCCATACAGAACACAGTGTGGGGAGTCAGTGTTATAATAACCAGAGGGGAGTGCTGGGGATGCCTTACCAAAAAGGAATTGATCTAAATGGCTGCCCCTGTGATATGTTGATGCCTATCCCTTTCTCCTACACACTTTCATTTCAGACATCACTCCCAAGTGTTAAATAATAAAGTAGGTAATTCTAGCCCAGATTCTCAAGTGAGTACACACTGAGCCACCCAAAACACTGCCTGTGTACCTTTGAGGATCCAGGTCTTTTTGTATTTTTCTGTTGCCATTTTCTACCAAGGAATATAACCATAAGCTTGTACACAAAGTCATCCTATAATTTTCTTTTAGCTACTGCCTCTAGCTCTTGCTTTCTATGGTGCCTACAAACCTATTGACAGCCACTAGAATAGTAGAGTGTTGAACATCCCCAAATCTCTTTCTTTTTTTCATAGTGCATTTTTTCTGTTAATGCTCATTTCTTTCCTTCTCCCATGATGACAAGATTCAGAATTTTTCCCCCCCTTCTTAAGAGGCATTTGAAGGTAGTCAGTTTCCATTGTTGGAGGTCAATGAAAAAACTCTGTGAATGTACAATTGGAGTCCTCTGGGCACAAGTTGAATGTTTTTAGAGGAGAAATATTATGATTTATACCATAAATTATGTGTATAAAAGACAAAGCCAGAAATCTTTTAGGTCTCAACAAGAACAGAAAACTGTGTGCTGTAGTAGAAGTTGAAAAATGGCATTTGGCAATATGTGGAAGCAGGCTTTGGTCAGGTCAATACAAGGCACTATCTGATTCCACATGGATGGAGTAAGGAAAGCCAGATCTCATCTAGTGTAGAATCTTACAGGAATAGGAAAGGTAACAGAAATGGTTTCTGTAGGCAAATCAAGAGTGATAGGAAGAGCAGGAAAAATGTTGGGCTGCCACTGAATAGGGCAGAGAACATGGTGACAACGGATATAGAAAACCTGAATTGCACAGTCCCTTTTTTTTTTAACCTCCATTTTTGTTGGTAAGAGCTGCCTTCAGCAGTCCCAGGTCCCTGATAGCAGGGTCTGAAAGAAGGAAAACCTACTTTTGTGGAGGCTGATTGGGTTAGGGAATACTTAGACTGAACATACAGAAGTCTGTGGGACCTGATGGGTTGCACATAAAGGTGCTGAGGGAGCTGGCTGATATCACTGCTAGGACAGTCTGGTGTCTTTGAATGGTCACAATGGTCAGAGGATGTTCCTGAGGACTGCAATGAAACAAATGTCCATTCTGCTTCCAAGAAGGATTAGGAGTATCCAGGGAATACCAGGCTAATCAGTCTTACCCTGATTTCTGTGAAGGTTATGGAGCAAATAATTCTGGAAGTAATTTCCAAAAATATTAAGAAGTGACTGAGAGTATCCAGTATTGATTTATGGAGGGGAGATCGTGCCTGACCAGCCTAACAGATTAAATGACTGGCTTGGTACATGAGGGGAAACCATTGTGTTGACTTTTGCAAGGTTTTGGACACCATCTTCCATAACATGCTTGTGGATATACTGACTGGGGTATGGGCTAGACTGATAGACATGAAGTGACCTATATCAGTGAGGTATTTAAAATTAGTGAATGTGACTTTTAAAGGAGTTGGATTATATTCCGTGCCTTTTTGGCACTAGTCAGTAGTTCTGTCTGCTTACTTTCATGGGCAGTAAGTGTTTGGTATTGCCTAATGATATACTAAAGCTTGGATAGTTAGTGTATGTGTTAATACAGTAGCACATGTTTTACTTATGATGAAACATTTCCCTCATTCTAGATAAATCTGTTCCTTTTCTCCATTAATGGTTTGGCTTCTGCATCACAACTTCCTGAAAGCTATACTGACTCTTACACTGAAGGATGGGCTTCTCTTCCATTAGAGGGTCTTCAAGGCTAAGTTTTGTAATTGGGAGTTAAGCATTCAGTTGAAAAGAGATGTTTATATTTATATGCTCTCATGACAAAAGGAGAATCTCAGGGTATTCCATTAGTCACTTAAAAGTATGAAGAGGTGCTAGAAATTCTAGTTCAAATTACGTAGTGATGGGTGGAAGCCCCATGCATATTTAAAAATTGCTGAATTTTTGTTGGCAGTTGACACTTGAAGTGCTGTGTTCTGGATCAGTAGTTCTACTTTGCTGCTTCTTTTTCATGAAGGTTTGAGATCTGATATTCTTTCCAGAGAGCTCTAAAGAGAAAAGAGATCTGTCATATTTCAGAATGGTGGCCATATCTTTGTATTTTTCCAGTGGGGTAGAGGACGCAGTGATTTGCAGAAGGTGCCCATCTATAAAACATGTATTTTCTCGTTGCTGCTGTTACCTGCCAAAGCAGTAGTTCATAAGGACATAGGGAATCACCACCTCTGTTGATAGCATCTGAACATTGCTGCTCCATAAACACAAATGTTGTTATTCTGCTTATGTACACAGGTGATTTCTCAGCTGAGGCTTAGGGGGATCTAAAAAGGCAATTGATGCAGAGATGTTGGAAAGCATGGTTGGGGGCAAAGGAGAAACATATGCCTATGCTGTTTTATTGTGTTCTACATCCACATATTACACTTGCAATAATTAAAGAATAAGTGACCTCTACATGAAAAATATTCCCAAATTGAAATGTGCTAAGATGGAGTTAAAATTGAGAATATATATCAACAGAAAAATATTTGGGGCACTACTCCTGTTTGCAACACAAATATTACAAACTCTGAAATTTCAGAGTTAAGGGTGAAACATAATCCAAACATGACAGAAAGATATTTAGGAAAGAGACATCCAAACAAATTTGTTTCTGCTCAATAGTAATTTCATAAAGAAAAGGGCCAAAATTAATAATTTTTGCTTAAAATATATTTAATTAAGTTTAGATTGATGACCACTGATTTTACACTGATAACAAGTATCACCCAAATGCATACTCACAAGAAGATTCTTCTCTCTTGCTGGAGTGTTAACAAAGGGAAAACTTTCTTACTGATTTTTTTTAGAGATTTTTCTTAAATAATTTTTTGCGGAATGTCAGTCATAGCAGGAGTGGAGGAGAGTTCCATTCCTCCTGTTACAATTGGAGTTACCGCTCATTTGAGCTAGAAGATTGGTCTGACTTGGGTTTATTTGTTTGGCTGAATAAGTACAGCTGCTTGACATGACAATTTAAAACAGCCAGGTTTATCTTCATTGCTTTGAAACCATGCTGACTTGCAGTCTGAAGAGCAGTGAGGTATGGAGATAGTGGTGGGTGTTGGTAAAATGGTAACTCTTGCTCTGTCATTTACTATGCTGGAGAGCTTGAAGAAATCTAGTTCAATCAGTGAAATGCGCACAGCAAGTCATGAACACATGCATGCAATTACACGGTTCCCAAACTCCTGGTCCTTGAATTCTTATTTCTCTTCCACTTCTGGGGGGATTGTGTGTGGTATTTGTTTTGTATGCAAGGAATGTTTGCTATACTGAAATTATTTTTGTTTGCTGTTAAGGTGGTAATGGATCAGGAACAATCAAATGGGAGGGTCCATCTGGAAGATGGAGAGATATTGAGATGGTGTGTCCCCTGTGAGCCAGGCTGCCAGGAAAGCGCTGCTGCCTCTGCTTCACTGAGCAGGGGCTTTTTTTCTTCCCAGGACACTGAGTTCACACACTTGTGAAGGCTGGGAAGCTGGAGAGGAGGGAGAGTTCGCAGTTTATTAGGCCACAGTCATTGCTGTTTTATCCACAATGATGGACAGTATCCATTTTCCACATAGCAAGTCAGAGCAAAACACGTCAGCCCAAAAGTGTGATTTGACGGGTCAGCTGAGGTGGCACCAAAAGCATCAGTCTCACTGAAGCCATCTTTAACCCACCACTTTTTGTGTCAGATCCAAAGTTATGTGGTCACAGGGTGAGTCATTTTGTCTAGCTGATTTGGTGGATAAGATATCTAGTTTTTTCCATTAGCAGAACTGATTTTATGTGTAGCTTTACAGCCACGGAGTCAACATGAGGAAAATGGCAAGAGCATGAGACTGGTGTCTGTGTCTTCAGGGACAGAAAGAGAGCAGCTGCTTCTTTAAAAGCCATTAAATCCTCAAGCCAGTGTAAATACATCAAGTACAAAATAAACCAAACTGGCAAAGTTTTTTATGGAAAAAAAAAAGGCTGTGTCAAAATATACAAGTGATGACAGAACCTTTACTGTCGTTTAGCTTTGTGTTAATCAGGATATCATCCTAGAGGTGATAGGAGATTATTCCAGGGACTTGTGTCAGCTTCTGTGTTGGTAGGTAGGGATGAGTGCCCTTTTGTCCAGCATGTTGTAGAATATTGCCTGTGAATTTTGGAGTAGAAAATACTGTTTTGTTGAAGTCAAAATTCTTCATAGAAATGTATTGATTTTTGTCAAAATTTTCTGTCAGAAGTGAATAAAAAATTGGTCGCAGCACTTCTTTTGACTATATCATGATTTTCATAAGTGGCAAGAGAATGTCTCACCTCAATTTACATCTCAAATTACAGAGCCTTGTAAAATTTAAAACAGTGAAGTTCAAATAATTCCCTTTGATCTTATTGAGAAAAATTAACTGAGAAGGAAAGATTTTTTGCATTTCATCTTGGGCAGCCTCAGCTCTTTGCTCTGAGTCAGGATGAAAGGTTTTCCAAAAGTCCATTTGCTGGAATTGAAATTGTGAGTTTTCACATGCAGTGCTATGAAATTTTCTGTGGCTGCAGGTGTCTGGAGGTGTGCCACTCATACCAGATCAGGTTATTTACATTTTTATTGCCTAGTTGCGTTAGAACTGTATAATAACATGAACTGCGAAGGTCATCCTTGCAGACTACCAACTAATTTTATTTACATGGTGAAGTAAAGTTAGACAAGTAAATCTCTGATGGATTCTGGAACAATAGAGAACAAGCAGTCCAAACCAGGTTATGGAAATAGGCCACTTTATCTTTAGAAATCCTGATGGCAAGTTATTTGGACCGGGTCCAAATGAAGGGATGGTTAACCCATTTCTCAATATACTTTTTATTCCGTGTTAAAAATTCTGTCCCAGAAGCTGTGTGCTTTCTTATTTAGCTTTCAGAGTTGGTCTTTCATAAGAATCTTTTATATCCTATGAGATTTACCTCTGGGTTATAATGTTGAGTTGACACTGTTTTGTCTGCAGAGAATCTGCTCAGGTGAAGCACTCTTTGGTGAGCTTTTATCCTGCTACTGAGGACAAAATAGCTGCAATATAAGGACACACATGAGGGACAGAGTTTACAATCTGAATAATGTACTCCCTAAGAAAGGCTTGAAAAATTTCTTAAGCTAGTGCAAGTTCTTAGAAATTGTTTTGCATTATAAAAGCCTTGAAAATCCTCACCCAAACTATTGTGCTCTGGGAATTAGAACACTTCTGATGAAGTTAAAGACCTGCAGACAGGTAGACCTCTCACCAAAAAACAGCCAGTGCTGGTCTTGTCCTCTGGTTTTACTGGAAGTGAACACCATGGTTGTGGTAAGGCACTATGTGCACTCTTGCCTAGGTCCTGGCTGTTGTGGATGCACTCCAGAAGGAAAAGGATTTTGCTACTTCTGCTTTTCTGCGTTACCTAAGAAATCAGCATAGCAAGAGAAGCTATCTCATTTTATCACTTTGAAACTGACAGTGGTATTTTAAATAAATTATTTTCTCCAAGATGGCTATTTCGGAGCATCCTGCTGTCGGACGCCATCTGTTTGGTGAGCATCATCATTTTTGACTTCTGCAGTGTGGGAAGCAAATGTCAGACTGTCAAAGCATTTTCTATCATGCTCTAATTCTGGCTGAACAGAATTCCTATTTATTCACTTTGCTCAAGTAGTGTACAGTAGACTTTCAGGCTTTTAGTCACATCAGGATTACAGGCCAGTGAAACCCACAGTCTATCTACAATCAAGTTCCTCTAGAACAAGAATTTGCAAAGAATCAGGGTACAAATTTGGTCAAATAAGGCTGTCATGATAAAGTTAGATGTTAGCCTATGATGTTAGATGTTGATCACTCCTAATTGCCAGTGTGCTAGGTAGATTTTTTTTTTTTTTTTGAGAGCATTCTTGGATTAATGTGTTGTCCTTTCATGTATAAAGTTCGAGTCTAGTCTCTGTTGGTAATGTAATGCTTTATTGAAGTAATCAGAGAGTGATGACCCAGCTATTTCAAGGAAAGCATTTTCCCTAGTCTAGTTTGTCCTGTCATCCTGAAGGTATAGTCAGCATGCTGGTTTTTACTCCTGTGTCCAATTCTCAAATTTTTTGGTTTCTCCCATTGAAAGTTCAGTAGTTGTGTTTTTGTTTCATCTCTCTGGATTCTCTGTTTCTTTAAAATTCTGTGTACATCACATGCTTATGAAATCTGAATTCACAGTTAAACTATGCAGCATCTGGGAAAAACATCAGCAAAGTTTAATTGAAGTGTGTTTAGATTGGTGACACATCATTGTATTGTAAGCATCTTTTAAGCTGGGATGGTCAGCCAGGGTAATGCTGTTATATGCTATGGCTTTGTGTTGTAGAAAACCAAAGCAATACCTGGTGGTGTGGTAGTTGTTTTTTGTTTGGCTTTTTTAAAGTTTATTTTAGTTTCCTAAATTTGTTGAATATCAGATTTTTTTCCTTATATGCTCATATGTCTGAATTTCACAAAACAGATTATTAACTATTTCTTTTTTCCAGGAAAATGCTGTGAATGGAGAGCATCTGTGGCTGGAGACGAATGTTTCTGGGGACCTCTGCTACCTGGGGGAGGAGAGCTGCCAAGTCAAATTCTCAGTGAGTTATTTTTGGATTTATTTTTATTTTTCTGAGGTAACAAGCCTGGCTTCAGACTGATGCAGTGCTCAGTCACTTGAGAGCTTGAATTGTTTGCCTGTGCTCCAAAAGGAGAGCAAAAAGGGCAAAAGGCTTCTGGTAAAGACTTTATTGCTTCAGGAAAAAGGCCCAAACCAGTTTTGATTGACCCAGATTATTTACACAGCGAGAATGTATGTAATTAACAGCTTTACTAACATGGTAAGGGAAAAAAGGCTAGAATACTGACATGCTTCAGGAATATTAAAAGACAATAGTCTATTTTACATGAAAATATATGCAAATATATCACTTGTTGCAGCCTTTGAGAGGAGGGTCTGAACAAATTTCTGCAATTTTAATCACTGCAAGGGTTTGAACCGAATTTTCCAAACTCTTGAATGCACTCACCAGCAATGAGTGCACTCATATTTGAGTGTTTATCTTCTCCTGTTTGGGAATATTCAAGGTTAGCTTTCTCCTAATGAAGCTTTTCTGCTGTCTATGGAAGCATTTCATTGGTGTGATCTCAGATCCATGAGTATCTGCTCTTTGACTGTTGCACTTTCAGGCTATTTCAGGAGCTCTTTCTGCCTAGTGTTTCAGCTAAATTGCTTCATCAAAGAGAAGAACATACCCAAATCCCTCTCATTTTGGTATTTAGGAAGCTTGGGAAGAGAGTGGGGATCCTCTGCTCGTATCCTTGCTCTGAAACCATGCTCTAAGGGAGTATCCTAGCCCTTGGACTGAAAAAGTTAAAGGGAATTCCTCTTCTCGGAGATGTTTGTGGTTACCATCTGTGACTCTTCAGGATACTGCCTTTCTAATTTTGCTACCACCCTCCCCAGTGCCCCCCCACCTTCAGAGCATTTAATTCAAATCAAAGCAGTGGTATTTTGGATCACCCCCAGTGATCCAAAATACTTTCCACAGCACACTTTTGTGCTTTCCATAGCACAAATTTAATATCAATCTCCTAAAACTTCTCAAGCAAATTTGGTGCATTATAGTATATAGCATTAGGGCCAAGCCTGAGAAGCCTGTGCTTCCCTCAGAGTACTGAAGCAAAGTCCTAACAACTGCTGATTGTGTGGTAATACTGAAGGGAAGTGTCACTCTGTGTTTGCTGTGCACTTAGATTGGTCCTGAGACACTGAGTTCTGGCAAAAGCTGGACATAGGATTTCTTTGGCTTGGTGGACCTTTGGTCTGACCCAGTGTGATGGTTCTTGTGTTCTCAGTAGAGTTTTGCCTTCCTAAAACTGAGCAAATTCTTCCTCATGATTTAGCACATTGAAAGTAACATGGAAATTTAATAATTTATTGTATATGGTTTTTACAGAGGTAAAAAACAAACTTGGCAAACACAGAGAAAAAACCCCATGAACTTACCAAGTCATGAAACATGTGAAAGCCCAGTTTGCTATTCAATGCCATGATTCTTCAGGTGAAACATTAGAACACCATATACATGTGAACATGTACAGTTACGGTGTAACTAGATAATTATGACAATTAATAAAATTATTATAATTATTCCATAATGTGAGCTGAAGCTAGGTTCCCTGTTTTTTTGTTTTGTTTTGTTTTGTTTTTTTTTTTAGGGAGCTTATTTAAAATATACTGAAAATTATAAAGATTTAATTTATTAGAGATTTAAATGGACATGAATAAATTGAATGTAAAAAATCTGAAACAAAGAAATCTAAACTTACTGTGTATTTATAAATGTTCTGTGCCTCAAGCACAAGTCTGTAAGTTAAATTTCTGTGAAAATTAATTCCATCTGGTTAATTAATTTGAGTTTATGGAAGTAAAGTAAGTAAATACATTCTCTCTTCTGGATGTGTTCTCTTGCCTTTGATGTTCCTTGACCCAGGGGATTCAATGGAAATTATTTCAAAAGCCCTATTGAAATTAATAAAACTAACCAGCATAATTGAGAATTTTGTTTCTGCTGTAACATTTCATAAGCATTTAACAGCATTCTATGAGAATTTCATCATTCTCTGCTAAAATAACCAAAGTACCCAAGTATTTTTCTGCAAGGCAATGGTCAGGCCTATCAAATTAAATATTTTATGATAAGCATGAAATGACCTCTTGCAAACTGATGTGAGTTCTCTGTTTTGCATGTGCAATTTTTCTCCTCTTTGCTCATCATCTTTATAAGATGCTCATTCACTTCTAATTCACAAGCTGCAGTGCTGTGGCTGTTTGTTTTTTTTTTTTTTTCCACAAAAGTTCAGGTTTTTTCATTTATTTATTTATTTTTTACACAACTGAGAGCACCAAAGGTGGGGGGGGGGGGGGGGGGGAAGTGTGTTGCGTAGGGAGTGAAACATCTCCTGTTTTTCAGCTGACTTTGTTTCCCCCGGGCATAGCTCAGCTGCACACGCACACTGTCCCTTTCCTGTTGCAGAAGTCTGCCCTGCGGAGGAAGTGTGCTGCCTGCAAGATCGTGGTCCACAACGCCTGCATGGAGCAGTTAGAGAAGGTGAGACATTGCCATCTTCTGGAGCCTGATGTAGCCAACATGCTTTTAATTCTTTTAGTGAGGTTTCAGCCTGGAAAACACTCTGTGCCAAAGTTTTCACAGCTGTTTTAATAATGTACTTGTGAATGAAACTTGGCTTAAAATTCCACCTTTTTTGTTTTTTTAACGTATATTTCTTTGAACCCCATGAACCATAAAAAGCTCCAAAACAAAACAAAGAAAAAACTAGTGAATGCTTTCACAATTTTCATGTTTAAAAACTAAATTGCCTCTGCTTCTAAATTAAAAATTGAAGCTTGAAAATGGAGTATTCTGTCATGTACAAAATTGGCCTCTTACAATTCCCCAACTAAAGCTAGCATAATTCATTGTATGACAGCTATACTTATTATAAGCAGTGCAGCATAAGATGCTAGTGTGAACTTCGCTCTGTATTTATTAGACTATACTGTTTTCTCTCCAAAACTTCAGAATTCAAGTTTTTGTCTGTAAAATGGAAAACATCAGACCTTTTCTTTATACTACCATTATTTCTGTGAGCATCTGTTCTGCTTCTCATTTCCTTCAAGGATCCTTGATCACACCAAAGCACCTACAGAATATCTATCACTGACTTCAGTCTTCCCCTCAGAGATTTGTCTTCATTATGCCTAACTGGAAATATGCTAGCGAAATCTCCTCTCCACTCTTTTCATTCCTGATGGGATATGTGTGAAGAAATATGTATGGGATTTTCCCCATTGCTTTCATTAGAGCTTCATTTTCACTCTTAAATGTTTAGCAATGTTGTTCTTCATAAAAGAAGCTGATGCATAACAAATTTATAGCAGCAACCCTATAAGGAAAGGGCTTTTTCCTTTCCAAGTATTTGGACTCATGTTAACAAATCCCACAGTGGTTGCCATAATACCAAGTTGGAGAGGTACCATTTCCACCCCCGATGCTTTTATCCACAGTGAAATTAACATTAGCACATGCTTTCAGCACAAAATGTTACCAGTGAATTTTTCATGACTGCCTTCGTCACCAGCAGTGCTGACTTTCCATAGCCCAGGGAGTTGGTGCCTGCCAGAGAAAATTAGCACTTAGGTAAAACCCAGCTTCTCTGCGCTGTTTTGGAGACCATGAAATTCCCCCTCTTGGCAGAGGGCTGTTACAAAGTCTAGAAAGTTTAAAACTAGTACACAAGTCTTCTGCTTGACCCTCCCTGCCAAGGAGCTAGTTTTAAGGAAAAGAAATATAAGCTGGGTCTTTCCAGCCTGCCATGACTAAGCAGTGAAAAAACAAATTGCAATTCCAGGTGAAGAGCAATGGAAGACCAATATTATAATGCCTTTCATTTCTTTATATGTACTAGGTATTTTGCTTACTTTTTTTTGTGTGTGCCTTTTAAATAAATATTATTTTTATTTTTCTGCCTAAAACTACGATTTAGAAGGCATCTATTAAATGAGGGAAGAACTTATTCATACCCATGTAAATAAGTTCTTCCCTCATTTAATAGTTGCCTTCAAAATTGGGTTGTATTTAAATTTGGAGAAACTTGGTCATTTCATGTTTGTAACAAAAGCATAGCTGTGCATTGTCTTCAAGTCTTTTATTCTTTGAAGAATGGTCAACTCAAACTTGAATTTGTTTAATTTAGTGCATCCTTACTTCACATATCCTTTAGACTTTGTGTAGGCCTCTCTTTTCTTCAGTGCCTTTCCTTTTTTAGTGTCTACATCCCTCTATTCTATTTTCTTTTGTTTTTCTTTTCTCAAAACTTTTTTCTCATGGGACTAGCTTCTTGTTTATTCAATACTTTTTTCTCCTCACCTTCCTCAAAATGTTTTCCATTCATGAGAACTCCTATTGTCCTCTTTGGAGTGGCAACCCCACTGCATGAGGCAATACAATGCTTCCTGAATGATTTGTGGTTGGGGAAGTGGATGCAAACATCCTTCTCTAAGGAAAAGGTAGAAATCTGAGAATTTGCATGGCTCTTTACGTGAGTGGCAACTTTTCTACAGATTTTGCTTATGAAAACATAAGTACAGGATGTTCAAAAAGGTCTTTCAGAGTGAAATTTCCAGCACCTACTGACTTTTGAGACCTAAGCTGAAGTCTGCACTTGTTTGCAAATGATTTCCAGAAAAATAAGACAAAGTGGTTTCCTTCTAAAAGGAGGAGGCAGTTGAAATACTGGAACTGAGTAGGCAGCACTAGCATTAGTGAAGATGGGGGCTGTGTAGAAGACCAGCAAGGAGAATTAATATGGCATATGAAAAGAGATTTTTCTGACATCCAGGTAAGTATCTTTTTTCACCCAGTGAAGCTAATATTTTAGTAGGTAATAAATACTTTGGAAATCTAGCCTAGATCAAGATATTGCAATAAATTTTCTTTCAGCTCACTTGAAGTTCTAACAGTTTCATTTCAATGGCAGATTAATTTTCGCTGCAAACCAACTTTCCGAGAAGGAGGCTCCAGATCTCCAAGAGAAGTAAGTAATGGACAAATTTCTTTTCATTTGACATGTGTGCTGGTCCCCCTGGTGTGCAGCTGCAGAATTGCTTTGAGATTGAGTGGAGTCTTAGAGAATTGGTTCCCAGTGGAACATGTTCCCCTCTCTAGAATAAATGTAAAATTAATTCTAGCTGAAGCACTCTATTACTTACACTGACAGAAACCATTTCACCTTTCTGTTGTCTTTTTCCCATTCATTCAGGTATTCTTTTTCCTTCTTTTTTTTTTTTAACCTTCTTTTTTTCTTCCTGGCCTTTGAGCTTGTATTTTTTTATTTTTCAAAAAACTATTTTCCTCTCTTTTCATTCTTCTTCTTAGTATTTTTTTTTCCTCTGGAAGTATCTCAAACCTAAAATCAAAGATTAAAAAACCTAAATACTGAGGAAGTATTCCTCAGTATTTCAATGAGATAAAAAAAAACCCACCACCTTGTCCTTATTCCTCCTACACTTTTGGTGGTTTTTGAGGTTTTCTGCAGTGCTTGCTGCACATTTTGCCCCAGGAATTACTCTGTTGGCTGAAGTGACTTTTTCCTTGGTGTCTGTTAACAAATTTCACATAGATGGTACCACTGAGTGCAAGGTACTCGTGCTTCCCATAACACATCTTTTTTGTCCTTGTTTGCAGAACTTTGTGCGGCATCACTGGGTGCACCGGCGGAGGCAGGAGGGCAAATGTAAGCAGTGTGGAAAGGTGAGATTTCCTGCACAGCACAAGCACAGCACAGGGCACCTAGGAGGTCAGGGTAGCCAGTAGGTCCTTCTAGTCACTGCATTTCTTTTCTATCACAAACACTTGCCCTCTTTGAATAGCTAATGACAAGCCTGAGATGTTCAGCATTTACAGTTCTGATTCCCATGTGGGAAGAGAAAGGCAGCTGCATCTGCAGGAATGAGCGCATCATTTGTCCTCGGAGGTTGTGGTGTACTGGCTGCTGAAAGTGAGGAGGAGGAAAGCTGTGACTCCTTGAGTCTTTTTAATTGCTAAGCTAACCCTGTACTAATATGATGTTCTTGCAGTGCTGTCCTCTGTGCTGAAATTGGGATGGCCTATTTTTTAGGCTCCTGGAAAAGAAAGGCTGTTGCTTTCTTTCTGCCCCAGCAGCCTCTAAGATCTATAAGACTGCTTTGTGTTTCCTCTGCTTCATAGATTGTAAAAGTTTATTTCTGAAAAACTGTAAAAAGGGGGAAGAAATACTTTAACTGCTGAAGGTCTTTCTTCTGAAATATTATGAACCCCTGAAACACATTGGGAGATATTTAAAAATTAAATTAACAAGGATTTAGTTTTCTTTCTTTAGCACTATATTATACTTCTGTCTCCCTCTTTACAAATAGTAAGAAAGTCCAGGTCTCATCTCCATGGCACAATGCTTCAGTCAGAGGAAAATGAGATTTGTATCTGGATACTCATGCAGATTTTCAGCTACCAGTAGGACATGCAATAAAAATGTGATGACCTTTTATAGCAAGAACCACGGGAAGGGTGCAGCAAGGCAGTTCGCACACAGCATTCTTAGGGTATGACTTTGCCACGTTCTCTGCCTTCTTGGACTGGATCTCCCCTACAGGCATTTGGAGTTGATTTTGCAATGAGAGTACTCACCAGGTATCATATCAAAACTTGTGCTGGGTATGTACCCATGGGCAGCCTCGCTTGATATTGGTCTTCTAATTCTACCATCAAACAGACAATATAGAAAACTTCAGAGAAAATCTCTGTTTTCCCCTTAAATAAGAAATATTCAGTTAAGAATAACATAAGTATGTTGTAGTAAGGTTGTTCTTTGCCAGGAAACAAAAAATTAGAGAAAATTATAATGAAAATAATCAGTTATATTTATTGGCCAAGCAGTCTCCTATTACAGCAAAATCCATGCACACTACTATTACATTTCAAAAACCTCCAAGTAAGAGCCACCTTTATTATTTTCTTGTCTTCCAAGAAAAGGGAAACTCTAATTGAAACAGAATGACAGTAAATGTAAAGCAATAAAAAAGTATTATTTGTGGAATACTTAGGACTGTCATACAACAATGAGATCTATCAGAATCCTTATCTCATGCGTGGAATGGGATGGTTAAGTATTTTAGTGATCATTAATAATGGTTCAAATAAAGAAAGCTTTCAGGATATACCCATCTCATGCTTCAAACCATAAGCAAGTGGAAAGGAATTAATGCCCTCCATATCCTTAGCATAGCCTTGTGGCTTTATATTCTGTGTGCCATTATGCACCATGGCTGACATTTCGTGAAAAATTGAGTACACAGGAGTCTGTCAGTGTTCAACTGATCAGAAGTGCAGTTTGAAAGAGATTTTCCATGTTATCATCACTTGCAATGGCTCACATGGGGGACAGTCTTGTAACAAATTAACTGAATTCCTTTTAGATTAAACTTAACTGGAAGTTCACTTTGCAGTTACTGGTGGGAATTCAGTCCACAGGATCAGACTACAGCTAATTCAAAGTAAAATTATCTGAAAATGTTTGTGTGTAATCTATTGAGTACTAACAGAGCCCTTGCTACCCTGTTAGATGTTACTTGCTAGTGCAAATACAGCTTATAGAAACTCATCTAGGCTTTAGGTTTTTACTCTTCCCAAGGCTGATTTCGCTGATTTATTGCTGAAGTACTATATAGAGAAATAGGTACCAGGGAAGGGGGCCTGGAATGTGCAGTGTAACCAAGAAAACTATTTCTGTCTTGTGAATTTCCAGAAATTGTGCCTTTATAGTTAACGATCTACAATAATTTTTCCTGTGGGCTTGTCTTGTTGAACCTTGAGTTCATGTAAAGTTGTAGCATTTACAACATCCTTTAGCAAGAAATTCCTGAACTTAACTACATGCTATGAGAAGAACTACATTTGCTCCTTTCAAACCTGTCACACATTAGGTCTTTTTCCTAATGCTTCATAGCTGTTGTGTTTGAAGGGGTGGTAATTAAGAGTTCCCAACCCATGGTATCCACACCATTCATGATATTTAAGAATGTTTTCTTTCTCTTGAAGAAATAGGAAAAAAAAAAGACAGTTTCGTAGCTGTTAGCTATTTGTTAGCTGAGATCATTAGAAAAAACAGGATAATTTTTTTCTTTCCATAACATGACATAAAAATGCTCAGACCATGTGGTCCAGCATCCATCTCATAACTATGTGCAGTAATAGAAGCTTAAGGATGAATGAGAAGGAATTTTTTTTCTAATATGCTTCCAGTTATCAGTGGCTGAGAGGTTTTCTGAGACTGAGAACACATTTTGGACCATAATGCTAAACAAACACTATTTTTTCAACCTTCTGTGGTGTCCAGAGTGGGGTGTCTTCCACACGGATGCAATCTGTGTCTACAGTGTCTCTGTCACTGGTGTTCTTTTAAAGAACACCAGTTCATCAATCTGTGGATTGATGCAGGGCTAAATGTAAAGTCAAGACTAAAATTTCTAGTTCTTGAAAGGCTATTCTAGTTCTTTGTTATTTTAGCAGAGATCACCATCCAAGTGCTTGTGTTGCAGTCAGTATTCAAGTTGTAATAATACATGTCTCTCCTACAGTTATGCTGCATTAGCATATCTCTAAGAGCACTAAAAAGAGAAAATCTTTTGTAGGAAAGTACTTGAAAAAAATCATTAGTAGCCCTAACACTGGTGTGAAAATAGTCTTTAGTAATGAGTACTTCTGTGAATATAAATAAAACATATCCAAACTAGCAATCCCTATGTGCTGTCTTTGGTTCACAGGTGTCTGTGTTAATTTGCACTTTAATCCTGACTATTCAGACAGGTTGGATTACCACCACAAGCTGGTTTTGTGGCCATTTAGGCACTCTTTTTCCTACAAGTACATTTTTTCTGGTGTGCGCAACTATTTATTTCTACAGGAGCAGCTTACAATGTGGGGTTTCATGTGTTGTGGAGGGATTAGCTGCTGGAGAATCAGTGCTAATCATACACTGTTAGCCTGATGTTCTCAGAAAGGTGAAATTCATTTTCTATCTCAAAATTTCTAATTTGGTGCAGAAAACCTCCTTGCATGATTGAAGACAGCTGAAGTTCAGTGCTGTCTTCTCATTCAGAGAAGGCAGAAAATATGATTTCTAGTGAAATACGGAGGGTTCCTATGTTTCAGTCCAATAGTCCCTGCCAAATCCCCCTGTGACTTACAGTGCATGGTTTATTTTATCTATTTTATCAATTACTTTATTTGTGAAGCTAGCTTTCAAATAAATGCCATCTTACCTGAAACCTTTATCCTCAGAAAGAGTTAGCTCATGTTTATAAAGCAACTTGAGGAAGGAAAGTGGTAGTTTATTGCTACTTATCATTAATATGTTTTTATTGCTATATAATTTTCTCTAATGACTCCCTCAAAGCCAAATAACTTACTAAATAAATGAAAAATGATCCATCCAGAACCAGACAAGCTGCTCAGTCCATATGTTTAAAATGCACAGCTGATGGGCTGTGGAATTAATGTACTGAATTTAGACTTTTATTATTGGAGATTTTGGGAGAGAAGGATTTTCCCATTGATGTTACAAAGCAGAAAAAAAACCAAAACACTTTGTGCCCATGAGGGACTGAAATAATTATTTTTTATTTTAATGTGCTTTGGAACAAGGAGGAGTGAGATTTGTTAGAAACATTATGAAGCACTAGAGTAAGTAAATGAGGAAAGAGTGTTTTGTCCAGTGTCAGACCTCTGTTCCAGCACTTGTATCACAGTTGCTGCTCCTATGCTCACACTGAATGGCAGACAAGATGTGACCAGCCAGAAGTATCTGGCCAGCTTGTCTTTGTTAAGCCACTTTACTACACTCCATTGCTAAACCTGAATATGCCAAATCACAATCACTATGAAAAATCTACTCTTTGAATTTCTCTGAATGTAAACCCTGAAGCATTAGGGGAAGGATTGAAACAAAACTGCAAAAATCTAGCCAGAGGTGACACAAGCCTTTTCAGGAGTTGGTCTTGGTGATGAGGTCCATATGGCAAACTGGTTTGAGTGCATGCTAGGGACACCTGTTGGTGAAGCTGCAAGATGTACTTCTGCATTCCGGGCAGGCAGGTGGAGCCTCCTCCTGTTCTGAGTATCAATAGAATTGTTCTCAGCCACCCTGTATAGACAGATTGTAGCTCAACCCCTCACTTCAGAAGACCAAGGCATCTCTGCATTTTTTTTTTTTTTTTTTTTTTTGTTGTTTTTTTTATTTAATTCTTCTTCTTGGTGTGCTTGACCTTTTCATTTCACTGAGCACTAATAGGCTCATTTCTCCTGCAGGGGAAGAAGGACTTTAATAACAGAAGCAGTGAAGCAATGACCTGTTAGACGTTACTAAATCAGTTTATAACTTTTTTTTTTTGCATTGGATCTTGGGCATTTTCCAGCATGTAGGAGATTTAGGTATTACTCAGCTTGTTGAAAGGAAAATTGGCTCACAGATTCATCACTTGGTAGAGAGATTGAATTAGAAAATTCTGGGTGGTGATGGGCTACTTACAGAGGTAGAGAGAGGATTGAGGGAAGGCCATGAATAAAGGATCCAACCAACAGTGAATCTGAAATCTAAGCAGTAAAGACCACTGACAAACTGTTCACTGAAATTGTGGACTTTCCATCTCTCCAGCCATCAACCCAAATCGATTTTTTTCTCTGACTAAAATAACCTTTAACTCAGCTCAAAATTACAGACTGTATCTTATTGTTTGTTGCCTGTGTTGCATGCAGAAGGATATATATGACCCAATTGTCTTTTCCAGCCTTAGAATTTACAGCAAAGTCATATTGCATTCTGTAGAAAGAAGCTTCTCTCTAGGAGAATAAAACTGCATTTTCTGGTTGGGGTGGGCTTTTCTTGCTTTAAAAATGCAAAGAAATAATTTATTTCAATTGTGAGATCTGAATCAAGCCATACTGGTTTTTTCTTGGAACTTACTGGAAGGATTTTAATCTGAGTCAGTTCAATAAAATTATAAATTTGATTACTTCATTTCCCTGTCAGAGAAAGGGACATTCCCAGAGAGACATTGTATTTAATTTTGTTCTGTCTTAAAAAAAAAAAAAAAGAGGTAATTCTACTCTTTAGTAAAAAAAAAGAAATTTCAAATTCTTGTTTATGTTTAGAACAAACAAGGCTGCAATGACAGAACGCTTTGTTCAACAGAAAATCTGAAACTTTCAAGTCTGTAGAAATACATGAAAAATTAAAATAGACATTTCCCTATTTCTTCCATTGTTTTTAGCTACAAAAAATTAAAGAAAAGTGAAAAAATTTTGCAGAAATCCTTTTAAAAGAATTTTGTGAATACACCCCAGTGGAAGAACCTTCTCTTTTACCTCCTGCTATTGTTTTATCCCCCCAAAATCTGTTTTCCTAGCACACTCACCTGGCTAGAGTTAGAGATATATATTTTCTTCTAGTCAAGATGAATTTAATGGGTTTTTTTCCCCCCTGGTTATTCTAGGGCTTTCAGCAGAAATTCTCCTTCCATAGTAAAGAGATTGTGGCCATCAGTTGTTCCTGGTGCAAGCTGGCGGTAAGTGGAAAATACTTCAGGAGACTGGGTTTAACTAGGAGTGATTGTGGGGGTTTTTTTGTTTGTTGCTTTGGTGCTTTTGCTTGTCTGGGTTTGTTTTTGCTTGTGCCTTTTTTTTTTTTTTTTTTTTTTCCTAAGAAGACATGGCTTAGGAAGATAATCTTTAATTTCATGTCCGAAATCTCCATACTTTGAAGGACTTGAAGATGATGGAGTTGGGAATATTGCTCTGGTTTTTGTACCATCATCCTCTTCTTCTTCTCCAGGCTTCCCCTTTGTCTTTCTTGACTCTACTCTTTTCCTCTCTTCCAGTTTCATAACAAAGTCACCTGTTTCATGCTACATCACATTGAGGAGCCATGTTCCCTGGGGGCTCATGCTGCTGTCATTGTGCCTCCCACCTGGATCATTAAGGTGAAGAGACCTCAGGTAACTGCATGCTGATGTCTGTTTCTGAAGCTGTCTGGCTGTGCAGGGCCTGTCTGGCTGTGCAGGGCCAGCCTGGCTTCTCTGCTTGGTCCTCCTTCACCAAGGCATGCTTGTTCAACCCTGCCTCTCTCCCTGAAACCCAGCGTACATCCATGGTGGTTATGAACCTGTATCCTCCTTCCCCTCCATCAAGTCCTTCAGTAAAATTCCCTGTTTGGGATGATTAGCAACAAACATGACTTGTTCTGAGCTATTTCAACTCAGAGTTGTTCCTGTAACCGTGAGTTCAGCAAGCATACTGCAAGACATCCCCTGTGTGGTAGGCAGTCAAGCATGTTTCATTAAATAGAGCTGAGCAAATACAGGGAAACTTCACAAACATTCACTTGAACTGCAGTAAGAATTGGCTATGTCTGGACTGGCATCCCTCTGAATTTGCCTTTAATGGACATGTAAATAATCAGGTCTTAATTGCACCAGGGCTTGCACATTCAGCAGTAAAAAACCCACACGCTCATTGTTGCACATAACAGGCATTGGACTTCAAAGCTGTTGTGATGGATGTGGTAGGTCTTGGAGAGGGTAATTCGCTGCTGAACACAACAGGGGAAAAAGATATCCAAAGGAGAGCTGGCCAGAAATTAAAAGGGGTTCACATCATGCAAGAATGATTTTTTTTCTTTGAAAGTCTGTTTTTACTCCAAGTTGAGCTGAAAGAAACAAACGCTGAACATATCAGGGAATCAGAAATGCTGGTCAAATTTTTTATTTCAGAATAATAGTCTTTATTTCAGTCCATCCTTGGGAAGTGACGTGGGCTTTTTTACTCTGCCTCCTGGCTGTCAAGAAGACTCTAAGAAGTTCAGGCTGTAGCCAAGGCACTAAGACAAAAGTAGTCCATGAAACCAGAAAAAGGCCTGAGGCCTAAATTAGTGTCCTAAACTGGACACTGCCTTTCATTCCAGTTTAGGGATGTGACAGATTTGGACATGAGTAGGAAGCTGGTTGTTAAAGACAAGGGGCAGAGGAAATACATGGATAGAGTTACCAAAAAATCAACCAAAGAGGCCTCTGTTTCTCCTTTAGGTCAAGAGAGAGCATTGCAATATTCCTAGCCACCTCCACTCTGAGAAAAAAAGGCTTTTTTGCCATTTTTAGATTTTCCCCACACTGTTCTTTTTCAGTCTCCTCTAGAGAAATACTATTTTCTCTTTTGTTGAGGAATGTTTGAGTCCTTGGCAGGGACTTAATATCCTTGGCTAATTTTCAGGAGCTGTGTGGCATTTGATAGATGTATCCATGTTTGACCTTACTAAAAGAAGATTTTCTTTAATTCTTTTAAATTTTATTTTACTTAGTTTTTTTAGTAAAAAAGGAAAAAAAAACCCCAAAAAAACCCAACCAACCAACCAAACAAAAAAACCCCAACCCAATAAACTCTGATGTGTAATTTTCTTTTGATTTGGCTTTTGCCCAAAGCAGGGTATATGTTCCTTATAATATTTATAGAGAATTTGCTTTCTTGTCCAATTTTTAACTTTAAATTAAAAACCAAATCTAATCTAGGTAATTATAATATATGAAAAAAAATCTTTTAAATAAAGCTTAAAATGTTAAGTCAAAAGAAAGTAGCTGTTATCTTTGTGTGCCTGAGTCATGAGCACAGACAAAGTACTTGACTATTAACTTGCAATCACATCTCTAGTCCTTGAAATTCATGGTCAGTAGCATGCAAAACCTTATCTTGTGTAGCTGGAGCATTAAATAGATCAAAATTGTATTTAATGCAGACAATGGGTGCATTTTGGTGAGGCTGCCTAATAGCACCCATTGGAGTTATGGGAAAGGCATCATTATTACTTTAGAAAATAGTGATGCATCTTTTGGATGTGTTTTCAGTTTTTTTTGGCAGAAGTCTTGTTTTCTTGTTTATTGTTTTCTTAGGAAATATTTTTCCTCTCCTGCTGTTCCTGGCCAGCTCTACTTCTATGTATTATGACTCTTTTCACCCTATAGAAATGTTTGGTAAACACGATGAAATATTCACGTTACTTGATCCAGAAAGTACAAACACAATATTTACAAATTGTTGTAATTTCACATTAAAAAATGAATGTGTAACCAACAATGTGTTTTTCAGATATTTCACAGTCAGAATAAATATGGCTAGAAGCTTTTTGGGTATAACATATTTCCTCAGCTCTAATTAAATACTTACATTGGTCACAGACAACTCCTGAACTGAATTCCCCTCTCATATAAAATTGATTTTAGTGGTGCCTGCATCCTGTTTGTTTGTGGTTTCCTTGAAGTAAATAAGATGGCATTTTGTAGCAAAACCTTGCCCTGTTTTACAGTTTTTTAATTTTTGACTGCCACAAAAATGGTTTTCCATGCTTATTTTGTACAATGTGGGTCACCACCTTTCAAATACTAGGCTTGCACAAAGACCACACTCTGTGTCTTGTTACCAGCAACGTTGGGCTAGTGAAGCATCATGGTGTAATTGGTTAAGAACAAATTTATGCTGACATATATGGTCTAAATGAGGAGCTTTTGCTTCTTATAAACAACTGATTTAAAGATGAAGAATATCCAGAATGGTTCAAACAATTTTGGAATTGGTGGTAGCCCTGTGTGTTGTGACCCCCTTACATTAATGGAAAACTCCAATACCTCTTCCATGTTATCTGTAATGTGAGCCACTTCTGTAACTTTTCTACTGCTTTCCAGTATTTCTATATTGTTAGCAGTGCTTTCATACCAGCTCTGTTTTCCTGGGGTTCAAAACAATTCCATCTCCTAGTTTGTGAAGCAGGTCACCCTTGTTGACTGGTGGTATTTTGTTATAGGTGAGGTTTGGTAGCCAAAGTGGTGTTAGCTCTGGCACTGGACTTGCTATATGCTTGTGTTGTGGAAGAAAAATAGGTGATAAGCAGGATCTGACTGATGGATTTACTGATTTAGTCTGTCTTCTGTTTGGGAAGACAAAGGCAGTAACTGTAAAATTCCAAGGTTTTTCTGTTCAAGGTGAGTAAATCGGTGTTTTCTTCTCCTCCTTTGAGGACTGTGAACTAGTTCTAGTGAATACTTAGATTTCTGGGCTTATTTCTATATTTCCTCAATTGCTGAGTGCAACTGGCTTGTCTGATAGTGGTTTGTGAACAACCAGAAGATGGTCAAGATTGTCCTTTCCTGATGCTGTTCGTTGTTAAAGTAATTTGAAAATCTGTGTGCTAAAAGCCTTTGAAAACTGAGGATGAAATGTTGTAAAGGAAAAGGCTGGAAGGTTTCATTGGATTTGTCTGAGGTAGTTCATGGCCTTCACACCATCCAACAGTGTACAAGAAGGACTCCAATTACTCTGTCCATCTACCTAACCTTTCTGAGAGTTACACTGACCATTCAATAATATGAAAAATCTCTTTTTGAAGATGGACAAACTGACATCCACAAAGGAGAGGTTCCCTCTCTAGAGGGAAGTTAGGATTTACTTATTGTGCCCATTTAAAGGTATGCTTTGCTATCAGGTACCTTGCTAAATAACACTGTTTGTTTAAAAAACACTCATTACCTTGTTCTGCGAACAAGATATTATATATCCATTTCTCCACTTCAGTGTGCAAAGACTGCTGATACTCTTTGGCTGTTACTCTGCTGCATGTTTGCAAAAAACCCCTGCGTATGTCTAAGCAGCTTTTTGCGGTTCATCTGCTACGGACACGAGGTTGCAATTACTGCAGCAAAGCTTTAGGTTCTGTTAACACTATAGGTGTAGACATGTTTGAAAAAATTAAAACAAAAAAAAAAGGTGAAATAACATTGTAGAGATGCAGCATTTAGTGCCTTTTTGAGTATGGAAATTAAAATGGTTATAACCATGAATGGAGGCTGTTTCTTTAATATAGCTGTATGTCTTTTTCCACCCCACTGTTAGGTGCATTATAGTGGGATTTAATGACAACTACATTTAAGCATTCTTTAAAGTATTCTTTTATAATTAGTCAGGGCTTTACGGAGCCGTCTTTACCCTTGGCATGTGTGTGAGCTTTCAGCACACTGCTAACAAGGGTGTGGATAGACTAGATCTCCTCTCTGACCAGTGTTTTGCCCAAATCCAGGGAGAATCCTTCAGAGAATGCCTGAGAAACTGGGCTAAAGCCCCCATGGGAGGCAGCTTTGAATGTAATGTCCCCATAACTTTCTGTTGACATCAAGACTTTTGCCTGCAGTCAGTGTGACTGCTGAGGTAGGGAAGCACAAGACCATACAGATGGGATTGCTGATGCACTGGGTAGTCAGTGCAGTCTTTATGGTTTATCATGCTTTCAAGATCACTTTGTATCAGCGTAGGGAAGATCATGACCTTATGAACACTTCTTAGGTGGTTTCTCAAAATATGGTCTAAAAGGGCAAATTCCTGAAATTGCTCTACAGAGCTGTCTTGTCTTCAGTATTTTCAGTAAGCAATAAGGCATGACTATTTCCTTCTTCAGAAATGCTGAGACCTTGGGACCTTGTGCTCTATGGCAGGCTTTTCTTGGTCTGTGTGATAGAAGGCAATGCCTTTAGGTATTTCAGTTAGACAGCTGTTAGGTTTTCTTCTCTGGGATGTGGAAGCATTAACTTGTGCATCTGGTGTGTCACACTCAAGTCTTGAAATTCTGAAAGTGATTGATGTGTATTAAACAAACCTTAATAGCTATTCCTGCTGATGTTGGATAATAGCAAGCAGGATTAAGAATAAACATCACTTTTTACAGATTTGATGATCTCTGCTTGTTTAATGGTACACATCTGATCAAGGTCAGGACAGAAAAGAACTTTTAGATGAGCAGAGTGAATCTTGCTTTCCTTCTTATATCCAGGAAAAAAAAAATCAATGAATTTTCTTCTAATTCCTCATGCTGCTTTGTTTCCTGGTGATGGTTAGACTAGAAGTTGAAATACTGAAAAAATATTTGGAGTATTTCCCATCAGACAAAATTTCAATTATGGAAATGGTTAGGATTTCCTGCAGGTATAACTTCAATTAGTGAATTAAAATAAATTAAAAAAATAATAAAATTCCCCTTTCTACTGTTCTTATCGCATCAGAACACCTTTTTGCTCCGTGTCACTGAGCAGACTGTCATTTGCCTGGAGAATAGCCTTAACATAAGTTCTATTTTAATAGGTTCTGCAGAAATACAGGCACTTGTACGTTTTTTTCCTATGTAGTTAAGTAGTATTATTATTTAAAAACTCAACAAAAAAATCAGCCGACAAACACTTTCTCTACTTAAATCCTTAAAAATCAGCAATTCAGTTTGTTCCTTAGCAGATGATTGCACAAGTTTCTTGATAGGCTGGAACTGACTCTACAGTGCCAGCATCATATGCCATGGTGGCCTACGTTATGTTGAGTCATAATGGTTGCCAGAGCTAAAACTTGTTGTTTTCTTTCTTAAAAAAAAAAAAAAAAAAAAAAAAGCAAACAAAAAAACATGAAAAATATCTTATTTATCATGTTTTTTTATTACGTCTTTATGCAGGTGGTCTCCATACCAGGAGACGAGCCTGATTGGGCAGGAGACTGGAGCCCCGAAGGGGAAACGGGCGTCTCCTACCCCTTTTGGGAGGGTTGGCAGGTACAACATGTGGTGTTATGTGAGTCTTTGGGAGCATCTGATCTTTTTTCCCCCCTCACAGCGTGGGAAAGTTTCCAGTTCCAAAGCACCAGTCTGGTCTCCGTGTGTGGCTTTCTCCATAAACGGTGGTGTGGAAGTGTAAAGCATGCAGCGCATGTAATTTAAATCTCGAGCATGTGCCAGATACTCTTATCATTCTCCAAGTGGACATGCATGGAAGAGCTTCGTAAAGGGGCTCTGTCTGGGCCTGTCTTCTAAATTTTGTTTTGCTTTTCATGTATTCTTTTTTCTTTTGATGTAGAACTCCTTAAAGACTTCAACAAGGCGAAAGAAGAGAACATCCTTTAAAAGAAAAGCCAGCAAACGAGGAAATGAAGTAGGTATTCCAGTGCTTTGGGACTCATGCTCCTTTTGTTTAAATGTCTAAACTCAGACTTCAAAGTTTTTGGGCTTTTTTTTTTCCTTTTTTTTCACTGGAATGTTTAATGTAGTTTTCCCCTGGGAAATTCCATGATATTGAATTTGTTGTTAGAAGAGACAAAACTCGTATGAAAAGTTTTCTGAGTTGATTTTTTTTCAAGAAACAATGTACCATACTCCAGGAGGACCAGCACCCTAAAGAAAGAGTGTTCCCTTGGGATGTAAGAGACTCAGCTCACACTCTTTTTTTCCACTAAGCAGAACAGGGGTGTGAAACTGGGGTTGTGAAACCCATGGTGAATGCACTGATGCTAGGCTGTGTCCAGGTGTGATCTGTTTTTGGATGTCTTCTTCAGGGGATCTTGTATTAAATTGGACCACAGAGAGAGAGAGCAGTTCATTGATCTAATGGTTTATTTACTGTGTGTCTGTAGAAGACCTTGCTTCCATATCCTTCTTAGTGGATTAATTACACAGACAAGCAGACTTATGGGGGAGGTGGAGGGACACTCACCCCTGCATAGTCAGGGCTCTCTGGTTTGAGTCCTTTCTTGCATGGTGGGAGAACTGCAGATCAGAAACTGGAATCTGTGTCTGTGAAAGCCCAGGGCAGTGACCTTGTTACTGGACTCTGGGGTGTCCTAGAGGGGTTAGGGAGTAGGGAGGCAAATAGTCTTCCCAAGGATGTGTCATGTTGGATCTGTGGCATTTTTTCAAAGGTGGGAAGGCAGTAAGGCCAAGAATTTGAGAGCAGATTATCTGCAAATAAGTGCTTATGCAACCATTTTGTTAGATGGAATTCATGGAATAAGCAACTTATTCTATTTTCCTTTGGAAAAACTCTTTGTATTAGAAATAACACTGTCTCTGACATGTTATTAGTGTGTGTGAATAATTGTGGGGAATAGGGTCAGAAATAATCTCAAAAGAATTTTGAAATACTTGTACCCTGACATGATATTTTTCCCCTCTTATTTTATTCTGTTGTCTCAGCTGGATAAATTGCTCTCAACTGGGCACCCCATTGACATGGCTCTACTATTTCCAGTACCTTGAGGTAGTTTTGTCAGAGCTAGGTTGGGTCTTCTGTGTGTGCTATGCCAAAGAATCTTACATCCCTTGTACTGAAGCTGTTTCTTGCTTCTGTTTCTCAGGATAACAAAGGCCGGCCTTTTGTGATAAAACCTATCTCCTCTCCGCTCATGAAGCCACTGCTGGTTTTTGTCAATCCAAAAAGTGGAGGGAATCAGGTAAGAATATCAGCTGGGTCTGGATTGTGAAGTTTAAGTTTAGCAGCAGGGTTTCTGGAAATAACTATTTCTTGGCCAGTCAGATAGAAAGGACTCTCTGCCTGAAGAAGCCTGAAGACCTTCCTCAGAGGAGGTCCTTGCTGTGGAATGGCCCTTCTACTTCAGTAGAGTTGGATGACTGGCATGGATATTTGAGTATTTGAGTGGTTGTACTCCTATCTTCAGATTCTTAAAAGGAATCTAAAGTTATAGTTTGGAATTTTTCAGAAGTGGTCTTGTACTGTACCACAGAGACCAAGTTGCAGTGAGTAAAATGCAGCAGACTTCTTCCTTAGGATTCTTGGAATGAGTACTTACCGAAGTAAATATTTCCCTGGTTCTGCCACTTTTTGAATGTCAAAGAAACTGAGTGCCTTTCAATGAACAGGGCCTTGTAATAGAGAAGATTGGTGTAAGATACAACAGAGGCCTATAGAGCATGGAGAGTAGTATAGGCACTGCTCATTCTCTCCTCTGTTAGAATTAGAGAGGATATCAAATGAAACTGTTTAGACTGATTCAAAACAAAAGGAAAAAGCTGGTCTTTTCACAGTCTGTAGTTCAGTGAAAAACTCCTTGCAGTAGGATGTTGTGAATGCTAAACATTTACACAGGCTGGAGGAGATATTTGGAAGTGAAAAAACGTGAAGTCCTGTACCTCCCTCTGGTTCAAGAGTTCTATGAAATGCACACAGCTGAGACTGGAAGAATACCTATGGCAAACATCCAACTTATTTTCTCTTTTATACCTTTTCCTAGGTACTATGACTGCTATTCTTGGTTCTTCACTTCAGGGAAGGTTTCAGGCAGAAGAGCCATCCTTAGGAAGGGAGAGCTATGGAAAATTCCTGATGTGTACCCTCAGGCCAGTTCTGAAAGGCATTCTTGAATTAGAGTACAAGCTCAGCCCATACAGTTCTTAGGTCTCTGCTACTAGTAAGAGATCCTGTCACTTTGTGTCTGGGCAGAACGTGAAGGGATTTGAGTGGAAATACGAACCTCAGAGTTTGAGAAAACAGAAAATATACCTTCAGGTGGTAGGCTGGCCACACTGCATAGAGTGAGGGACCATTGGGGCAGTGTACCCCACCAAGTCCTTGACTCCTGCTTCATTAGATGGTAGATGTTTCAATGATGAATGATCATCGTGGTGATGGTGGAGGCCAGAGCATTGTCATTGCTTGGACATTGGGCAGCACACTGTTCAATTTGATGGAGACTTTGGCTACAATCTTGTTCAACTTCTTGCTGTCATGGGTAGCTGAGGGTGAGGTGGGGTAATGGGGATTTCTTCTTGTTGCAGGTGGCGAGAATCAGGAGAACAGGTTGCTGTGGGAGATGAACCTTTGGTCTGATCCCAACTGCCTGTTCTAATGGACCATTAGGATCTGTGTTGTTGAAATTGGTCTATATGCCTGCATGTGCACCTCGTCCTGGATTGCTATTCTACACAGCAGTCATTTGCTATACCATCTTCTAGTTTGTCTTCTTGTTTTATGTTGGCTTTATAAAGCACAGAAAAAAAGAAAAGCAGTTGAAATACAGCGAATAATGCACACTATTATTTCCAATAATCATTAAACGGCTCATAACTTCCTTTCCTTTCATTTTTTTCTCTTGCCAGGGCACCAAGGTTCTCCAAATGTTTATGTGGTATTTGAATCCACGCCAGGTCTTTGATCTCTCTCAGGAAGGGCCAAGAGATGCGTAAGTACTGGAGCCTTCATTGCTGTACACCCTATTTCTGGTCTGGTCAGAAAAACAGGAAAAGATCCAGCTTGGCTGGATTAGTGACTGTGTGAGGTTTACATATCCAGGTTTTGGTAGCAAGGGGAAGGGCTGCAGTGGGGGCTTTTGTGAGAAGAGGTCAGGAGCTGCCCCCCCTTGCCCCATGACAGAGGCAAGTCCAGATGAGAATCCCAGTTCCTGACCATTCCCTAATGAATGAGCATCCCAGTGGGGGGAGGCTGCCTCCAGGCCACCACAAGACAGCACTGTGCAACTGTCCCTGCTCACTGAGTAACTAACTTAGCTTAGCCAGACAATAACCGAAGTGCAAACCTCTTCCAAGGGAGAGAGTACCTCTCTTTAAAGGGCTGATTTTTGCTGCCAAGGGCTGAGAAACCATCCTTCTGTGGTACTTGACATGGGGATGCTGGCTTTTCTTAACCATCTGTTCAGAACTACTTTCACATAAATATGTTTTGTATGTTTTTGTAAATATTATTACTATAAATATTTTACACTAATAATGTAAAATCAAATATTTGCCTGTGGAAGAGCAGTCCTAGTGTTTCCTATTCAAGGCACCCAATCTTTTTATTTTCCTGCAGAAGCACCTGCACTGCTGTTCTCTCATGATGTTTGGGAACTTTTAAGTTAGACATACATTTTTCAGAGCTGTAAAATGCAGAAAAGGAGGGTTAGTTCCTCTGGTCACTCAGCTCTCTACATGTGTATTTCCCCACCTTTGTTAGCAAATATTTCACTATGGCTTTCTGAAGGGTGCAGCTGAAGGAGTAGGACTTCAATGGGTGCTTTTTTTGGTCTCTCCTGTTGATATTTAGATCACATATCCAGAGAAAGTACTCTATTACATATTCTTGCCTTCTGTGGTGTTAAAATACAGTCACTAGTTGAAGAAGCTGTCACATTATACAAGACTCAGAAACGGCAGCTCAACAAGTTATGATGAAGAACATTAAATATTGTTTTACAACCTCAGTGTTTAAATTTGTTTACTTTAGGGTAAGAAAAAAATGAAAGATTTTGACCTCCCTAGAGGGAATATGAATATCTGGGAAGATGATAAACTGATCAAACACTTGTCAGGAGGTGCTGCCTGACATGGAGGAAGGCCTCATTTCACATCCTAGTGGTTTCGCATTTTCACCTCTACTCATATTCTTAGTAATGAATATTTGAAAATGCAGTAAGTGGTGGTTACACTGTCACTCAGTAAAATGCATTAAAAATGTCTGCATTACTGTTCTTACATTTTTCTCCTTTTTTCCCCCCTTTTCCTCCCTGGGCAGGCTGGAGCTGTACAGAAAAGTGCCGAACCTGAGAATCCTGGCGTGTGGTGGGGATGGGACGGTAGGTGGCAGGGAGCCATGGTGGCATGTGCCATTGTCTTTGGCCAAGTGATTAAACTCCTCACAGTGGTGGGTTTCCCACCTCACCCTGCCTGCAGAGGCACAGAGAGACAACATATCTTACACTTGTGAAATCTAAGATTTGTTTTTCAATTTTCTGTGTGGTCTGGCCTGTGAAGATATGAAGCCAGGTTCTCATGTCCAAAGCCCACTTTCCTTTATGCATAAAGATTTTGTACAGCTTAAAAGGAATAAGAATTAACTTTGCTGGTCTCCTCTCACTATATACATTATATCTGAGGGTTAACTTAGTGTCTAGGAGCCATTATATCTTAATTTCTGCTCCTTCTTGCTAGACCCTGGTAGATCCAGGTTCAGTACTTTTCTTTACAACACAATTTCTGTGTTCCTGGATAAGTGAATGGGGTCAGGTCTTTAAAGGAATTGTGCACCTTTATTTGGAGAAAAACTCTGCAGCTTGTGGTCTGAAGGTCGTGAGTGGTAATGGAGTTATTTCAACTGCATTCTCTTTCCAGTTCTTCAAAAATATTTTAAATCTTAGTCTGTACCACTGAGTGCTAACACAGTTGAAAAACTGACCTTTAATCTCTAGGGGCTCAGTTTCTCAACATGCATTTGATGGCAATTTTAGCAGTAAATATGGTAAAGAAAATGCATTACTACTCACAAGATGCAGTGATTGGACAGATCATATCTATGTAGATGTCCAGGGCATGGAGACATTTATTTTGTAGAGAGCTGAATCCCCTCTCTTAATTCACCCTGGCTTGAACTTCTGGGGGAATTTTTCCAGCTTTTGTGTGTTCTTTTAAAACCCCAGGGGTAGAGATATTAATATCAATGTGTCCCCTACAAGAATGAAGAAAAAAATCAGTGATAAGACCACTGCCTTGCTGGTATGTGGGAAAGCAAGACATGACTGTTACTGAATGATGAACTTTTCCTTTAAACAAGAAAGGCAGTCCTTTAGCCAGAGGCATTAGCTGAGAAAAAGTATTTCCATCTGTTTTCTTTCCCATCGGAGGAAGGTGGAAAAAAATCATTAAGATATTAAAAGAAAAAAAGAATACAGCTACATTGAGTCAGACCATCCTATTTCCCTTTGCTGAGCTGTGCGAGAGGTGGCAGCACCTTCTCATTAGTATGAGCAGCACTCCACTGTTACCTCTGCTGCTGCTCATTTTGAAACAAATTAATATCTAGTTATTCCCAAAGCCATTACATCTAGAATTGAAGAATCTGGCTCAAATGGACTTAATGAATATGCAATGAGACCAGATGTTACCTCTCATTATTGAGGTGAATCAGAACTTTATAGTAACTTTTTCCATTGTCACTTCAGGGCAGAAGTGGAAAGCTTTGCTTCTAAAGCAGTCAGGAGCTTTCTGTTTACAGGGAAATGATAGTATGTGTCATCCTGGATTGTGCAACTAATATGCAAGGTTTAGAAGTGACCTCAGGTCAAATAACACCATTGAGCTTATAAATTGAAATTTGTTCATCAGTTAAAAGCATTTACAAAAGTGGTGGGTATTTTGATGTTACGCGTAGCAGTGGGAGGCTGAAGCACAGATGTGTGGATTGAGTCAGTGGCAATGACAATGACCAACTTCTTTAAGAAGTCCTGGCCCTACTGATGCTATCTTGACTTTTTATTCTGTCTCCTGTTATCAGTGCAAAAGTATAGATATTTTGAAAGAGAGAGGATTACTTACCTCTCAAAATCTCTTTAAAGACCTCAGTATTTTTGGTGACAACCAAGGTCATGAGAGCTGTAAGTACTTGAGATGGCTATTGTCAGACAATGAACTCAAGTAGGGGATCACATCCCAGATGAATGCTTTAATAATTGGGCAATTGGTTATGATAAATAGCTGTCTGATAAATGCCATTTGTGCAATATTAAATTTATTTTTAAGACATTTGGAGAATGAAATACCCTAGAATATTAAATAGCATGGTGGTTTCTGCATTTATCAGGCCACCTCCTCTGCAGTCCTTTAAACTCCAGCTGTTTTTCCTGATGGCCATGTTATGCTGGGTGCCTTTTGTGAAGCTACCCTGGTTTGGATTGTGAATATCTTTGAAATCACAGTAATATTAGTTGGGGCAAGAAAAATTCAATCCAGCTGCAGTCAGGATTTAGGTTTTCTGTCCTATTTAAAAGCTCACATTTGCAGTAGAAGCTGTATCTTTGAAAACCAGCAACAGGAAAAAAAATTTTCTGTTAATTTTTATTAATTCTTTATTTAAAAATGCAGCACAGGGTCTTCATTTTTTTTTAAAGTGACAAGTAGTTTAAGGTATAGTCCTTTGTTTTTGCAGCAAAAATTTCAGTCACCAAAAGTTTGATAACATCTTTAGCAACAATTATTTCTCCCTTTTGAAAATTACCATTTAATGAAAACAAAATAATTTACAGTAATTTGTTCCTTCTGGCTAGATTTCTATTTGAAAGCTTTGTGTAGTCCAGAAGAAAGATAGAAGAAATAGCTCTCTGAAATAACAAATAGCTTAGGATACAAAAGAGACAGATTCACTGTTCCAATCCAAAGCCTCCAACCCTGAGCTGTAGTCTGCCTTTTAGTCTAGTCTTTTATTCTTTTATTAGCTATGTGTGTGTGTGTGTGTGTGTTTCTGTATATTGTATATATATAGATATAATGCCTTGTACTGAGTGAAATAATTCAGCACTAAGGTCTCTTCTGTGGGAGAGGGAAATTTGTGAGCAAGTTCATGCTTGGCAGGATGAGTTCTGAGACACCATGCTGTTCTAATGTGTCTCATTTTCTTTCATAGCTGTTTGTTAAAGGTTGAGTTTCTTTTGACATAATGGTAATTTAAAAAAATACCTTGAATTGTCCATATTACTCTTCATTCATTTTTAGATTTCTTTTACATCTTCTCTGTAAAAAAAGAATATGATATGATCAAAATATGTCTTTTTCCCTATAATATTCCTGAAGGTTCTCCTAATTTTCCTTTTTATAGGTGGGCTGGATCCTGTCCATCCTCGATGAGCTGCAACTCAGCCCCCCACCTCCTGTGGCTGTCCTTCCACTTGGCACTGGGAACGACCTTGCACGCACCCTCAACTGGGGTGGGGTAAGGATTGGCAGGAGTACCTTTATGTGGGGTTCTCAACTTGCTGCTCAGATTTAGTTGTGTGGGATAGAATTTCCTTTTGGCTGAAACAGCAGGCAGGGCTGTGTCCAAGGTCTGTTTCACTCTGGCAGAACAGTTTGCTTCAATTTGCAGTCTGGGATTTTGAATTACTAATTATGTTGTTGCAATAAAAGTGTACGTAGATGTATCTGGTATTTCAGGCCAAGTAACAAGAACAGTAAACAGGCTTCTAATTTAAGCATAATTTAAACTTTCTCTTTGTTTATCCTTTACTACAGCACTGGGCTTATTCCAGGAAAGGCAGATATTCTTTGAATTCCTCTCTGTATGGCCTTACTTTGCCTGCCCTAGACTTGTGTACCTCAATAGTAGCTTATTAAAATGCTTGATCAAAAATTTATCGAGGTTTTTAGGCATGTGTGAGAGGAGGGAAGTCTATAGGTAATTGGTAACTTGATTTGTTTTCATCATCTGTGGCTGATACTCTGGTCACTCTGCTGTCAGGGTTACACAGATGAGCCTGTGTCTAAGATCCTGTGCCATGTAGAAGATGGAACCATTGTCCAGCTGGACCGTTGGAATCTCCAGGTTGAGCGCAACCCTGATTTGCCCCAGGATGAGCTGGAGGATGGGGCACGTAAGGTTAGAGCTTGCTTTTTCCCATGGGAACTACAGAGTGCTTATGAATCTCTTTGGGTTACACTTTAAGCAGCATGGATAGGGAGTTCTGCAACTTTTAGATTTTCTATTTGCATCTCTCCCTTTGATGCTTTTCATGTGTCAGTGATTCCAGAGTTGTGTGAAAGGCATTTATTTGTTGTTTGAAACACTCTGGCATTGAACATTTATGTCAAAGATAAAATCCTGGAAAAAAAATCACTCGCATTTTATCAGAAAGGTAATTTTTGTTCCTTTCTAGTTGCAGGAAAATCACCATCCATTCCCCAATAAGACAAAACTAAAAATAGGGTGAAAAATTTAATTCCTTAGGATTTTGCTAATGGATACCAGCTGTTTGCTACTTTACAGCAAGGTGTAGTGTATTTTTGCATTTAACTTCTTTCTATGTGGCTCTCCATGTAATCTCCACCAGTATATCTTGGTAGTTGAAGAATAGGGAAATTTTGGCAAGGAAATCACATAGTAATTTATCATTTGGTCTGGAGATGTTGAAAATACTACAAAACTAAAAACACCTCCCAGTTCTGTGAACCATTTTCTTCTCAGTTATAATTTCTGGCTTATCTATTGGATGCTACAGTTGCCTCTCTACAGCCCCACTGGGTGTGTGAAACAATGAGGAGGCCAGATGTGTGCCTGCCTTCCTGATGCATCCTCAATAGGATTAGGGCTTCTTCTCTGGGAGTTGGCTTGCTCCTGGTTATGTATGGAGCAAGAAGAACACAGCTGGAGCTTCATTTGCCATGCTGAGCTTGAAGAGCCAGCAAAACCTTTGTGTTAGTGATATGTTAAGTGGTGCAGCCTCATGGGAAATCTAAATGACAGCATAAGGAACACTCTGATGTGTTAACAAAGACACACATATGATCATAAAGCACTGTAGGTCCATTTGTGTTCTTTGGGCTCTTGTATCAGATTATTTTCCACAAGCCCTTACTAACCTTCAGAGCAACCTTCTGCTTACATTTCCCTGATATGTTCCACTTTGTTCTTAGTAGGTTTCCATTATGAGCCAAGTTTAAATAGTTAAACCCTGGTGTGTCAAGAAATGTTCCATTCATGCTGTTTTAATGTCTCTTTATTATCTAATTACAGCTTCCCCTCAATGTCTTCAATAATTACTTCAGTCTTGGATTTGATGCACATGTTACGCTGGAGTTCCATGAATCCAGAGGTAATAAGAACTTTTTATTTCCTTAGCCTTGTGGATGGGCAGTTATTTTATTAATTAGAAATAGAGTTGGACTTAAAATCCTGTTCTTATAATTCAGAAATAAAGCTGGAACATAAAACCTTAAGATGCATATAAGAAGAAAAAGTGATTGTGTTATGAGTTTCCAAGGGACTTCATGATTAAGAAATGAAAAAAAGTACATAGAAGACTGTAATGTACTGGAGGAAAAGACCTGAAAGGAAAGCTTTATAAAGTGTTAGATCTTGTAAAGGAGATAATATATAAGTTAGGTGTGAGTGTGGAAGTGAAGAGAAAAGCCACAAGACTGGAAGTGGCAGGAATAAAATTGTGTTCTCAAACTGAACAGCTGTTACCTATGGATCAGTATACCACAACGTCCCTGGACTTGGTACAGACTCAGAGTGTCTCTGTGCAAGTTAAAGAGTTTTCATGTCCACAGATGTGTCAGGAATTTGAGCCTCTGTAGCACCTTGTCTGTCCCCTTGCCAGTGGCAGCTATGCCACCCTGTACAGACTGACATGTGGCTTAAGGACTGATATGAACAGCTTTGCCCTGGTATGAACAGCTCTATTTATATTGTTTAAGCAGGTGTGCTTGTAGAAACTAACCTTGCTCAGGTGTCTGCCTTCAGCTTTTGGTTATTCCAGCTTCATATGCAGATATTTTTTCTAAAACACAGCCTTCCTCATAGTCACTGTCATACTATCAGAGTGTCATTTCAAGATGAAAAGATAGCACTCTAGTGCCAGGCTAAATAAAGAGCAGGATACATGATGGAATGAGCTAATGCATATTTTATGATGTTTAAGACTGCTTCAAGCTTTAGGAATAATAATGAGGGGCCACAAAAGGGCACAGGAATGAAATTATGACAGCTGTATGCATTTTTTTTTATGAGCGCATGTCACTCTGCATTGCTAATGTGACTGTGAATGTACTGTATAGATTAAATGCATGGCTACTTTCTCATTTAATGGAGGCATTATTTAATAATGAAGTTATGGAGCCCTATAAAGGATGAATGTTTTTCCAGACATGCCAGGGTTTTAAAAATTTACACGGGTGAAAAAGCACTTGGCACAGCAAGCTGTGTGTCTGAGTATGTATGGCCAGGAGAGTTTCTGTAGTCCAAGTCCTCACTGCTGGTGTCATCCTTGTCTTCTCAACTGCTAAAATATATGAAGTGAATTCTATGTATTTTAGAAGAGGTAAGCTTATAGGAAAGCCCTGAAGGTGTTGCTGGTGTGTGGGTTGTATTGTTTTTCATGCGGAGTTGGGGTTGTTCTGCCTGGAGAAGAAAAGGTTGCTGGAAGCACTTACTATAGCCTTTCAGTACTTGAAGGGGATTGATAAGAAAAATGGGTCCTGTTTCAATAGGGCAAGGGATAGTGGCTCTAAGCAAAAGTAGTGTAAATTTGGACTAGATAGCAGGAAGAAGTTTTTAACAGTGAGGGTGGTAAAACACTGGCACAGGTTGCCCAGAGAGATGATGGGTGCCCCATCCCTGAAAACATTAAAAGTTGGATTGAATGAGGCTCTGAGCAACCTGATCTAGGTGAAGATGTCCCTGCCCATTGCAGGGGGTGGGACTAGATGGACTTTAAAGGCCCCTTCCAGCCCAAGGAATCTGTGACTTGGTGAATTAAGCAATACAAAGCAGATTATGATCTTATTTACCACTGATGATAATCCAGAGAAATTCTTAGCAATGGTAGCAAAATGTAAAGTACTTTCACAGCTGTAGCATTTGTGCTCTTAAGGTAATTGGCTGCATGCATTTGCTTATGTGGAACTGTTGTAATCACATATAGTATTAAAACAAATGAATATCATGCCTGAAAACCAAATAAGATCAATTGATATGAGCTCTCAGCTCATCGTGTCAAGAGGACACTTTAAGCAGTAGATATTGGTCGGCTGTTATATTCAGAGTAAGCAGTGATTGCAGTGTCTCAGAGGAACCTATATATTAATGTGGCCTTTTCAATGGCAACCTCTACACTTTTCTTGTGACTAATCACATTGAGACTTGAGGGTTGGATCCAAGTCTGATGTATTTATCTTTGCTTTTTTGGGAAGTGTTCTGAGTACTGGCTCTTTCCAACTTCCCCCATTGGTATCCTTATGCTTTGGTAGAGCATGGAAGATGCAATTTACTTTATCCCTGTTGACATGCTGTTTGATCCCTCAGCTGTGTAGGACAGCTCATTTGCAGGAAACTTCCCCACTGCACACAGACAGAGTCTAACACATTCCATTTTTCTACTTTGTTGATGGTTTAGGAATGGTGAGGATGGAGTGAGCCTTGGATATGCACTTAATAATTTACTTCTTCTAATCAACTTAAAGCTCTATTTTACATCACAGAGTCCTTCCTCCCTACCCATGCTTGTCTGTGTTGGCAGAAGTAGGGACCAGTAGGTTGAGGGACTGCTGAGTACCTGATTTCAGAAAGGCTCCTTTTCCTGTTCTAAACTGGGGCTTTAGTTAGGGGGAGTATTTGTCATAAGATCCATGCAAGGTCCAGTGCTGTGGTGTCTGTTGTCTGGAGCCACTAGGGATACTCATATGAGAGAATGTGCAGCACAGGCACTAAGCCTTCAGAAACCTTCTGCTGCTTAGCACGGGGTGTTGAGACTCTCTGCAAAGATGCTGTGAGCTCAGTAAGTGAGATGAGATTGACTTATGCAATTAAATTCATTGTTTGAAGTAGAAGTGGCCCTGACTGAGTTTGAGTCACCCATGATACAGCAACAGATACAGTAACTGAGCCAACAAGCAAATCAGAAACCTCAAGCAGCTCATTCTTACAAAATGGAGCTGTATTTTGTGAGATGTAGTGTTTTAAGTGGTCATTTGAGAAGTAATTTGGATGTGTCCACACTAATGTGATGCTTTAGCCAGGACTGCCTTGGTAGTTTGATTTTCTCACTAGAGAATCAATGAGCCAGGGTGAGTAGCTGGCACTAACACTGAATACAAGGTCAGAAGGGCTGCTTCTGGAATCTCTAGATGCCACAAAAGGAAAGTTGGTTTCCAAGGAGGCTCAGGAATGAACTGTATTCTGGGAAATGTGCCTTATATCGGGAGATTAAGGGAACTCCATTTAGCTTATTGGAAAGAAGGTTAAGAGACTATTTAAACACTGTCTATAAGTATTTTCTTGAGGAGAAGATATCTGATAGTTGAAGGCTCTTTAATCTGACAGGGAAGTATAACAAGATTTAGCAGTTGGCAGTTGAAGACTCAAAATTGGAAACCGCCTCATTTACATTAACAGTGAGAATAATTAACTCTTAGAGGTACATAACTACTAGACTTAAAATTCTCCATCTCTTGCAGTCTAATCAAAATAAAACGGGTTTCTAATTGGTTTTTGAGTAACCAATTCTCTTTTTCCATTTTTTAATTTTTCTGCAGAAATCTTTGGATAGAAATGTCTATTCCTTAGTAACTCTTTAAAACATTAGAATTTAGGGGCTGTTTCATCTTGTAATTTACTAATGCTTTACTCCTGGTTCAAACCATGAGTTATTGTTTCATAAATTTCTAATAGTTCTTACAGATTTCTTCTCCATTGTTAGAAACGGAAGTCTTAAAATTCTATTCTATCATAAGATGAATAGGCTGGGAGGTGTTAAATTAATTGATTGAATTCTTGTTACCTCTTTGCTCTATTTCCACTCTCTACAAGAAAAAGAAAGGATTCAATATCAGTGTTTGATAGCAGAGAAAGGCACAGATGGGGGACTCACACATGGAAAACATATTTATGGTAATATTTTCTATGAGTGATACGCTGAAAGCACTGTAGTGCTGGCAGTGAATGTGAAGGTATAATGAAGTCTACTTGTTTTATTAGGGTGTTCATCCTTTTATTTTTCATCCTTTTACAGAAGCAAATCCAGAGAAATTCAACAGCCGATTTAGAAATAAAATGTTTTATGCCGGGGTAAGTACAGATTTGTCTTACAGAATGATGTTAACTTAGTTGCTTGAATGTCTTCTTAATTACCTTCCCCCTCACTTTCTCACGTCAGGAGCTCATGCCAGTTTATTCTGCCGGTTACAGTTTCAAGTGCACTCATGCTGTTTCTGGCAGTGCCACACACAGGTGTCTGTAGAAAAGAGCCTGTGGTACTGTTATTATACAGAGCCAGGCAGGTGAGAAAAATGCCACTCCTTTGGGCACAGTCCTGGTCATATCTTGATCCCTCTGCTTCGGGCTCATAAGCTTCTCAAAGCGCTACTCTGCTTCTTTCAGGGCTTGGGAACTGCATTGATACTGACTTAGCTAAAAGAATTCCCAAAGCTATGGCCTTTATCTTTGTAGGTTTGAGGAGCAGTCTTGGATGTAGGGTGGTGGGGAGTGCTGGCCACAAATCAGATATTTGGAGTGATTAATGATGGGTGAAAATCCACATATAATTACTCACTTGTGCATTCAGGAGGCAAATAGACAACACTTTATTCCAAAGCCATTAAGAGTACACACTAGTTTGATAATGAATGGCATATAATGTATTTCTGGATGATGACACCCATGTGCCTTAAATATGGAAACAAGTATGTGAGCAAGAATTTGTGCTTAATGGTTCAGGATACCATTGAACTTGGGTGTTCAAGGACTTTTTTTCAGTTAACCTCTCAAAAGTGGAAGTATAACAATTTAAAACCATAAAATCAAATCATGTCTTCTGAGTGAGTACATTTGACCAAAGGATAGCATTTTGGTAATTTGTTCTGTGGAGGGATAAGAACTGAGGAAAAAAAGAATGAAGTGTTGACAATTCCTGCACTGATTTCTGTTGCAGGCAGCCTTTACAGACTTTCTGCAAAGAAGCTCAAGAGATCTATCCAAGCATGTTAAAGTTGTGGTGAGTATAAGAAATTGTGTCATAGTATTGTGGGAAGGGGGTGGAGGTGGAGGTTTGGAGAGAGAGTGAGGTGAGAGTTTAATGGCTCTGTTACTTTTCAGTTTTGAGCATGACATTTGCAACACATTCCAAGGAAAGTCTTGGGAAAGTTGTTACAAAGCAGCAACACTTCTCTTGTCTGTGGCTCCATTCAGCAATTTCTCTGTGCTCTGTCACTTTGGCTTTGTAGTGTGATGGTACAGACCTGACTCCAAAGATCCAGGAGCTGAAGTTCCAGTGTATAGTGTTTTTAAACATACCCAGGTAAGCTCAAGACAGATTCTTGAAGTTATGCAAGAAAAATAACAATAGGTTTCAAAAGACACCTAACAGTTTTCCTAGGCTGGGTGAATGTGCATGAAGCATTTTTTCTCACCTCATTGAGAGCTGGCTCCTTATAATGCTGTTAATGAACTATGCAGAATGGCATCAGAGTTCAGGGGGCAGCAAAACCTTTCCTTAAAAGGTTGAATATCCTGATACAGTAGAAATGCTTAACAAACACACTTTGAAAAGCTGTGCATCTAACCCGCAAACAAGTTATTAAAGGGACAAATACCTAGTCTTTTGTTTAATTAGAGTCCAAGTGTGAAAAAAAGGAAAGGGGAAGGAGGGAACCAAAATGGAGAGAGGGGAAGGATAAATATTTTAGCAGTTAAGGAATATCAAGCTGCTGAAAGAAGTCACAGTTTTAAACATGTTTCAAGGTGTCCTTAATGAAAATAAAGCTGAATTATCAAAGTTTGATGGTCTCCTGTTCTCTAGAACAGTAGTCTCCAAACTTAATTTGATTGTGCATTTCTGTCAGTAAAAAACTTTTAAGCACCACCTCAATATATGTATATTTATAAATTATATACATGTGCCTCTATTCTAGTATTACAAGCAATATATATGTTTTTAGTGTTTGCTTTCTTATTGAAAGTAAAAGTAATAGTTTTCTTCATACAATCTAATTGTCTTGCAAGTTGTGTTTTTTTCTTGCATGCACCCCACTTTGGAGACCATTGCTTTAGACAACCTCCTACTTTGCTCCACAGGCAGTCCCAAGAACTCAATCTTTTGACTCCTGTACAACAAGCTTCTACTTGGTTTCACCTCTTCAAAGTTCCCCCTTCTGTCCCTTTCAGATCACTTTTACATTTATTCTTTGATGGTAGAAAAGAGAGATGCCACAGCTGCATCTGTTCCTGCTTCTTATGTCTCCTTGCATCCTCAAACTATGCAACATTTTGCATTCCTTGTGCTGAGCTAGCAGGGAGAGGGGAAAGAGGGGCAAAAGAGCTTTTATGGCTCAACAGCTAACCAGCAGGAATTCAAGCAAATAGGGAGTGCTGCTGCTCTATGACCTATTTCCTGGTGTTTCCCCATTTTCCTCTCAGAGAGGAACCTGATAAAGTTTATGGTGGATCCATCTGAGGGTGTCGTATCGGCTTGGAAATGAAAAGGTTAGGCTAAAAGCCTAGCAGTCAGGACCCCTCAGGGCAAGCTGCTTTCTCCAACTGGCTCTCCAAACCTCTCTCTGTAGGTATTGTGCTGGCACAATGCCCTGGGGGAACCCTGGTGACCACAGAGACTTTGAGCCCCAGCGTCACGACGATGGCTACATTGAAGTCATTGGGTTCACGATGGCCTCGCTGGTGAGTACAGGGGGCTGCAGCCAGGCTGGGAGAGCTCCATGGGCAACACTGAAGAGTGCAAAATACTCCTTGTTACTGAAAAACTGATGTGTTTCCCCATAGTCAGATAAGGCCAAAGCATGCTCTGCTGTTAAATGGCAGAGTCAAATAGCTATTTTCTAATAAGAGAAGTGTTATTTAATAATAAAAAGTATTACTTGCAAAATATGGCTGATTTGCATATGCAGTGCTCCGAAGTTAAATGGCAAGATTATTACAGTAAGAACAGTATAGGAGCATGAAGTCATGATTTTACTGTGGCAATGTTCTGTGACCAAATAAACATTCCTTTCCTCTTTAGCTTATGTATATTTAATTCTATGGTATTAAAGTATATCTTAAGTATTGTTGGTATATAAATATGAAATATTATATAAAATTATATGGACATACAGTTTCTATATGCTTAGAAAAAGTCTTTTGAAACTTAAGTAATAGCTGTGGAAGGCTTTATTAGTATTCCTTGCGTGAATTTTATCTCTCCTTTTTATTCTGCTAGAAAAAGGAAATTTGGCCAACAATTTTAATTTGTCAGTGCACTTTTTTCCAATGCCGTCTTTAAAGTGTACTAAAACTGAGATACCATAAAAGCAATCTTTCTCTAAATACCCTGGTGTCCTGCTATAGCAGTGGCCAAACACTGTGACAATGTCTTCTGGGGGTGGTTAAATGCAGCCAGAGTTGGCAATTTTCCCCATGCTAGCACCAGCCTATCTAAGGCACTGCAGCTTGGGCTTCGTGCACCCAGCAGAAGGCCCACAACTGGACTGGCAAGTTTTTGTAGCTCCCACTTAGCTCTATACCTGTAGGACTTTGCTGCTGCTGTCTTGTTAAGCTATTTTAAAACAAAGATGGATAGGCCTTTTTTAGCTGAACTCCCTTGTTGTGTGACCTGCCCTTAGTCCATATCACTTTCAGTAAATAGCCACGATAGTGGGGTTTGTTTTCTCAAAGAGAAAGGCAAATTGAATCTTCAAAGTAAGCAAAAGGCAGTCGTGGTCAATCTCTCCTTTAAAAGTTTGTCTGGCTTAAGGATACCTTCCTGGACTTTTTTTTTTTTTTTAAATGATCCTAGTGAATTAGGGAAACAACCCACAAGAAAAATTTTGTTTATTAGCCTGGTAGATCTTGTGGAATAAAAGGGAAGATGAGTTTAGGACATGTTTTTGAAAATGCTGTCAAAACTTAGCATGTACAAACTAATAGGTTTCAGTCAGAAGAGTATTTTTGTTTTTGCCACTAACACAGTTCTAGTCAATGGAACTGGCTAGTCAGATCTCAAAAGCTACCAATAATTTTAGTTAGGGCTGAATTTAAGGAGTAAGGCCCTTTGAGCTTCTGTTTCTCTTTAAAAGAAGCCTAGTTGAGAACTGTGTGTCTACAGATGTGCTTTGGTAGTGATGCTGAAGAATGATTATAACCCTAGACTGTGTTGATATAATCCTAACTTGCCTAACTAATCTCAGATGTGCTTGTTGTACCTAAGTGGGTCTGTGAAACCAAGGAAAAGAACCACTTTGTAAAAAGTATTATTATATTATTGATCATATTGTCAATTGATCCATAATATTAAGCACACAGGCCTTGACTTGTGTTTACATGGTTCTCTGTTAGCATTTCATTAATATGAGATTTTTTTCTGCATCTGAGAGATGAGCGTGAATTGTCACATAATAGTCATATTCATTAAAAAAATACATTTCTGCTCAAGCATGTCTGCCTAGAACTTGAAGGATCTGCTCATTGTCTTCCTTGGTTAATTTCTTTGAAGTGAATTCTTTAACATGATATTTAACTGTTTTAACAAGGTCCTTCTGCTTGCTCTTTTCAGCCTGTTTAATGTCGAGGTTGACTTGATGTGTAAGCTTTCATGATAAAAAATTTAAATTTACTAATTCACATTAAGGACCATTCTGTTCAGGAAGGGGAAATAATTTTTCTGTCTCGCAGATGTATCTAATTAGGGATGTTGTTTTAAAGAGCAAATAATTATTAGCACGACTGTTATTGTAAAAACAAACCAACCAAAACAAATTGAAAGCTTTAAGAATGAGCACAGTTATTAATTTGTGTGTGCATATGTGTGTATATATAGATGATGAGTCCTATAATGCACGTGGTTAGATATCTGCTTGTTGCTTTGCAGTTTTGGGGTGAAAACGCTTTCACTGTGCTCTTTCAGAATAGCTTAGGAATGGAGTACTGTGTAATGGATGCTGCCAGCAAAGTGGCATTTTGGATTTGTTAACTGCCTCAGCTGCTTCTCTTCTGAGCTATCTTTTCCCTGCTTGGTGTTTTGTTTGTTTGTGTACTTTGTTTGTTTTTTGCAGGCTGCTCTCCAGGTGGGTGGTCACGGAGAGCGGTTGCACCAGTGCCGGGAGGTGACGCTTTTGACGTACAAGTCTATCCCCATGCAAGTGGACGGCGAACCCTGCCGGCTGGCTCCCTCCCTCATCCGCATCTCCCTAAGGAACCAAGCCAACATGGTGCAGAAAAGCAAGAGGAGAACGTCCATGCCTTTGCTGAATGAGTGAGTTGCATATGTGCATGTCCTAGCTGCAGGAGGCCCATGTGGGGCAGCATATTCTGTCATGGATTTTGCATGTACTGGACTTGCAGCACATTTGAAAAATAAATTTAAAAAAATCACATCTCCTGAAGTCCCTTTTCACTCTATTGTAAATACTTACCTGACTTTCTTTTACTCTTTATCTTCTGAGTTACCTCTGTCTTGCTTTTACACTGGTGTTCTATCTTTCTGTTATGTATTTATTTATTTAGAGAGGTTTCTGCAGGCTTGGCAGCGTGCCCCTTGGCTTCTGATGGTTCTGCATATGTATGCCATTTGCCCTTGAAGTTTTTTTTATTTAGTTTCTCAGCTTTATTGATCTGCTTTTTATGCTGCATTGAAGACCCCATAAGAAATTGCCACAATCAAAAACTAATCAGGACATATTTCAGTCTCTGCTGTGAGCACATGCTGCCTGGCAGAGTCTAAGGAGAAAGATTTGAATGTCCTGAAAGAACTGTTTGTACTTTGTAGGAAATCCTTCTCCAGTATAGAAACCCAAATGAGAAATGAGTATTGTAAATATGACTAGAGAAAAGCTAAGATTGGAAACTAGTAGCTTGTGAAGAAGAACACACAGGACTAACATTCCTTTTCATTATTAAACTTTCTCTACAAGCACTGCAGATATAATTTAATCAGAAGAAACCTAAATAGTTAAATTTTGACCTATGAAAGTGGCTGTCCAATAAAATAATCTAGATTAATTTGTTGATTATTGTAATCCTTGTAGAGGTTTTTATTGCTGCTAAAATGAGTGTTGCGAGGGACTTTGTGGTTTTTCATCAAATATTCCAAATGTGAAGCAAAACAGTCTGTCCCTTATCCAAAGATACTGAACTAATGCCCTAAAGTTATTAAAGATCCACAGTTAATTCAAACAATCATGCACCAAGGCTTTAATATTTCTGGGGAAATGGGTGGGGGAATTTTGCTGTTGCAATTGTAAGGGTGAGGCAAGTTCTGTGAAGAGATGTAATACCTTTCAAAAGGCTAACTCATATAACTGGAAAAAAAAGGACAAGGTCTTAGGCACACCTTTTCTCTTCAGCTATCTTAAAAGTTGTCTCCCTTACAGCTGAATATCTAGAGAAAGATCCTGCTTTACTTCAAACTTTGACTCCAGCCCTTAAGAGTTTTTTGTCGTCTTCTGGCTGTCAATCTATTAATGTAATCAAAGCCACCCTGGTTACTTTCAACATGTTCCTGTTCAATTTAGCACTCTGTTCTCTTACTGAGACTAATGCTTTAAGTTGCAGCAGAAACCCATTTCTCTAATGTGCAATTTCTATTTGCCTGGAAAATATATAAGGTATGCTCATCTTGAGCAGAGAATAGCAGACTCTTGACTATGGACAGCAGTGCCTGATTTCACCCAACCACAACTCCTCAATCTTCAGTGAAAGCAAAGGGCAGCCCTGGGACGTCTTTTCTGCACTGTAGGAGACTAATGCAAATGTAAAAAGAGAATTCATGGTGTTTCAAACTGATAATTAGCATGGGTTAGGTTTGGATTTTTAGATCTGAATTTAAACTGCGGTAAAGAAATACAGATTTGTAGTATATGCCAATTGTCAAGGGGATATTATTCATGGTTTAGCTTGATTTAAATGTGCCATGGTATACTAAATTGCTGTCAGAGTCCTTTGATTTGGCTGACATATTTTTCTGCAGATCTGTGTCTTGGGAAAATGCAAATGATCTGTCAGGAACTGTAGTCTCAGCTTCACATATCAGAAACAGTGTGTGTAGATATTTACATATATTTCTATATATATATCTGTGTATGTGCTTTGCTCTGAGGTGTTAAAAAGGAAGGAGAGAGGACTTGAATCTTCTTCTACTGTGATAAAAAGTAAATGACTTTTTAAAGGTTAAAATCTAGGAAGCATACTAGTATTGCAAGAAGTTCATTCAATATGATGCTGATTGGTAATATTGCACAAGTGAAGAAATTTGTAATTAAATATGTTTATCTATTTTTCTTAACTTGATCTCTAGGATATAACTCCTTGTTCTGTTGGAATCTCCCAGAAAGCCTTGTATTGGATTATACATGATAGATGAAGGGTTTTTTAATGACTATCATTTGAATGTTAGTTGTGTGAGATAAGTCAGCAGGTCTGGAGCTAACCTTAATTACTAGACAGCTCTTCTTGAGCTCTTTGCCAGGAAAGCAATTAGAAAATGATCTTGGTCACAGAAATGTAGAGTTGTTATTATTGTCAGCTTTGATATTATTGCCAGATAAAAAGTAGGAGTGAGTAGAAAAAGACTTAACTTGTAGAAGTTTTACACTGTTTCTGTATTTTTTGTCCTGATCATCTTTATTTTCTGCATTTTTTTTCCTCCTTGAAACACTTGTTGGCTAAGTTCTCATTCCTGTTCTCCACTATTGATCACAGTAGCATATGAAAGAGACAACACAGCTTGGTTTTCTGTGACTGAGCCAAGAATGTGGCTGTTGTGAGCTATACCAAAAATTATGGGGAATAAGAAGAGACACTGTGGTTCAGCTTTTCCAGGAATAATTTTCTGATTAGAAATTCCTGCATAATATATTCCCCAGTAAGTTTCAATTAATGAACACTTCCTGATTTGCAAAATATATTTTGCTCTCACTGACTTTTGGTTTGGCTTGAGGGAGAGCATCCTGTATAATGGAAGAGAAAGAAGAGGGAAGAGCTTTTAGATAAAACATGTTTGATACATTCAAGAAAAAGAAAGGGATCATTTGAATATAAACACTAAAGGTGAATATAAACACTAAAGGTGAATATGAATAAAATGCAAGTTTCTCTAAGGTATGAGCAAGAGGAATGGAAACAGCAACTTGTCATTGTAGATACAAAATCTCCAGCAAGGGTATTTTTTCCTTAAACAATAATTAGTTAGTCAACCCTTGGAGACAATTACATCCATCTGGATCTCAGCTTTGATGTTTGTTTGCATTCTGGACCTGCTTCCAAAGTCTGTTGCTTTAAAATTTTTCAGCGCCTGTGGAAGAAATTCTGGGATCCCTTGTCTTGTATACTTACGTGCCGAGCTTTTCTCTGCTCCTCACTTGTGTCTTTAGAAGCTCCTGTGTGCCACATGGCAGTGATTTTCTCCATTTGCATGTGTTCAGTTGCTCTTGGCTTCCTAGTGTGAGCTCAGAGCTCTGCATGTCCCTTCATTCAACTTTTATGTGACACATTCCTTTTGTTTCTGTTTAAATGTTGTGTGTCTTTCTCTTTCTTGCTTCTCTTCCACTCCTTCTCTCTCTCTCTCTCTCTCTCTCTCTCTCTCTCACCTTTTTTTCTTGTCTGTCCTCACCGTGTGCTGTTTTTCTCCTGGCCACTCATTTCCTGCTGCCTCATAGTATCCATAAAGTGCAGTCTGCTGACCTGAGGAGAGTCTCGGCTCCCCCTGATTCCTTCACTGTGTGAGTATCTGGCTTTTTTCTATTTTAAAAGTTCCACAGCCTTTTGTTATTACCCTGTGTCATTCAGCTGAGAGATGGGGCAGTAAAATCCAGTGACAAATGGGAAGAGGGAGCTCGGATGACAGCATGACTGATGGGCACAGTTCCACAGTAGCCACGTAAGGTGAGCAGGACATGCCTGGTAATGGTGACCAGGTTCAGCCATGAGCTCTCCAAACATCCATGGCAACAGGCACATCTGAGGTTTAATGCCAGCCATCATTCTTGGAAAGAATTGAGATAAGATCTTTTCAATCCAACACAGGAGATTTCCTCTGAACATAAGGAAAAAATGTTTTTTATCATAAGGTTGATGGAGCACTGGCACAGATTGCCAAGAGAGGTTGTGGAATCTTCATCTTTAGTCATAATTAAACCCTGCCTGGATATGATCCTGGATGGCCTGCTCTAGGTGCTCCTGCTTGAGTCGGGGTTTGCACCAGATGACCTCTAGAAGTCTCTTTCAGCTTCAACCATTCTGTGATTCTGTGAAATTTCAGAAAGCTCCAAGTGCTTCATTGTTATTTTGGAAAAAGGAAAGATTTTCAGTTTGGTGTGCCTTTTCCATGGGTCCAGTTTGCTGTATTCTGCTGACAAGCATAAAGTAATGAAACCAACTTGCCTCACCAATTCAGCATCTGAATCAGCCTCTAGAAAAAGGTTGAGGTAACCCTTATTTCTTACACAGAACATTGAGCTGTAAAAGAATGAGGGCTATTCCCAAACTCAGGGATATCCCTTGGAAAATGACCCCCATGTTTTGATGCAGTTCATTTTAATGTCCCATTTGATATCAGCTGTCAGAATAAAGCAGGGAAAGGAAGACTTGCAAGCCCCAAACTAATTTGAAAGTCAAAGTTGTTCTGTATCTTAAAATCTGTAAAAATAGATTAAACATGCTGCTGCACTGAGGCTGCCAATTAATGTGTCTGGCAAATTAAAATAAGAACCCATGAGGTAACACAGAAATATGATTTTGATTATGATGGCTTTGAGATTCAAATATTGCTTTGTGTTTTTTTGTTGAACAACATAGAAGAACACTGAGTTCCAGTTAGTACTGAACAGCAGGGCAGATCCTACTGAGACCTGGTGATGGATTATAGCCTGCCTTAGATGAATGTCAGGATTTCTGCAGCAGGACATGCATGGGAGTTTAGGGCAGACAAATTATTAGGCTCATGTGGTCTTTTTTTTGCAGAAACAGTAGAACTGTAGTGTGATCCATTGCAAATGCTTATACAAGCTGTGTACGTAAATACAAGCGTTGTATTTTTGAGGTTCTTTTAAAAAGAAGGTGAAAACTTGCATATGTGAGAGTACATTTGTCTTGTGTGGTTGATGCTGAAAATTATCATTGAAAAATAAGATACTTACTTGTGTAGATCATACAGCTCTTCTATAAATGGAATAATCACTGTGGATAGGCTGTAATTATTTTTTCAATTACAAAATCTGCATAAATGAAAATACAAATATCATTGTATTGGTAAATACTACTCCTTTATGGAGTTTGTGGTAATGATTGCAGCAGAGTATATGTATAAAACCTGTGTGAATAACAAAAGAGTAATAGAAAATAGTATTTTTGCTTTCAGAGGTTCAAATGCCAAACAAAATCAATTTTCTCAGGCTGCATATGGTTACTGTCTATTAGAGGAGAATCTAATAAAGAACAGTAGGAGGCAAGGGGTAAGGGAGAAAGTGGTAGAAAGTGAACTGTTCTCCAAATGCAGAGTTAAGGATGAAAATGCTTAGAGATATCCTCTCCTTTTTTTCTGAAACATAATTTATAAGGAATCGAGTCTCATAATTTCTTATCAGTTTTTTCTGTTTAACATGTGGGTTTCTGAATGTGAAGCTGTTCTGTGTTCCCTGGCAGCCCAGAAAGCCAACCATAAATTGGGCTGAAGCCAAAGCAGTGTGGCCAGAAGGTCCAGGGAAGCGATTCTGCCCCTCTGTTCTGCTCTTGTGAGACCTCACCTGTAGTGCTGCATCCAGCTTCAGGGCCCCCATCATGGGAAGGATGTTGACCTGCTGGGGTGAGTTCAGCAGAGGGCCCCCCAAGGCAATTAGAAGGATTGAGCACCTCTCCTATGAGGAAAAGCTGAAAGAATTGGGATTGTTCAACCTGGAGAACAGAAGCTTTAGGGTAACCTAATTGTGGCCTTCCAGTACCTGAAGGGAGCCTACAAGAAACATGGAGGGTGACCATTTAGAAGAGCATGTAATGACAAGTGGAATCATTTCAACCTGAAAGAGAGTAGGTTTGGATTAGATATGAGGAAGAAGTACTTGACGATGAGGTGCTGGAACCACAGAGAGATTGTGGGTGCCCCATCCCTGGAGGTATTCAAGGCCAGGTTGGATGGGGCTTTGAACAACCTGGTCTTGTGAAAGGTGTCCCTGCCCATGGCAGGGGAGTTGCAACTAGGTCATCTTTAAAGTCCCTTCCAACCTAAAAATTTCTATAATTCTGTTTAGAGGGATTATTACTTATGGAGAACCTGCTGTGCTTGGAAGGGTAAAGTGTGAGAGAACCACAGTTAGCATGCAGGAGAAGAAAAGCAAGTTCCAGGATTCTACTGGGAACTTCAGAATGTGTCTGTACTTTAAGTGTCTCTGTGGGTAAAGCTCTACAAAGCCAAGTGTGTTTGCTGAAGTAATTGTGAGATAAGAAAGTGCCAAAGAATTCACTAGGGTTAGCCAGCTTAACCTGGTTTATCTGGGATAACACTTATGTCCTGGTTTTGGCTGTGGCATGACTGATTTTCTCACTAGTAGCTGTACAGAACTGTTTTTGGATTTGTGGCAAGAATAATGTTTTGGGTATTGCTAAGTAATGTTTATCCCACGTAAACACTATTTTCAGTGTCTCACACTCTGCTGCTGAGGAGCTGTACTCCATGCTGGGAGAGAGTGAGAGTAAGCTGACACAAACTGGCCAAGGGGATGTTTCACACCAGAGGTGGTCATGCCCAGTATGTAAACTGGAGGAGTTACCTGGGAGGGGTCTGACTGCTGTTTGGGGCTCTCCACTGTGTGGTGAGCAGTTGTATCATGAATCCCTTTTTTCTCTCGTGTTTGTAACTCTCTCTACTCCCACTTTTAATCATTATTATTATTGTTACTACCATATTTATTATACTATTTTCTGTCATGAAATTCTTATCCCATCTATGAGGTTTATCTTTTCTTTCCAATGCTTCTTCTAACCAAGGGGACTGTCCTTTGGCCCAGTACACTATGACATGGCTGCTCAGATTCCCAAATAAAAGAAAAAATATGTGGTAGACCTTATAATTTTTAAGGTTTTTTTTTTTTTTTTTTTAAGTAAAGAGTTTAGCAAGAGCTTCACCTTAAAATAGTAGGGAACTTTTGTGAAGCATTGAAATTCGTCCATAGAAAAAAATGAATGAGTCTGCTCTGTTGTGGCAGTTCTTATGTTTCAAGTAGATGGATGCTGTCAGAAACTTATTTTTAATGTATCATTTCCAAGCTCTGTCTATGAGATCTTGAAAGTAAGGTGAATTCTTTTCTCTTTTGGCTACAGCTTTCCTCTTTCCAATTGTTCTAAACGCCAGAATACTTAATTAATTTTTCATGTTTATTTCTTCTCTAGGAGACAGGTAATTCATTAATCATTCATTGTCACTGCAAACATCCCCTAAAAGACTGATTTTTTTTTTTCTCAAGCATTTTTTTAATGGGGAAGTAGATTTCCTGTTCTGTTTACTGAATCATGTTAAAATCTGTGTGTAGGATGATGTAGGCTGTGTTCTTGAAGATCTATCAGAATTTTTTCCCTGGATTCTGTAGATTTGTTGGACTGTTTATTTTTATTATTCCTTTCTCTGTGGAGACATGAAGTATAAGAAATGGTTCACTGGGTTCATAAATAATTGAAATAGGGATTGGGGTATTTATAATTTACAAGTCTGTCTCCCCAGCTGAATCAAGCTGGTGGCATGGCAGAAGTGTAACTGTTTGCTGTGCAGGAGTGTCAGGCTTGGGCAGGACCCAAGGTTGCTCTGCCTGTGCTCTTCCCTGGGTGACCGGAGGCAGAAGCACGTGTCCTAGGAAAACCAGCTGTGCTCCGAGTGAGCTGTCTGGCATCCTCTCACTTGTTGCTGGATGATTAATAGGAGTGAGAGCAGGAACCCACGGCTTCATCAAAAGCCGAGTGTGTTTTCTAGATGAAAGATCTTGGAGAAGATTCATATTTAGGTTTGTGTTTAAATGAAATAATTATAAATAATAAACATGAACAAACAGAATGTATTATTTGACCTCAATCTTAATTTACATCCTCATGAGGCAAATGACATTAAGGATTTAATTCTGTGGATTGATGTGTTTGTGGAATGAGTTCTTAATTAGATTCTTTAGGAGTTAATGGACTTCATTCATCTGTACTTTCAAATACTTTTTGTTGACTGTGTAATACACCATTTAAAAAATAGTTGTCAAGAGGTAAGTAATTTAAGTAATTTAGGTTGAATTAAAGTGCATCTCCCCAGATTTATTTATAAATTGCTGCTTTATATGGAAAGCTTTTCTTCCTCTCCTTGCAGTTAAGCAAGTTGTTTTACACAGTATTTAGAGACATCTATTTCTATTAATACTGTACTAATGTTTCTCTTCAGTGGCATTCATCACCCTCTTATTTGCTTTTACATGGACATGCTTATGTATTTAATCTTTCTGGTTTCTGGATATACTGAGTATGTCTGAACAAAGACAAATAGATCTATTTGTATAATAATATGGATTATGATGCAGTGTCCATGAAGACTGCAGTGTGTTGATAGTGGAAGTATTTTGCTCAGCTCCATTAAATAGAGTTCTGTGAATGAATGAGTTAATTAGTTTGACTGATGAGGACAATATACCCTGGTGTCAATTACTGGTCTGATAGCACAAGAAATGAGTATTCAAACAGTGAGTTTTAGAATCAAATTTATTTTAAATAGGTAATAAAATTTAGTGACACAATGTGTCAGCCAATGACTATTGTAAGAGAACAAAGGGTGTTTGTAAAGAACTGATGAACAAAACCATCAAGCTTCAGCTACTGAATAAATGTCTCTTTTGTGTATGTGTCAATACACACATGTTTTTAGGAATGTGAATATATGTTTACTTGTGCTATAAATATGCTGCTTGTGACTGGACCTGGCTAAGTGTATAAATCTCTACCCTGTAGGAAGGAACTCCTGGCATTGTTATTTCTGGTAATAATTTATTTTGTATAGAAAGCTACTGTTTCCAAGGTTACATTTTTTTTTACTAAGATAACTAAACTTTTGAAATGGACAAGAGGCCAAGTTCGTTTTCTCTCCAGCTGTATGTTTTAGCACACAACCTGTTCATGTCGTGGTTTTAGCCTGTCTTTATAAAAATTGAGTGAGAGGAGGGCAGAACAGAATACCAAGCTCTGGTACTTGCCAGTTGATTGCCCTCCTACACTGGACCTGCTCCTATTTCTCCTCAGAAAATACTTCACACTTTAGATGGTGTGCTTGTTGCTCCTGCAGAAGCAAAGTCAGAGATGTACAGTGTGCCTATATATCAAAAATTACACTTTTTGCAAAAGCATGGCAAGTGTCCTCTTAAATGTTTTCTAATTAAAAGAGAATTTTGGAGAGTGTGTGTGTGTATCTTCAAAGAAAAAAATATGTTCTAGATTTGTTCTTAATTTTAGATATTTTTCTTCCTCCAGCTCCAAGAAACGAAAAAGATCTTGTTCAATTCTTTTTAGGTGAAAGGACTAATTTGACTCAGAAGGTGATACTGCGCATGCAATAGGTTGCCATCGGCTTCAAGCTAAGAAATAACATTTGTTTTTCTTCCTTACATGGCATTAGGTAGCGAGTCAGCATATCTACAGAAGTCAGTGTTATCTTTCTCTCCCCTTGGTGTCCAAACACCATCCTGTGTGGAATGGTGTTTGAACACCAACAGGTAGGTTGGAAGGGAGGCAATTAGCCAAGGTGTGGCAGATGTTGGCATGAGGTCATCCTATTTTCCTCTCCTGCTTTCATGAGATACCCAGATTATTCATTGTGATAATGAGTTTGAAATGAGGCCCATTGTGATAGAACATAAGTCTACCATGGATTAATTGATGACATTAGTGAAGAAAATTCACATTTGAAGCAATATTTAGAAATGAGCTAACACAGGTAACATTTCTGAGATGTGCCTTGTCCCTCACTAGCAGTACAAATGCTATAAATCAGATAGTTTAAAACTGAGATAAAGAAAGAAACAAAACTATATATTTGTGAGAGTACACAGCACTATGACTTTGAAAAGGCAGTGTGTATTAGTCAATATTACTGTAGGCAGAGTCCTGGTACTAACAAGATAAAACCAGAAAATATAGACAGTCTTTTGGTAAAAGCACAAAATGAGTAATCTACTTTTAACTGACCTGGGGCTGAGTTCCTATAGGACAGACATTTGCTGTGTGTATTATAATACACAGATTGTCTCTCTTTTAAAGTGGAAGATGCAAGTGTGGCAAAATTAATTTGCATAGCATCTAGCTAAACTTAAAAAATCAAATATTAGGTTACATTAAGGTAGGAACTAGTGTGAAATGAATAAGAAAGCTTTTCTGGACAAATTTCTATCCATATTTATATGGATATTTCATATCAAGTATATGAACACTTAATTTCTAGATACTGACCTCTTGAGTCTTTCAAAATTATCAATAGTTGAGGTATCTAAATCAGACTAAATTCTGTAAAAGTGAGGTTGCCATACTGCTACTTGCTTTTAAAAGTCCTCCTGGGTTCTTAGTATTAGACTCACAACTTTCAAAATCTGGTTCTTAGCCACAGTTTTGTTGACTGTTTCTCAGACCTGAGATGCTGGATCAGGATCCTTAAGTAATGTGGTGTAGACGCTTTCATGGCCAGAGGTTGTCCTGAGATACTTCCCAAGAAGCATCTTTCTGTGTCTTGAAATTCAACTTGGCAGATCTATCCACTGGCTGTGGTAGGGCTCTAAGAATCTACACAAAGTCAAACTGGAGAAGGGTAGGGTAGCTACATAGAGATGTAAGAATTCAGAAAAAAACCTTTGCAGTTTCCGGTCACACAAACAGCAAATGGGATTCTTGATCTTGCTTATTATTTAAGGTTTAATGTCTATGCTGTTGTGCAATAGAAAGTCATAATTTTAAATGCAGGAATAGGCCTGTGGGGACATGGCTCACTTTTGAAGAGGCTTTTGCATTTTCTTCCTTCAGAGAAGATTGAAATCTCTTCATATCCTGTTTTCCTTTGCTCTTCCAGGGAACACTTTTTCTAAGAAGCTTTCTTGTTTTCTTGCAGTCCTCATTCCATCCCAGATCGCCTGCGGATCAGAGTGAACAGGATTAATTTACAAGAATACGAGGGGCTACATTACGACAAGGAAAAACTCCGGGAAGCTTGTAAGTTGGAAGAAGCCAGCCTGTGGCTGCTTTTGGTAGAACATTCTGTACAAATCTTACTTTGACCAAAACAACCTCTACTCCAAAAATAACAACAAGCAACCCCAAACACAGAGTCGAGCACACGCTTTTGGATTGGTAATATCAAAAGTATGCTCATCTATATGTGCATATGTACAAATGTGTTCTCTCTATATAAATAGCCTCTATAGAGATCACGTGTAGAGATTCCACCTGCTTTCTTATTTAACTATGTTTCTGCCCTGTGATTATATTTACTGCAAAATAAGTGTTTTGCACACAGAGCATTTTTTATTCATGTCTTTCTGTTGTTTCTGCTGGGTTTCTAGCATATGAAACTGCACCAGATTTTATGATTAGCTTCAGATTTCAAGCTGAGTGGGAGACAATGATATATTTGATATTGAGAATGTGCACTGACCTGGAACATAGTGCTTGCACAGGTACCTTTATCTTGGGGAACAAATCTGGGTTCCCCACACCCTTATCCTTTACCAGCCTTCAGTTTTCCATTTCAGAGAATAATTGCTGTTTTGTTTCTCATGTAATGGTTTAATTGCTGTGTTTAGGAGTAAGTCAAAAGCAGACAGTGGTTGCTTTGGCAACATTGATGATGATAATCTGAACTTAAAAATGGAATTCCTTTCCTTGGTGACACACAGAGTCATTAATCAATGAGGGACAGGGCTGCTTGTGATAACAATTTAATAGTCTTGTTATGCATCTGGCTCATTATTCATATTAAATTACAAGCATGAGTGTTTGTTGTGCAACAGAGCTTCAGTTCCCTCTGCAATACAGAGTGCTCTGGTAATTACGGGATGACAATCCTTTTAATTGGTTTGCTTATCTCATTGTTGGAAGATAGTTAAACTGTTTCCATTTCACTCTTCCAGTCCCACCTCTCCTCAATTTACCGTCTCTCCTTACACCAAAAGAATTGAAATAGATTCAATTTTAATATAGGTCTTGACAGCCTTAACTGAAGTTAGTGGATTTTGGTCATATTAAAGCAATCAAAGCCTTCTCCACTGGACTGAGAAGAATTTTAACAGGATCAGGATTATTCCTCCCTGGAGCAGGACTTGTGTCAAGTTTAAACTGAGAGTTTGACATTGAGTAGATTTCAGGCCACTCTGAACACAAAACTTCCCAACACTGTCAGAAAAAACTTGGTTTCTTTGAGGGTTTCCCATCTGAGGAGAGCTATTCTCATCCATCTGTAGTATGGATGCAAATTTTCTGTGTCTCTAGTTAGCATGTTTTTTGTCCTTAGAAGCCATTACATGTTCTGACCCAAAACATACAACTTCTTTCTTACACTATTGTCACTGCAGTGGTAATTGTGTATTTGTTATTTGTTACCTGCCAAAATTCATAATGATAAAATTATAAGAAAATGCCAGCAACTGATCTAACATCCTGCTTTTAGATTTCATATGGGTTTGATCACTTAGTAGGAGTGTGCTTAAGAGGTTATCATTCGAAAAGCAGATGTTTGTTCATCAAGAGTTAAACTGATCGCTTTTGGACATCGCGTCATTTGTAATAAAACGCTTTTGAATCTTTGAAGTTAATGCATATCCACCATGATATAATAATATAACATAGTTGGATTGGACTATTCTCCCCAGCTATTTTTCATTAAGTTGTTTTTCCTACCAGTCCTCTTTTAACTGTCCCAGTAATGCTTGTGTGTTAATGTTGTTACTTACTGTAAGAATATGAGAAAGCCAATAGCCCCATTATCCTAAAAGAGACCAGAATAAAAGATACTTCACCTTACCCTTTGCAGTGTGGATGTCTCATTAGATGCTTGCAGGAGACCAAGTTTATGTACTTTTTCAGGCTTTGGCAGAATACCTACAACTGAATCCAAAATGCTGTACTTAGTATCCATTCTCCATCCACAAGGATTAAAACCAGTTCGACCTCCCTAAATAATTTGAGAACAAAGCAGAATCTCACAGCAATCTGAACAGGAAAAGGAAGCCAGTTAATAAGGAGTTACCCCTGAAGGAAAAATAGCAAGAACCTATTATGGTTTTTGTCTGTTACATGTCTCCATAATACACTTTTGAAAGCTCCGACCTCACTGTAATAATCTGGATCATTTTAACTCACAGTGAATGCATTAATCCCCCTTGCTTACTCGTAATACTGACTTGAATCTATCAACTATTTCACCTAAGATTGTCTTCCTGACATAGAAGAGCTCATGATACAAAATGTTCCATGAAGATTAATCTTCACTCTGCTGGAGGTAGGCACTTCATTTTGAAAGCCTCCAGAATAATTAAAGAATGTCATTTTGTCCTTTGAAGGGCATGACTGCCCTTAGCTCATTCTCCTTCTGTTGTTTTCTACTTTTCTTGTCAATGCAGCTGGCATTTAACTCAGATGCTGTTTCTGAATTGTCCCTTTCTTCCCTCCCTTTGCTCCTTCTTTTCTCCTGTCAGCATCTCAGTATTGTGTGGGGGATGATTAATGATAGTACAGAGGGTGCTTATTGATCCTTCAGTGAGGAGGGATGAATGCTTTGATGCAGCATTTTAAGAAAGGGATATATGTTGGCATTTTAGTTATGTTGTAATACTCTTCACTGCAAATGTAGTTGTCTTTTCTAACATCCTCCTTATTCATGTCCTAAGCACTTGCTACCTTAGTCACAAGTTTCACCATCTCTGGCCAATATGAGAGTGGTACATTACAATCACCACAACTAAGATTATCTTACTCAAGAAGTGAGGTGGACTGATGTTTCTAGGTGGACAAAATTTATTTTTGCCTCTGCTGCCTGCTTGTCTTGTGTGCACTCTCTCTTGCTTCCTGTTATAGCAGTAAAGTGTGATCCAAAGCAGCACTGTGGGTGAACAACTGAGTTATTTTTAAGACAGCAAAATCTTTCTGTGTGACATCCTGTTTTCTCCTTTCTAATATAACTAAAAATTTCCTGACAATGGAGGCATATGTGGAAACTAAATTGGTTTTTTAAAAAAAAACAACAAACAAACCAAACATAAGCTAGACAGTGACCTACTGATCTTCAGTGCTTAGCTCTTCGTAGCAACACCATTTCAGATTTGCACCATAAAAATATATCAGTGAAATAACTCACCATAAGCAGTAATTGAACCGTTGTGCGGTTTTCTAATAGGGTATGTCAGCCCTTAACTTGTTGTGTGTGCCCTAGCCATGGAGAATAATCTTAGCTTCCTCAGTACCACTAAGATTAAGGAGGAATCGTACCCAATTGCAGTGATGACAGTAGCAGAAATAACTCTCAGCCCTGTGGCAGCTCTGGGTTTCCCATACTTTTACACAGACCCAGCTGCTCCTTATGTCCTCTAGAACAAAATGGCACACTAGACTCAAAAGAAATGTAAAGAAAATATAGTTCCATGTGTTTAATGATTGAACTGTCTGTAACTTAACAATCCTTTTCTGTGCAGCCTCCTTGCTCTGTGTATGTGCATGATGCTGTAACATGATGGGAGCTTAACTTTGAATTCTTGTCTCTTTGATTATCTGTAGCTAAATGTCTATAATGTGTGTGCCTCTATTATCTGTGGGTTACCTGAAAGTTTTGGGCTCATCCTAGGAGTTCTTATCAGATACATGGGGGTACACAGAGGGACAAGCTTGTGAGTCACTGTGATGTGTACATGTACAGTAAACGGTAGCTTCCTCATACCAGAAATGCACTTAGAATCCTGGATTTATCAAAGGCATTCTGACTCTTTAAAACTTAGGGATATCACAGGTGAAGCTAATTTGGAGACTAGCTCATGTGATTTTGAACAGCTAGCTAAGTATGAAAGGGCCAACACTTAGGACTTGGTATTTATATCCTGAATATGTAATATAAAAGTCAGCCGGTAGCAGAAGACTTCCTGATGAGCCACAAAGGAAATGTGCTTTTATTGGGAGGCAATTTTGAGCTGGATGGATTTAGACAAGGCAGGTTGTGCAGCTACAAACCTTCTCTTTCATCCTGCAAAGGATGCACCAATGTGCACTTATTTGCAAGGAGATCTCTTCGGGCACATGACAGAAGCTCCATAAAAGACAACATTACTTTCACTCTGCTTAGAAGTCAGTGCCTTGCTCTAGCAACTTTGTTTTGTCAATATGTGTTGTGCACACATTAGCTAATTTAGGTCTTTCTTCATCATGGTGATCTTATAAGATCTGAACCTGAGAGGGGTTGATTGGATTGCTTAAAGCCTCCTGGCACAGTGAAAGCAAGAGGATTAGAAGTCAGAAGTGAGTTAAATATTGGAAATTGGTTTTGTCTGAGGTTGGGGGAAGTAGTAAACCCAAGCCATTGAAATTTCATGTCATGGGGTTATAGAACCATAGAATGATTTGAATGGGAAGGGATTTTTAAAAATCATCTAGTTCCAACCCTCTGTCATGGGCAGGGACCTCTTCCACTAGAGCAGGCTGCTCAAAATCCCTGACCTTGAACTCTTCCAGGGTTGGGGACATCTTCCACTTATCTGGGCTACCCATTCCAGTGTCTTGCCACTCTTATTGTAGAGAATTTCTTCCTAATAGCTAATCTAAATCTACCTGTCTTGACACATCACAGGGCATATTCAGTACAGTCCTCTACCTTTTGAGCTAGTGGAAAGTTGTCATGTGTTAAGTTTGTCATCTTCTTTAAACTAGAAGAGATGAGCATTTATATTTATAAAATTTGTATTTATATAAAATTTATAAATTAAAAAAATATTTATATTTACCTTAGAGAAGCGGAGAGAAGCAAGAACATTAAGTTTCCAGGAAATCACACTGTAGTTTGTCTTTCTCTTGTAGGCTTTTCTGTGAGGTTCCTCTGTTCATATTCTACTTGCATGTTTCCTTAGTGCTTTTCTGATTTGATTTCCTCTTACTTTTTCAGTCCTGGATGTCCCGTTTGGATAACTCATCCCACACACATCTTTCCTGCCTGTCTTAGCCTGTCTCTGCAGACCTCACAGCACAAGTTTCTGCTCTTTTTCTTTACCCTAAATACTTATTTGTTGTTTATCCAGATCTCTGCTGTCAGCTCTTACTCCCAATATCCATTCCCAGCCAGCTTCAATTCCCAGCTCTTCAAATTTTTTTTCTATAATCTGTTCCTTTTTGCATGGTGTTTGGCACAGGTTCTCTCCTCCTTTGACTTGGGCAGCTTCTTCCCTTTTGGCAGGATATTGGAAAAATCACTGAGAGACTGGAGTGGATGACTGCCTTTTCAAACATGGTCTGTTTTAATCCGATAACCTCCACTGTGTTTTACCTCCTTATATGTGAGGATTTAACAAGTGGGTTAAAAAAACCTAGTAGCCAATGAACCTAGGGAGAATTGGGTTTTCTCAGTATAATAAGCAGAAGGCATCTGAAGAGACACATGGCTTAGATTTGTGTGGTAAGAAAATTCCTTTGTACAAACTCAGCTTTATTAAAACCACACTGGTGAAAGCCAAACCTCTTAATATAAATGTCTGAATATTTTATAATTCCCTTTCATGTATTTGCTTGGTCCTTCATATTTTTAATATAATATTCTTAATATCTTAATATCAGGAAGCCCTTCAGGAAAATGGCTTTCTTATGACCTATTCTGTAGTGAGGATCCTTTATTTGTTACATTAAACATTTACAGTCCAAGTCTAATCTCCCCAGCCCCCTGAGGTATGTCAGAATCAAAATGAGCTTTCCTGGCATTCACATCTACTGTAATGTTCTGTCTCAAGGCTGTTTTGTGTGGGATTTGAGTGGGTTAATCATGGTATTAAGATCACAAATTGAATCCTTTCATAACAATAAACAGGTAGGTTAATTGAATTTTATAATATATATAAGTATGTTTGGGCTTCCTTCATTTGTGTCCGCAATACTATTAAAGAGTTCACTAGCTCTAGGTATTCAGCATAATGGGGACTTAATAGGTGGAAGATTTGTTTGTTGCTTATAAATTCCATAGCTAATTTCATGAGGACTTAGGAAATCACTCCTAATCTTGCAGTTAATTAGAACACCAAGCTGGCCATACTGCTGCATCTGCCCAACCCACCTCCTCCTGATCCTTGGTTTTGGTTAGTGTTGCTAGGAACAAAAACCTTTCTGTGGTACTGGTTCAGATTATGAAGCAACTGTCTGCCTGTCTCATTTCCTGGGGTTCTTGCACTGCTGCTCATCACAGCTGCCTGGAAAAAATCCTTTTTCATCATTCAGGGAGCACAAAGGAACTGGGAGATGGATGCAAGTGGCCAGAAGAGCAGGTGCCTCCGGACAAAAATATCTGGCACTTGAATGCTGTGGCTTGGCTCATGATCTGAGACTATTCCTTATTTTTGGCATAGTCACATGTGTGGGTTTATCCATATATTCACAGGAGTGGACAGTGTGTGTGTACGTGGAAAGTTGTTTTGTAGTGCCTGTGCTCTTAATGTGTGTTTGCGCTCCCACCTCTCTCCTGGCATATCAGTAATCCCTGTGCCCCACAGGGATTTGTGCTGTCCACATCCTCATCCACCCAGCAAATGCAGAGGCTCCTTTAGTCCTGGATGAAAGTGCCCACAATGTTCCTGTCTGCTATGCACGTTGACTTGGCCTTTAATTGATTTATCATAAATTGTCTCATTTTGCCTCTATTGCATGCTATCGCAGTATTTGTAGAATGAGCAGCAACCCCAGAGTTTCTATCCCATTATCAATCACTAAGCATTTGCTTTTGTTTTAGAACAGCAACTATTGTGAAGCACTTTTAAGTCTTGACTGTGTGGTGCATTTTGATTGCTCATTGTGGTTTATGATAAAAATCAGGGCTGTGAACGTTTTCCTTGCTAAAAGCCAAATGGATCTTGCAAAAGGAGCCAACCAAGCAACAAATGAACAACAACAACAACAAAAATTGGGAAGCAACATTTTAGCATATACTTTAGTGTTAGTGTTATTCAGTAATGACTTTAAAGGCTTTTCAAAGGCCATGAACCATATGGAATGGAACCACTTGAGACCGACCTCAGACATTACACCTTAGCTAGCTATTGACCCCAAATGCTAATTCACGATTTCCAAGCAGTTAAGGCAGCACTTTTCTTTTTAAGGGCCAAGTCACATAGCCTAGAGTTTCAGAACTGTTCTTTGTCCACTAAGAACCAGTATCACATAATTTAATTAAAGCTGTGAATCACTACTTCTTCAATCATTAGATGAGACTCACAAAGTATCACCACTAAGCTATCTATTGCATTTTTAGATATTTTGGTGGATTTCTTTAGAATTACAGATGTTTTAAGGTCCTCCTCTTTTGGTCTGTCAGGAATGGTGATAGTTAAGGATTCCAGTTCTGTTATCTGTATGGTTTTGTCAGGTCAAAGCTTTAGTCCCCATTAATTATAGAGAAGAGAGAAAAAAATCTGTGGTGACAGTCTGTGAGCCGGTGCTGTAAGTCCCTCGTGCTCCGTAGCTGTTGGAGGTGTAGCCATGTCTGCCACAATTCAGTTTTTAGTGCTATAAATGAATTTAACAAACACTTCTCTCAGTAAGGGCTGCAAAGGGGTCTGTTCAATTGAATCTAGATAGCCATTAAGAAGTCTCTGCAAAGAGCTTAAGGGGCTCCTGCCAAAACAGGTTAAGCAATAATAAACACTAAGCAAAGAGAATCAGTCTGTAACCCAGAGCACTGGAGTGTTTGAAGCAAGCCCTGTTTCTGACCCTCCTTCCACTTGCTTGTGTCTCAGTCTCTGTTCTGCAGTGAAAGAATCTCAGAGGTCTCCATGAGCACTGTTTCCATCTGGCCCCTCCGAAAATGTGCAGGGGGACTGTCATCACTGTTGGATGTCAGTGTTTCAGGAGATGTGTGACCTCTTCCTTCCCGCCTATTCCTTCTTTATGTTTTTGTTCTCACTCCAGCATTTTTTCCCCTGCCTCCTGTTTTCCTGGATCTGTAGCTCTTCTGCTGTTCAATTTGCTTTCCAAACACAATTCTGGCAGCATTGCTGAGCCCTGTGCTGGCCTCTGAGGTCCACAGTGACCTTGACTGCAGCAGGTGCTCCCCAGCTCTTCTCCCTGGAAACCACTGAGCTCCTCTTTGTTCTGCAATCTTTGGTGGACCAGAAAAATAGGAGCTCTCTTCCCCAATATCTTCTAGCACTCTCTAGTTCTCTTATCAGAATGAAGAACTTGCAGGTATTTAAATACATCTCTCCCACTTAATCAACTTCTTTTCAACAGCAGGAAGGGTTGCAGCACAGTTGTGTTTTCTGTTTATCTCAGAAACCTTGGTGATTTTATGTTGCTGCTTGTTTTCCAGTTATCAAAATTGTTTATGAGTTGATATTCTGTTCTGCTTCTGGAGTATTTCTTGTGAGGATTTAAACATCTTTCCTGCTGCTCCCATAAATATTTTGGCCATTATTTGATTAAAGACCCTTCAGGGAGAAAAAAAGAACTTTTTTCAGTGATTCACTTTCACAAAATCAGGTACTCAAGAGTTTTAACTTGTTTTCTTTTTATTTAATGAGATCTTAGTGGGTAGCTCTCTTGGTATGTTTCTTGTGGATTCACATTTTTCTCTTTTATTGTATTCTTTATTATTTATTTTTCTTTTTGTGGTTTTGCTTTGGACTCTTTGGTGGCAAGAACAGAAAGAATGTGAAAACTTTAATCTCCTGGTATTAAAAATTTTTGTCCTAACCTGAAAGGTTTTCCTGTATTTTCACAAATTATTTTTTTTTTTTTTTTTTCTGTCTGACTAAATATGGAAATGTGTTGATTCTGTGTGTAGATGGAATAATACCTGTTTTGGTTTAAAAGCAGCCTTAGATAGAAACAACCTGACATTGGATAGTTTTCCCTGACATCAGGCTGTGATTTCCACTGCTTTACACATGTAGACTTTGAGTTCTGAGAATGAAATCTCATTCCTATTTCAAGATACAAGGGTGCCCCCCATAACTTTTGTTCTGGAGTATGTTCCTTTGTTTTACAAACATTTTTTGATGTTCAGATCTGAAAATGTAGTACTCAATTTAACTGAATATGTTTTCGCTTCTTTCATGAAACCATGAAAGGTGGTTGAAAATCAAGTATTTCACAATTATAAGTGGGTGAAACTGATGATGATTAATATGCTCTTGCTTTTACATAACTGTTAAGGTTTAGATAGCACAAAACTTTCATGAGGATATGAAAATAAACAACGTTGGAAACTGTTGCAAGTCTGTTACAGTTCAAGAGACTTCAGTTAAAGAGGTTTTTCTTTGTTTTTGATTTTTTCAGCCATTCCCCTAGGGATCATAGTTGTACGAGGAGATTGTGACTTGGAGACTTGTCGTATGTACATTGACCGTCTGCAAGAGGTGAGGCTTTTGTGAATTCAGGTATCATTCACAAACCTATTTTATGCTTTCTGTTCTGAATTCAGGGGTCTAATAATTGCAACAACCTTGTATCAAGAGTATTGCAATTTGCCTACCATTGAAACCAAAATTCTAGAATTAGGATATGATAACGAAAGTACTGAAAAAATATTCCCTAAACAGGAAATCAAAAATCATACTAATTCCTTTTAAATGTTGATAAAATTGAAGTGGATGGGTGTTTTACTTCTCCTTGTTTACTTCTCCTTGATTTATAATGGAATACTAGGACTTTCCATATACCTTGTTGAAATTACATAAATTATGGATTAGAAAGTGTGTTATGCAATGATAAACACTGTGGCATTTGAGTGGGTCTAATTATGCAAATGTCATTCTCTAATAATGGAGTAATATGAGACACCACTAAACACAGCAAATATCAACTAGATATTTTCAAAGACACAGAAGTAGGTGTTCATGCAGCTAACAATAGTTTTTCTCTTATTCTTGAACACCTTGCCTCATGAGAGTTAATTCTACAATGCACCCTTGGAAATGCAGACTCCAAATGCCTCATTACCCGAATCATTTTAAGTGTCTCTGATTTTTTTCAATCTCTTAGTGATCTCTAAGCGATCTCTTTCAAAAACATTTACAAGTCTGATGACATTACACTTATAAGCAATTTATATATGAACATTTATAAGAATTTATAAATTGTTGGTCCAGTTTATGTAGGAACTATGAAGCTCATCCCTTCCATTAAACTCTTTGGAAGCTGTTGACTTCTTATAGATTTTGGAACTCCACACTTGCAGTCTGAATATGAAACTTAGTATCTCACTTCAGGCTTTCATTTTGCATTTCAGCCAGGATTCCCTTTATCAAATGTATTTCTTTACATTCAGGCCTGGAGTGTGACTATTATTACCAGACATAGATTCATATTGTAATGTGGTGCATATTTGAAGTGTCCAGTACAGAAAATTACAGTGAAATAATAATAATGATGATCTCATCAGATTAGAAATGTGATCTCACACTGAGTTCAGGCGGTTTTAGGTACAACTCTTGAAGGAATCACAGCTAGATATTTTGGTTGAATTACCCATAGTGGTTGTGGAGGAACTGTGTTTCTCCAACCTTTTGCAGGGTTTGTACTAATTTCTGCATGTGTGCTTGATTTGGCTCTGTCCCATTTGGTGGGAGTAGAGATGCCAAAGTTTGCTGAGCTCTGCCAATTTCCATGCTGCTGGAGGGCAACAGTCTGCAGGCCAGGATCTTTAGTAGACTATGTCATGTGCTATAACTATTTGACAAAATCTCTATTAAAATAAATTAGATGCCTGAACCCTGTTAAATGTCAGGATCATTCTGATACAACCTTCTTGGAGTGAGGTTGTCTTAAAATAGAGAGAACTGTCAGTGATTATCTTAAGTACATTAATCACTCAGAAATATTTGCGAAAGTGTCTTATAGATTTTTAACATATTTTCATTAATTTTGTTGCTGATAGTGTAAATTCAGATAGTTCTCTTGGGACAAATAGATTTTTAACATGATAAGATGCATTAGTGTAATCTCCTCTTTTTTTGAAACTAATTTTTTGGGCCAAATACATATAAATCTAAACTTTGAGTGAGCTTTCCTTGACTTTTCTGTGGAGTTTGTTTCATATGCTTAAAACCAGTGAAAAATACTTGCAAAATTATTTGTGTTTGCCCAGCCACAAACAGCTCTTGTTGTTGCTGTGATCTTTTTCGTCACTGCCATGTCTTTCATTCTCCTGCTAGGACCTACAGTCAGTAACCTCTACTACACAAAGAGTTCATTACCAGGTAAGATAAGCTTTCCTTTTAGTATCAGAACAGAAAGAGGATTAAAAATGTAAATGACCCTCTTTGCATTTGAACCCATATGTTAGATGAATTTCTAATTATCTGATTATCTGATTTACTATTAAATATTGGAAGCAAGTTCTGCTTTCTTTTGGACAAGTTTTATAGCATCACCATTAAAATTAGCAAAGCTTGATGATGCTTGTGATATTGCAATAGCAGTATTTTTCATATTGAAGTGAATGAGAAAATGTGTCCTGTAGGACAAATGACAAAAGTAAAATTGTTTGTCTATCTGAGAAACTGAACAATGACCTGTTGTATTGCGTAGCTGTTGTAATAAAGTCTATCACTGAGAGAAAAAAAAGGTGTTTTAGCATGCCCAGTGTCTTAATAATTCTGTACAGGACAACCTTTACATAATCTTCAGGGTGATTTTTTAGTCCATCCTAAGCACATGTGTGTTTTCTGCATGAGATAAATAGATTTTAGTTTAGGTGGATAGTTCCTAAAATTGGTCTCTTTGTGTTTTACAACTTTATTCTACAATTTATGCAATACAGAACTTGTTTTTTCAGTTAGGAGTATCATTCAAGAACACATATTTCTCTCAGTAAAATAATTCATTGTAGAGTGATTAAATTGGAAGTAAACTGAGTGGGACTAACTCTACTGACTCCTGAAATGATCTGATATTAGCGTAGAGATTTGGCACAGACCATGGTCAGTTGACGTGTTGCTTAGGATCACAGGACAAGTTTGCATGGTGCTGATAGCATCTTCCTAGAACTAACAATGCAAGTCTTGTTGGATCAGCAGGAATGAGTTTACTGAGAAGCGTACAGAGAGCCCACAGGAAGCAATTGTGGTGAAATTGCAGATAATTTCTTTGGGGTTAATGATTACTTGGGGGATGGAGAAAAAAATTCCAGTTTCACAAGAATGCCTGTAGGTGCTCTGACTGCAGATCCTATAAGAAAATGCAATTTGGCATGTTTTCTTGGTCTTGTCTTCTTTATATCAGTTGATGGTTTGTTTCTTTGTTTCCCTATCCAATGCTAACTTCATATTCTTGACATTTCCATCAATCATTGCCCTGGAACTGGGTTTTAGAACAGTGTTAGTGTCTAGCAAATTGACTAATAAACCAGCATGTATGATTCTGCTCCACTCATTATGAATTAACCTAAGTGGCTGCTGACTGCTCCATGTGTAGGAAAGTGCCTGAGGTAAAATGAAGAACAAAATCTGTGCATATGGGGAGATGTACGAGAGAGTATGAAATGTCAGAAATCAGCTCCATACTTGGCTCTTACCTCTGCAGTTACAGCAGTATATAAATTAGATGCCTACCCATCTTCTCTAGTGCACAGTAGTGTGAAATCCCTAACATAACATTCATTTTTTATGAGGCTACATTTTAAATGCACCCTCTCTGTGTTTTGTCTTTGGTATTTGTTTGTCTAGTATTTTTTTTCCTCAATGGTTCATTTCTGCAAATTGTCTCATTAGGTTAATTTGAGGTTTGTTCCATATTTGTTGGTATCCCTCTACATATTACAGAAATGGGAAAAAGAGGGGGATAAAGGGCCTGAACAGGGTGCCTGAGCTGATTTAACTGTCTTCATACCTCACTAATAAAGTGTCATGGGTACTTTTAGATCTCATAAATGCAATTTTATTGTGTGGTTCCTCTGCAGTTCAAAACATAGGTAGTCAGCAGAAATATTAGCAAACAAAGGTGCAAATGAGAAAAAATATGCAGGAGTGTTTTCTCGTTCTGTTTTGTTTCTCAAATGAATTTAATGCTCACAAAATATCATTCTCATGGGCCTGAAACTTTGCAAGCTAGTTCTGTAGTTGAACTGTAATGAAGTCCTGGAGGGAGTATGTCACAATGTGCAATTTGTGACTCAAGTTGACATTTACCAGCAGTATTCCTATCTTCATTTTCTCAGCATTTTGTACTCTATGAATTTTACTCATTTCTCCTCTTTTTATAAAATGCATTTTAGTACACACCATTGGATGTTTTCTTCCTTTTCTCCTTTGTGTTGCAGTCCCCTCCATTCGACACAGAGTGGACTAAATATTAAGATATAAAAAGCTTTGTGTGTGTAGATACAACAATGCAAGCAAGCCTAGTGGATTTCAGAGATCCTTGATTTTCTGACAAACACTTCAGTGGCAGTACAATCAAACCTAAAATCCCACAAGTCTGTTTGCCCGTATTAGACAAAGTTGTATTTTAAATCTGATTCTATTAAATCCCTGAGATGTGTTATTTGCTCCTCGTGTACAGTTAGAGTTCACTTAATGGGATGTTTTGCTGTCATTATCTCCATCTCTGTGATGCACATAAGCTGTACATGAGAATAAGGTTTATGGGATCAAGTGAAATCCTTCCTGTTGCTCTCACTTTTTCTTTTCCTGCCATGTGACTTGATATATTGCTCTGTGGTCTGTTGTATGAAAGAGGAGTAAAGTTTAATCTTGAGCCAACATGTACCTGAATTTACAACATTTACAGATGTGCTGATTGTACTGCTCAAGATGTGAATAAGGATAGAATCTGTGACTATACAAATTGTGTGTGCCAAAGATCCATGCCAGTCTTGTTTTGCCCTGTGCAAATATGTTTGTGTTTAAATGTTATATGCAGCAGATTTAGGAAGTTGGCTGACTATTCACTGGCAGCATGGAGCAGAGCCATGATCATCCTCTGCTCTCTTAGATCCCTTTTCATCCATTTTGCCTCTCCAGTAAGAACTAAAAACACATGGGGTAGCCTGTTTGAGTCTTTGATAAGTACAGATCAGGATGAAGACCTTACTTCCTCCCTGGTAATTTCATTTGGTTCCTGGCTTATATAGATTTTGCACATTGTGCAATGTCAGTAAAGCAAAATGGAAAGGTCAAAGTCTAGAAAATAGTCCTTTTCAGAGAAGAAAGAGTTTGCTGGATTTTCTTTAATAACAGAATTTTCATGCCCTATCCAGGACCAGGAAAGCTCTTTCCCCAGAGTACTTTCTGTTCAGAGGCTCTCTCCTAGGTGGTGCTTCCTAGATGGTAAGTGCATCTCCCTTCTGCTGTGCCCAGTGTGCTGCCTGCTTCTGGTGTGCTTATGGAGGATAGTTCTGAGTGCAATACTAGAGAAGGGTAACTATTCCTTCTTGTTACACTGAGCAGGTAAAAAAAGGAGTTGAGTGCCCCCTCGCCCCCCTAAAAAATGAAACTGGCCCTTCATGTAACAATCAAAATATCTGCTGTAGCTTTTTCATCCCACAGAGAGGCGTTCCCCTGAGGCAGGTTAGAAGCTTGGTTTATCAGTGCCTCTGCTGTGATGAGCAGACTTTATTGCATGCACTGCCTGAGCTCAGAGTGCAGCCAGTTGTGGCAATTCACTTCTTGGTGTAAGACTGAGTTCTTCACCCTGTTTTTTTTGCAGGTGCTGTAGTCTTTAGGCACTACAGTGTTTGGGTGACAGAAATGTACCTCCCTTTCCTTGTAACTCTGTACTGGAGAGCTGCACTTGTATTTGACCCAGACTTTGTCAAAGCAGGTGACTTATCAGGGCCTTCCATCAGGCTCCAGAGCACAGGAATTAGCAGCTGAAATGGATGGCATCTGCTTTTACAAAAGCTTCAGCATGGGGAGGCTTAAATTTTTAATGCTCAAAACAAAACCAAATTCTCCTTGGCAATTTCTAATCATCATTCCTTTTCTGTCATGAGGGACATTAATAAAAGCCACAGTGAGAATCTGTTTGGTTTTTGGAGAAAGCTGGCTGGGTAGATGTGTTAAGTTTTTGTCTTTAGTATTTGATATTCCTGTGAAGTGCCAAAACCTACAATGCTACATCACTGTGCTCTTGTGTCAGAACTGCAGAGTGAATGAACCCGATTTCACTCATGCAAATAAATTCAAAGCAGATACAAAAAAAAAAATCACATCTGGTGAAGCACATTGTAGATGATAAATACTTTTGGGGTTAGTAATATAAATTATTTGGCAATGACAAGATTCATAATACATGCTTTATTTAGTGAATCCCCCTATTTTCATGTGTTTTTCATGAGTAGCATAAATTTTCCTTGAACATATTGCTAATTCAGAGTCGATATCTGTGGCTGAGCATTTGATTTATAAAGAGCTTCTAAGCATATTATTGTTCTTTAGATTGAGAATTTGAATTAATCCCATTAGACCCATCAAATTCAGTATATGCTTGCTATACTCTCATTGGAACAAAGCAGCTTTTTCTGTCACTTATTTTTCTGTAATCAATTCTTCTTATAAGACTGAAATCCATTTTATACATTTTTAAAATTTTTAAGTTAATATTTTCAGTGTCTACTGTTTCATTAAGCCTTATGTTTAAATTCAGCATTTAACGGGATTATGAATATGGCAGAATCATAGAATGTTAAGGGTTGGAATGGATCTTAAAGATCATCTAGGACCAACCCCCCTGCCGTGGGCAGGGACGCTTCTCACTAGACCAGGCTGCTTGAGGCCTTACCCAGCCTGACCTTGAATACTGCCAGGGTTGAGGCATTCACAAGTTCCCTGGGCAACCTGTTCAACTATCTCCAGCCTGAATTTTCCCCTTTTTTAGTTTGTACCCCTTACTCCTTGTCCCGTCACCAGAGTTCATGATGAAGAGTCTGTCTTCAGCCTCCCTGTAGACCTCTTCAGATGTTGGAAGGCTGCTTTGAAGTCTCCATGCAACTTCTGTTCTCCAGGGTGAACAGCTGCAAATTTCACAGTCTGTCTTTGTAAGGGAGATGCCCCAGTCCCCATATCAACTTCACAGCCCTCCTCTGGACTTGCTGTGACAGTTCCAGGTGCTTCTTGTGCTGGGGGCAGAACTGTGCACAGTGCTCCAGGCGGGGTCTCACAAGAGCAGAGCAGAGGTGGAGAATAGCTTTTCTTGACCTGCTGGCCACTTTCCTTTTTACTGACACCCAAGGCATGGCTGGCTTCCTGGGCTAAAAGCTCACCCAGCTGTCTCATGCTGTGTTTTTCACCAGTCATCACACCCAAGTCCTTCTCTGTAGGGCTGCTCTCAGTCACTTCTCCATCCAGCCTGTAGGTGTGCTGGGATTGCCATGGCTCCTGTGTAAGACCTTGCACTTCATTGAACTCCATGAGGTTTGCACTGGCCCACCTCTCAAGTGTGCCAAGGTCCCCCTGGCTGGTGTCCCTTCCGTCCACTGTGTTCACTGCTCCACCAAGGCTGGTGTGAGGGGGGAACTTGCTGAGGGCACGCTCGATTCCACTCTCTGTGCCACTGACAAAGATGCTGGTCACAGTACTGACCCGAGACACGCCACTCATATAGGAACTAACTTATGTTCTTGTGGAGCCACTGTGACTTCCCTGACACAGGGGGTGTTTTAGGAGCCAGTGATGTTAGTGCAGCCAATCTTGTCCATGCAGTCCTGCTCAGACTACTTTCTGCTGTTGTTTCTCTGTCTTGCAGCAACTTCTGCTGATCGTTTTTACCGCATTGACAGATCTCAGGTAAATCTTTATTTGTTTTTTGTTTCTACAGCTTTCTTTTTTTTTTAAGCTACATCAAATGCAGCTTAAAATGAATTATTTGCCATTCTTCCTGTCTATTGCAAAATATTACTCATGATGTCTCATGAGAAGTAGAGAAAAAATTCTGGGCTGTTTTTTAGTTGATCTAATTCATGTTGTTTCACTGAAGTCTTGTATCTGTTGACCATCTGCCATTCTGTTTACTATCAATCTGATACAAATCAGAATTTTCTGCAATTGTTTTCCTTATCAAGTCTGACTTGGGGCATCTGTGTAGCACCAATATATTTGTATTTATCTTTTCAATGTTGCTTTTAGGCACCAGAAGTCTTGATCCTGTATATGTGTGTGTGTGCGCACCATGAAATAGCTTTGGAAATTAAGATGTTGTTACAATTTGAGAATTATGAACAGAGATGCAAAAAATATTTACAAGGAACCCCAAAGCAATATGTATCTCTGCTGGATTCAAACCTATGGCATAGATCTGACAATCTGAATGTATTTTTCAAAAGACACTGAAATTTTGCAGGGCTTTTGGTGTTTCTGATTTGTAGCCAGAACAGGCCAATTAGTTGCTCAGCATTAAGTGCAAATTGTTGATTTCACACTGTGGTTGTTTGTATCTGGTCCCCCTGAGAGCTGTGTAAGTTTTTTCTGAATCACATGAACATGTTACTGTTTCTTAGCAAAAGCAGCTGGTGCTTTAGCTCAAGCAGAAGGAGCTGTGACTAGTTCAGAGTTCCCCTGTTCACTGTCTGCATGTAGACACTGTGGGACTTCTTTGCACACAGTCAAATAAATGGTTTGATATTGTAATCTAACATTGGGAAGGCAGGGATGAAGAAGATGCTGCTAAAGATTAAACTGGGCAATTTGACTCTGTTTGACTTATTCTGCATTTCTCCAATCCTTGATACTGCACTGATGGTCACTTTTAATGCCTACTCCTTCATCCTGTGATGCTGTGGGGAAAAAATTAAATACTGTGTGTTGGTCCCAGCACACAAACAGTGGCAAATTTCCTGCCCATTTCCCTATGTAGACCGGCATACTCACACTCAGTGAGTTTTTTGAAAGGTTTTTTTTTGAAAGACAATAAGCCTTCAGTGTCAATAACAAAAATAAAGGTTTGAGAAAGAGAGCTTTGGTAATGGAGATGTGAAAACAGAATGTACAACTGGTGGAGATCTGAAAGAGTACCCCCAAAAAATGAAAAGTTTTGTCAGCCATCATCAAAGAAGAGACTGCAGGTGTTGGTCCTTATTTCAAAATGCAAACCTCAGCTTTATGGGTAGACCTACAGGTTTCATCAGAATGGCATAGTCATCAAGGAACAGCCTTTAAAATTTTGCTGTGAGTATGCAGCTTGCTCATGGGGAATCTTGTTTGGCTTGAAATCAATGACATATAAATTGGTGACTTCTGTAGCATTGATGTTCATGTGTGTGTGTGCATGAGTACACACTTAAATACCGAGTCCCTTGAATATTCTTCAGGGAACCTGACATGCACTCAACTCATTCTAGGGCAGCTGGGTACTCTGAGGGACCAGTGATACTGCAGGTTCATTATTCGTTGCTTGTGTCACTCCGACAGGAACATTTGCACTTTGTGACGGAAATTTCGCAGGACGAGATTTTTATTCTGGACCCAGAGATGGTAATGTCTCAGCAGGTGGGGACACCACCAGGAATGCCTGATCTGGTAGTGGAGCAGGCAACTGGGTGAGTGCTGCTGAAATCTGGTTTTCAGCAGGTGTATTAGAGACGGGCATCTCCTTCTGGCCCCTTTTTCTGAAGGATTAGGAAATGTGGGAGGGTGGGTATTTGGTAGGAACAAATCCAGCTGGGATAATGACAGGAGAACCGTAGTGTAACATCTACTCCATTAGGCTTCCTGGAACACACAGTAGGACGATTGGACTTAAGCACCTTTTAACTACCTCCCACCACCTGACCCTAAATCCTGCCATAAATCTCTAATGATTGAGTTACAAACTTCGCTGCATGGTCAGAGTTCTGATCCCACTGTGTAAAGCCCTGAAGCCCTTCGTGTCTAAGAATGGTCATGAAGTATCTCTGTTTTTTATCTTCCTCTTGACAGACCAGAAATGCTTCAATTCATCTTTAGGAACAGCACTCATAGTGAATTAATCTACTTAACTTGCTATGGGCTGAAAAATGCTGGGAACCAATGAGCAAGGAAAGACAGCTTTGAAGTGGGGTGTGAATGCTTTTCTCTTCCTCCTTCTCTCAGAATATTGGAGCGGTGGAACCCTGCGGTTCGGAAGAGGATGCTGAGCGACAGCGGCCTTGGAAAGATTTCTCCCCACTACGAGGTACCTGACAAACAAAAGGACGCCAGCCAGACACATATGCTGCAGTAAGAGCCCTCTGCATTTCTCTGCTTGATCATGCACTGTCCCTGTCACCACAGACAGCCCCTAATGTTTCCTTTAAGCTTAATGGATTGTGCCAACATGCTGAAATTACAGATACTTTTTGCTATTTCTCTTTTGCTTCTACCTCCTGTTCTTCCTCTTTGTCAATTATGTTATGTTCTTTGTTTCATTCTCTGTGGCACCCTCCCCTTTTAATAAACCTAAATCCAAGTTTTTGAAAGAAAATACCTTATTTTTGATGTCTGAAGTTCCAGCTAAGAAAATCTTCTTGGCAGCTGCTTTGGTGAAAGGTCAAGGCATTCACCCTCAAGGTAGTTCTGATGCAATGTGATAAAGCAGAAACCTCTAGAGCAGCTGCTTGCTGTCAAAGATGTAGGCAAAAGTTTTCATATAATCTTGAACCATGTAGGATGGCTGTACAGTGGTTTTCTTTTTGATAATTTCCCCATAAAAGAAATTTTTACCTTAGTACTAACTACTGTGTTCAGATTGATTTAAAAATACCTCTTATTTTGCTTACCTATGTTAGAAATTGTTCTCACCTTTTTGATTATTTCACTTTAGATTTTCAAAACCATCAGTGGATCACTACCAAAGATTAGATGGGAAATGTCTCTCAGAACTCTGTTCCTGGCTTTGAAAGTTATTTGTGTTTTGGTGTTGTATTCCCCCCATCCCCCAATAATTATATATTATGTATAATTGTGTTTGTAGTTCTACTGTATCAGCAACTCTATGGGCAGGTTTTAAGAGCTAGTATAGAAGTGACAATGTTGCCTTTTTTAAGATTTTTTTTTCCTGTCGGGATGTGTGTGGGAAAGGGCTGCAAAGTACAGGGCAGGCAGAACCTACAGATGTGGGAAAGGTGCAGTGTGGATGCCAGGCTGACTAGCCATAAGGCTACCAATTGGAAACTTTCCAGCTAACTGGAAACTGCTGTCAGGAGGAGATGTCATAGCAAGAAAGGGTGATCAAGGTAGCACTGCCAGGAGAAAATCATCTGGTTTTCTTCCTGAGGAATTCTGGAGCAGTTCTTGATATTCTTTGCAAAGTGAAGAATGGTGAATTCAGGTTCATTTTTCTATAGACTGGAATGGCAGGGCCCAAATTCTGAAGCTGGCAAAGCTGTGAGAAAAATGATGCTTAGACAGTTGAAGGCAGTGTGGAGAGATGGTGAGAACATGTGGACTAATTACTTATTGATAAGAAGAATGATTTTGTTTTCATCAGCATGACTGGAAATGTTTGCTTAGCTGTAACAATTACATTTTGTGGATTTATTAAATACAAAGTAAGCTAGTAGCATTGCTCAGAGTAAAGTGTCCCTGTCACTGCCTACTATGAGGAATTGTTTACTTTACAATTTCTCTAAACTTTAACTGTTTTCGCTGGATTTTTTCATGCTAAGACTCAGTCTATGACTGGTTCTTTTTCTTTTAGCAAAGACTTTAACAAAAAGCCAGTTCTTTATGAAGACAAGATCTGTGGGAAATGTGCTCTTTAAACTACATTCCTTCAAACAAATAAATCCAGTGTTTCTTTCCTGAGATGTGTTAATGCTGGTAGTGGAATGAACCTCATTGGAACGAAATTTTGGAAGCTTGACATTTAGTAAAATGTCATAATACCAGGGAGATGCCTTTTGCTGTCTTGAAAATTACCCCTGAATTTGCCCTGCTGATGAGGTTGTTCATTGCTCTTTGGCGACACCTCAGATTCAAGAGCTTTGCTTTCAAAAGTTTCTGTCAGTACATGCTCACAGAGGAGTTATGCTCCTCTGGGCTTAATTCAGGTTGCAGACCTGCCTGCAGGGCTGAGGGAAGTGGGACTGTGCTGCTCATTAGCTGATCTCCAGCAGCAGGGAGAAAAGGGATGCAGTAGTCATGGTCAGATGGAGATGGTCAAGAGAAGGTGTATGAAGGAAAAAGGGAAAGAGGTTGCAAGAGCCAAAGGAGTAGAAGCACAAAAGAAGCATGTGCAGGGACCTGGGGAACAGGGTTAAAGGGTGGGAGCTGTTCAGAGTACAGAGGATAACCAGGTGTCTGGGGAGTCAGAATGGAAATAGTGAAAAGGAGGAGGGCATGGGGTACAGATAGGTAAGAGATAAGTGAGACTGGCTAGGGACATGGGGCAAGGGTCTGTGGCTGTTTCTCTCCAGAATACAGAATTCTGACTTTAATTAGGTCATTACACAGGTGGGCAAGCTCTGAAATATGTTTAGACACTGCTTCACTTGCTAGCAAGGTGGAAGGTATATGATAAATGAGTCAGGGGACAACAAGGTATTATTAAATTTTTAGACAGTTGAATGATGCTCTGTGGGACTGGCTTCTCTTTTCAGCATCCGTGACAAAATTTCTGAATGGTGAGGATTTACAGCAAACTTTTCACAAGTGGCTGGTTAACCATGGGCTCCCAATTCTGTGCGTGTCCACTGTGAAGTAGATTTGGTTACAGGAAGGCCACTACAAGCAGGTTTTGAAAGAGTGTGGAGGGCTGGAAACTGAGAAATAGGATTTCTGTTGCTTTAGGTTGTATGACTAAAGTGAATGGAAAGTTAGTGCCTGCTTTCTCAGCTGCAGGATACAGATAATATTGCAACTTCACCTTAAAGGAGCACAGTGAGGGCAAATTTCATGATCTTGAGAAACCTGGATAGTATGGGGAGACTCTGTCAGAGATGCTCAGCAGGGCATGAATCATTTTGCATTCTGTGCACAGCTTTGACACTGTGGAAGAAATAAATCTTGAGGCTGTGCAGTGCATATACAGGAGGATATCAACCAGGTTTCGACTGAAACATTGAGGCAAGAGTCCAGGAGAAGAAAATAGGAAGTGGCAATGTGACTAAAAGTTTTCATAACGTTTGAGTGAAACAGGGTTACAGTATGATCCCTAATTTCCAAGCTTCTGGATGTTTGGCTTAGCAATCTAAAAAAAAAAAAAATCTCTTTAACATGGCACTTTAAAGAAAAAAAATTAGTACTTTAGAAAGCATTATTATATTTTGGCAACTGAAGTTGCTCACAGGTTCTTTGCAGAGATTTGTCCCTTCAGAAATTATTTTTCAGTTAAAACTTCAGGAAAGGATTTCAGCAAAATTCCTAAACAGGAATGTGGCAGAGAACAGAGAAGTCAATTCCTCCTGTACCTAGAGCTCTCATGGATCTTCTAAGAGTCATCGGCACCCAACATTTTTATCTAGTCAGAAATATTGTACAGCTCCAAATGCATTATCCTATAGCCTAGGGCAAATGACAGGGGACTTGGTGTGAGAGAAAGGGTCATAGCTGACTCACTGGGAGTGCTTTCTCAGTGGTCATTTTTTCTCCTAAACAGGGTATGACTACAACTGGTCATAATATACCTTCAGGATGCTTAGAGTGTATCTGTCATCACAATATACAACACGTAGATGTGTGTATATGCATATGTGTATATATGTATATGTATATATGTACATATAAAACTTTAAGATGAAGTAATTATTTCTGACAAGTGAGGAATGTAGCTAAAAATTCAAAGTTGAATGATCCCTTATATTATTTCAATAAGTGAAAGCAGAGAACAGAATACATGTTCTAAAACTAATTCTAATGTTAGGTGTTGCTTTTGATCACAAGCTTGTTTGGTTAAAGCATAGTGTGAATATAATGGTTTTGAGGCAGGGGTCTTTGAGAGAAAAATGATGCTTTTGTTTTCAATTAACTGAATTAATGTCATTTTCAGATAGTGGTTGGTTAATAGTATTTTATGTTTTGTTCCTTATTTGATGGCTCTTTGATCTGTGATAGATTGGACAGGACATGAAACAGTGTATTGATGCAGTAACCATGAGCTGAGGCAGATTGTAGTTTATTAGGAACATCAATTAGTGTGAACACTGTATTAAAAAAAAACCACATTGGCAAGACAATTTACTAGGACTAGAGGTGCTTGATCTTGAAAAAAGATAAATATTCTGGTCTGACTGCACTGATACAGGAAATTGGACCCTTCCTTTGTACATGAGTGGTTTCATCCTATGATTAAATGGGTGCAGTGAGATGCAGAAGACCTTACAGCCTGCTGTGTGTTTGTTCTTGGCCATATATTTCTCTTCTTAGTTGTTTGTCACCCTGTTATATGATGAGAGCTGGAAAATTTGATAAAATAAAACCCCCAACAGCATAAAGAGATGAAAAGGTGACTATATCTTGGTAGAGGTTTAATCTACATCTTTTAATCGAAGTCATTAATTTTCCCACCATTCGGGGCAGTAACCAGCTCTTTTCTAGCATCTGTCCAGCTGTGATGGTAATGTGTTTCCCAAGCTGCTGGCTGCATTTTCTGGATCAAGTGCATGGCTTGTGAAGGGTGGGCGAAGGTTGGCCAGGATGCCATCTGGTCTTGTTAGGGAGAGGAATAAAAAATTGCCTGTAGGTGCTGGAAGATGGCTGCAGCCCTTTCTACTAAATAGACATTAATTAGCTAGTAATACCATCCAGGCATTGCTTTATGAAGCTGTAATAACCTAGTTTCTCAGAGGGAAGAAGAAGAAGGCTAAATGCCAAGTGTTTCACTCAGCCTCAATAATCTGATCGCCCAGGAAATCAGTGTCACAACACAGATGTTGCAAGGTGGTTTAGGGTATTTTTTAAAGAGAAATCTTCATGTATTACAAGATGAGAAGAGCATCAGGGATACAAATTTGCATGTTAAAGGAGAAAGAATGCTAATTTATGGGAAGTTTAGAAAATATAAAGAGATGATTCAGAACATGCTAGGCAGGGACTGCCTGGTTACAGTGAATCTTTAAAATTTCAAAGGTTGGTGAGGTCTTGAAAAATCCAAGGGTTTGCCCGAAAAATATTGTATTGGAAAACTCAGCATCAGCTCCTAAATAGGCAGAGTTGTCTACTCTGGTGTTTTTGATAACAAAATCTGAATTAATTTTCAGGTTCAGATTTAGTTCAAGCTGCCTTTATAAAATTACACTGCAAGATTGAAGTGGGTATGTCTTAATCAGGTATTTGTATACCTGTAAGAATTGCTTTCTTTTTGCAGATGAGGCTCCATGAGTACTGATTGCTTTCAAACCAATCTTATTTTAATGAAGGTGTAAACCACCATTACCTTTACTGTACACTCCTGTGTAGTCTTTGTAATGGAACTCGAATATACCAGAGTGCAGTGTCTGTTTTTTGCTCAGCTCTCCCTTTTCTTTTCTGTTGTCTTGGATACTTTTACAAATAGCATCTCTATCTACTACCTAAAAGTGGAGCATGAGAGATTTGCCTAAAGCAACTCTGCCTCTCACTAGGAAAGTGATGTAAAAAAGGTGGGGATGGCACTGGAAAGGAAGATGTAGACCTAAAGAAGATGGAAAGTGCTGTAAAGAAGACTTAGAATTATTCAGAAGAAGGTAAACATGGGTTAAATAGGGAAAGAACTTCGAAGAAAGCAAAGAAAAATAAATTATAAGAATACAGCAAATGAATAAGAAATTGGTTGGAGGGAAAGCAAGTTCCTTACAAGAGACTGAGTGTGAAAAAAGTGATGCATTTTGGTGTGGGGTCTGGTCCTGTATTTTTAAAGCTTTTGCTATTTGTCAGCATGTTGCAGTCACAATACTTAAATTTTATACACATCCCAGATAAAAGCTACAATTTATCCACCATTAGGCAAACCTTTCTTCAGTTCCTCTATAAATCTTCCCTTACCCTCACTGATGAAGAATTCTTTGACAAGGATGGCACCTGTTAATTTTTTTTTAGTCTAGTGCACAGGTATGGTAAACAATGTCATATATTTTAAGCTTCTGTTGTGAATACAATTACTCTATATACATTCAGTACTTAGCCATATTCATTGTTTTGGGAGATTTTCAGTGGGGAAAAATGCAAGAAATTATTCAGGGACTCCTGGCCATGTCTAATTAGTAGACACACCTTGACTCAGCTGTAGAAGAAAGGCAGAGCTGGGAGAGGAAAACAATGCTAAAAAGAGAGAATGGAGGGGAATGTTCATACTGAAATACCTTTGCAAAGACTGGCCTGCAGGACATATGCTCTTGGTTTATTCTGAGTGGGTAGAACATGGGAACAGATGCTCTCAACTCAGGATTCAAGAGGCTTTATGCTACTTCAGCTGGAGTGGTACCATCTCAGGGATGGATCTGGGCATGGAAGGATACTGGCATTTAGTTCTGATGTCTAGAGGGCACAAAAGCAGGACAAAGGAAAGTGGTGCAACATATACAAGCCCTGCTAGGTCGGGGGATGAGCCACGGCTTTATGGTGATGGACCTGAGGGATCTTTGCAAACAGTGAGAAGCAGATGGTTTTGGAAGCTATTCAACACAAACTTTCAGCAACTTCTGGTGTTACCTTTAAGTGATGACATACAGGCAAAACCTTATTTAATCATTTATTCCTCTGTTTTGATTAGTAGAATTTTTATGTCACTACTGTCAAATCTGGCCTTATCTATAGAGAACAGGGCTGTGGAAAATTCATGGGTTTTACTTAAAATTTTCCGCAACAGTCACTAGTAATTGGTACTTACATGTCATCTTGACAACCCCAGCCCAGTAATACTGAGCTTTAAGACACTACTTTTGCTTCTGCTCTTGTTAACAATAATGGGGAAAAGAAGAAATCAGAAATTGGTTTAGATTTGCATGTCTATAACCTTATTTGTACATGTGAACGCAATGCAGAGAGTGTGTTTTTTCTTCAAGAATGAAGTCTCCAGCCTCTGCTGTTGAGGCAGAGGGGTTTTAGTAACAGTGGGCACATGCGAGGTGGGTTTGTGCATCCGCCCCTTTGATAGATGGCAGAAATAGTACATCCTGTACTGTGTCCTGTACAGTGTTCTTTTTTTCCTCAATACATCTTATCATTCAGCATTTAGCTCCCCAGGGTAGATTGGGTGGGATTTTAGCTTCCTCTTTTCTCACCAAGCTGCTCCCTCTTAATGACTTTTGTGGCATCTCAACACCTGATGCACAGCTTAGGAAATTCACCCTGCTGGCAAATTATTTTGACAGACAGTGACATGCAAAACACTCCTACACAAGATGAGACTGCAAATTGGCTTCTTTAGAGAGATCTTGCTTCTTGACTTCTTGCTTCGGCATCCCACTTTCCAAAAGGGAAATGCAAGCAGTCCAGCTCTCCTCCTCTCCTTGGGGCAACTTCAAGCAACAGAATGCACACGTACTTGACAAAGGAACCATCTTACCTGAATGTTAAAAAGTCAACTACCACCTAGCTTGAAAATGCCTTCTGAATATTTCCAGTAGATAAAGGGGCAAAGCCAGGTTTTCCACGTGGAAGGTAAGTTTTTATTTTGGAGTGCATTTAAAGGATAAAAAAATCATGTTGGCAAAGTAGAGATAGCTGGGTACCTTGGTTTCCTTGAAGTGGTTTACCATAACAGTTATTAATCTTCTTTCCACTCTCTGGCTGGTAGCCAAGACTGAAGCAATAAAGTCTATTTTCTCTTTTTTTTAACAACTGTGTTCTTTTCCCCCTTTGCTTGCATTCTTGCTTGCCTACTTTAGTCCTTGATTTGCAAAGCAGAATCTTCTCTGAGAAGTAAAAAAGCTTTACAGCAAAGAAGGCAGCAATATATCAAGAGAAAGACTTCTCATAATTTTGTTTTCTTTTTGTCTGGGTAAAAGAAAATGACATGTGATAATTTAATTTTTGGGGCCTACTGCTTTCCCTGCAAGCATTGGACCTGTGGTTACTGTACCTGGCAGGAGCAGGGTAGCAATAGTAGATCTGACAGTGCCACTGTAGAATGTGACTGTCCCTCTCTCTGGACTGGAAACAACAGACCTACAGTCCTCAGTGACTATAAAGGTGCTGGAAGAGGGGATGGATGGGTTTACTGGGGTGATAAAGGATGATTGACAGAAAGATATATTCTGCTGGGTATACTTTATGCACTGTTACAAATATAGGTCAAATATTCTCCAGCATGGCCGACTTCAAAGCCAATCAAGGCTGGAAAAGTTGTGTACCTTGTAGTTTTAGACATGTATGTCTGTATTTATGTGCACTTCTTACTCATTTGTAAGAGTTCAAGTAAGAAAAAAATAACCAAACAAAGAAAACCAAACTCCAAACCTCCCAGTCCTAGTTTTCTCAGCATTGCACAGGAATAGCAAGCCTGTGTCCATGTGCTCTGTGCCTGCCATAAGGAGCTGCCATCTGCTTGGAGAGGAGACTGGTTCTTAATGTGTTCTCACTCAGTACCAAGCTGTCTTATCAAAGCCAAAACCAGTGAGCTCCAGAGCCCGGGTAGGAAACAGCCCTGTACATGTGTTACACACACATTGGGCTACATACTGTGTTCAAGCTTTCACACCTGGACATCTCATTAGATGCATTCAGACTGTATTTCTATTCCTGTTCATATCCCTAAGTTCTGGTTTAACAGGCTTTCAAAGAGAATAGAAATGTAGTTTGGTAAAATAGCTGCTCTAAAATATGACACAGAAGTACTACTTCACCTGAGTTGACTGTGTTAAATTTAAAAAAGCCAAACCTTTGAATAATTCTTCAGGTATCTTCATGTTTGTATTTCTGATGTGGCTGAAAACTGGGAAATGTCAAAAATACCATGTGACAAAAAAGTAAAGACAAAGGAGAGTTGTGTGAAAATAGGTCTTCTTTTGAGGTTTGCAATGGAGTATTCTAGACCTGCAGAAATTAGAGCTTGGTGAGGCTGGGAATGATATTCTGACACGAGCCCTCACTTGACTCATAGAACAAAAAGTGAGATTTTTCACTGGGGCTGCTTGGAAAGTTCACTGTTTCCCAGGCTGTGTGTCTTGGCATGGCTGCTCTGTGGGGAGCTGCCCTTTCCCTTCCATGTCTAGTGCGAGTGCCCGAGTCCCCTGGCTCTGGGCTTATATGTCAGGGTGTGGGAGGTACAGTGCCTCTTTAACGCGCCTGCTGAAGGACTTGGGAGAGCAGAGAAACTTCTGGAAGCTTAAAAACATTCCGTTTGTCCCTGCTTGCCTGCTGCTCCTCTGCACTAGGAAAGGCCCACTAAAAGCCACAGCTTTGTCTTGGTAGCTGAGACAGAGAGTTAGCAGCGCTGGCACGGAGGTGTGTGCAAAGGAGGGAAGTACATGGGGAGCAGGGCCGTAACAGAGAGCCTTGCTGAGGTTCTGGCAGTGCTGATGCCCATGGGCAAGCAGGGACAGATGGACCTGGCTAAATTATGCCAAGAGCTGAAATCAGAGAGCCAGAGGTGGCTTGGAGCCAGTGTAACCCTGACTCCTAGATTCCGGTTTCTGTGCCAGACATCTAAAAGTGCAGCACAAAAGCCATATCTGAAACCCCCAACAGAAGTTCTTTCTCCATCAATTAGTCTATAGCAGGAGTGTAAATGGCTCAGCAGTTCTGCTCTGCCTAGGATGTCTGTGTTATGCATATTAACTAAGGTGATTTTTTAATTTTTAGATTTTTTTTAAAAGATAGCAGGAAAGTGAGGGTTTCTTAGTGCTTAACACTTGTGAAAATCAGGCAACTTATTTTTTAACATAATTGCAAGAATCTGTTTCTGAGGGATTTGTGTGTTTCAGGAACAAAATGCTGTTTCTCAAAAGTGACTGGTTTGCATTGTTGTAACAAACACACCATTTAGGGTAGCTTCTGGATTGTTTAGAAACCCCAAGTGGCCTAAAATTATTTGGGTAATATCTCAAGACACAAAGCAGCTGATGTGCTTCATCTCCATTTGGCCTGAGGGCCCAGTGAAGCTGTGTCATATGAACCAGGTTACACCTGAGGTGCTCAAAATGGGAGCACATGGCATTGTCCTTAGTAAAACGATTTCTTTCTCTGGGTTAAATAAAGCTGAAGTCCTAAAAAAGTGACCTCTGCTTTAATTTTTTCCTGGAAGAAGTAAAAGTGCACTTATTTGTTGTTGAGGAAAAACCAGATGTTTTGTTGCCTAATAGATATGCCTTTATTATCATGTAGAATGCTGAGGAAGTGCATAAATGTTCCAGGTCTTCTTAACAGTGACCTGTATCAAACAACATCCAATCCCTTGACATCCAGGTTGTTGTTTCACTAGAGCATTACATAATGTCCTTAGATCTCGCTTTCTATAGGTCAGTGAGAATTTTGAAGATTTAATTAAAGTCTGGAAATGGAAGAAGGGCATTTCAAAGAAGCTGGGATAAGAGCCTCTTAAAAATAATTCTCTGGCATTCCACTGAGATATTTTAGTGCCATGTGATGACAAGAGAAAGAAAGGCCAAGTATTTATAAAAAGACAAAACAAAAAACAGAATCCAAACAAACTGTGATTATCCTACAAAGATCTTGCTGCTCATTTGGAAATACCTTCTTTTTCAAGTAAATACCAAGCCAGCTTGCTAAGGTCATGTTTTGAGGTGGAACTATCTTATCCAAGATGAATTTCATAGAACATTTTCATAGAATCCTTCTTCTCCTTTTAAAAAAATAAATATAGGCACGTTTGGGTTTATTACTGATTTTGCAATAAAATCTTCTATTCCCTTTTTAAGCAGCAATTCCTAGACAAGTCCTCTGGGTGTCAGTACAGCTTCAGGTATAGCTGCATTGTGGTCTAACAAGCCTTCATTAAAACATTCCACAGTGACCAGAGGAAAGGTAAGAGATAAAAAGTCAAACAGTAGTGCAAGAAGGCATGTGACAATATAGGGGACACTGACATGCCTGGAACCCAGCGTGGAACACATCTGAGCTGCCCTGGTTTCCCCAAGAAGCACTGATTACTTTCCTGTACGTTGGACTGCATGTGAACAGCCTGAGGCAGTGATTGCTGTGCAGGTGGAGACAGAGACTGCTGAAGGAAGTCAGCATGTGATGCCTTGTGAAGGCTGACCTACAACAGAGTCTAGATGGAGCTAAAAAATAAAGTCGGTATTTATTAGGAGGCCTCAATAGGTACATCTTGGGCAGCACAAGAGCCCAGCCAGGGCTACACCCAAGATGAATCCAAAATGGTCACAAAATGGACGACTGGTCACGGGGTCTCATATTTTTATAAGTTCTGGTCTCTTAGCATATTGGAGTTAATTTTCCAATTACACCTTTAGCTGATGAAGTCCCATCCTTCTTGTTTTTCCCTCTTCAATCCACATTGTTTATGATCTTGGGCCTGAGATTTTGATCGTTTGTCCTTGGTCCCAGGCTAGGAAAGGAATTATTTTGTCTACCTACTCTGTGAAGAGAGCTTACCAACCCTTAATATGAAGCTCAGAAGTACACTCTATAGCAGTACAGAATCTGAAAAATATAAAAGCTACAATGTAAGGCATCAGAAGTTACAGAGATGCTGGAAGGAATACTGATCTTGTCCTTTAGCAGGATTAAGAAAGAATTAGATCTCTAGTGTTGGTCTCTAGATGGTTGTTTCAGGCTACAGAACATGTCCAAACAGATTTCTGCAAACTGATAAATAACTTGAAAGGAATTTCTTAGTTGCAGGGGGCTTTGCTGGTCAGCATTTTCCCATATGTGTGAGGCAGTATGGTCATTGTCTATGAGAAATATTTGGACAGGAAAAATGGGGTAGTAAAACCAGAAAGCTTTGTAGAGAGACTTAAAGAATTGCAGAAAAACTTGGGTTGGGAAGAACTCTGTAGGTCATCTAATACAAATCTTCAGGATAGATCCAGCTAGATGAAGTTCAGAGCCTTTTCCAGATGAGTTTTGAATATCTGCAAAACTGGAGATTCAACAACCTCTTTACACAGCCTGTTCTTCTCTTTGATCATCCACATGGTAGAAATTTTTTTCCTTAACTTCCCATCTGAATTTCCCATGTGCCAGCTTGTGACTGTTGCTTCTTTCTTCATGCAGACTCTGTCTTCTCTATCCTTTCCTGTTAAGTAGTTGAAGGCAGCAATTAGATTTTGCACAAACCTTCTCTTCTTACTGAACAAACGCAGATTCCATAGCCTGTCCTCCTATGCCCACAGCATCTCGGCAGCCCTTTCTGGAACTCAATCCAATTTGTCACTGTCTGTCTTGTTCTCAAGTCTCACAAGCACAGAGTAGAGGGTCAAAAATCACTTCCATCTACCTTATGGCTCTGCTTTAGCAAATACAGCTCAGTGTATCTTTGGCTCTTTCCATCGCAGGGAACTCTGCTGACAGATGTTCAACTTGTACTCTGCTAACATCGGCAACCTTTCTGAAAAGTTTCTTCTCAGGTGTTAGACCCCCAGCCTGTTTTGTTGCATGGATTTACTCCTCTTGAAGCGCAGGACTTTGCATTTGCTTTTGCTGAACTTGCTAACTTGCTGTACTTCTCCAGCCTCTGATGGTCACTCTGAGCTGGGAATGTATAGGGCCAAAGTGAAAGTGCGGGGAAGCTCTCAGAAATTCTTAGGCTTTTATTTTTTCATCAAGTGCCATGCCCAGACTGAGCATTATCTGCTCCAGGAAAGCAAGCAGTTCTGCCTTTCTACCAATAAAATTATGTACTGTTTGCAGCTGGGACTGCAGGGGACTCATAGTTACAGGGGTAACTGATACAAATTGCTGAATGAGAGTGTTTCCTCACCTATATTTTAAAAATAATTGATGTGCTAAAAATCTTCTTCATTTGCAATCAGAGGATATGTGAATAAATCCCAACAGGGATGCCACTTTTGATTCTGAGGAGATGCACTTGCAAAATGAGAAGGAATAGGTTTAATTTGACAGCTCTTGCTCTCCCCTCATCACAGGCAGCTGTTGTCAGACTGAATTAAAAAGTTTGCAGAAATACATTCCTTCAGCAGGAAAAAAGTGGAATGGTCATAAACCCCAGTAGAATTGCTGCATAGAGATTGTTATTTGGCCTTTAAATATTAAATGGCTGGTTTTAAATAGGTCTGGTGCAGATGGTTTCTGCTACAGGTTTATTGATTAAAATAGCTGCTTTACATCAGCTCCAGCTTTGTTTCTCCAGAGGCTTTTGTCTTCATGAATAATGTACTCTTTTGCTGAAATTTTGTTAGAATTCATCTCCTGGAGTCTGGCTGTATATCTCTAGGTTCCTAAGTGTCAGTTGACTAGGCTCAAAATTGGGACATTCCCTGCACTTCCCTCCTTAGAAATGAATATTCCTTCTTCCAGTCATCTAGTCTGAACAAACCTCGTGCTTGCACATTGGATTGTGATCTTGGAAACAGCTCTGACTGTTTGGCTCTTTGAGAGAGGTTTGTATGATACTGAGGGTTGCCTTGCCTATGCTGAGAATTAGATTTCTGCAGCAATTCATCCAAACTATGCAAGAGTGAATGGGAAAATTCCAGTGAGCTTTGGATCAGACAGTGAACTTGGAGGCCTGTTGTGGTTTCAGGTGGGGAGGTCTCATGCCTTCAATATTGTAAGTATTCCAGTTTGCTGGATGTATTGAGTGTATGGATGATCAGGCTTTTTTTACACCATTTTTATGGCTTTTTTAATACATTTCTAAAGATGTGTATCTTGATTTCTGGAAGATGCTTGCTGATTTTGTGTTAAGCCCAAAGGATATTGCTTTGCTTGCATAAGGGGTTGTGGAACAGACCTTGCACAGCTTCCCCTTGCAGACTGAGGCTTGCAAGTTCTGTTAACCCTCTGGGTTGAGTTTGCCACTCTGCAACAGGAGAAGACTGCTGCAGGATCTGTAAGAAAGGAGGCAAATGAACAGCATGGAAAGCAAACAGAGGTGATAAGACCTTTCTTGACAACGTGCTTTTCCTCCTCCTCCCTTCTGATCCTCTCTCCTATCACAGATATTTGTCTTTACTCAAACTATCTGCTACAACAATAGCTGTTTGTAAAACCAGAGCACGGACAAAGTCAGATTAAAGCCTTTGGTGAAAATATGTGAAATCAGGCTCCCCAGTTTCATTTATGCATGGGAAAATAAATATCACTGTTGGTAGAAGAGATAACTGAATCTCATGACTCTGGAAATGTAGTCAGTCACAGATAATCTGGCCTGCCTTTAGTCTCCTGGGGAGATGGTGACCCTTTCTTTCTACAAGTTAGTTTTACACCAAGATAAAACCAGAAAACAAACCCAGTTAATGTGTATATATATACACATATAAAGAAAAAAGTTATTCCATTCTGAAATGGCCAAGAACAGGATATTGCAGTGCCTGAACCTTTTCCTGAAGTTTTTTTTCTGTTTTGTTTAACCAAATGAAAATCTCTTCAAGATGTCACTTGGCAAACTGTTTTGACCCAGGTGAGACTACAGATCTTGACAGTATATTAGTTTTCCTGAAGTATCTCTGACTTGTCTCTAATTTTTTTGGTTTTTTAAGGCATGGAGGCTGTGAAGATAACTTGCTTCTTTATGACAGTGAAAAACATAGCCAGGATCATACTGGGAGGGTAGCTGACATGTCCTAAACAGATGGTTCCTGTGTGGATATTAGCAGATGAGAATCCTCCCTTCTTGGAACACCTGTCTGGTGACCAGTGCTGCCACAGTCTATCTCTCACACTTCTTACAGACCTGAGAAAAAGATGTGTGACCGGAAATATGAGCATCTACTGGATTTTTTTGTCCTCTCAGGAAAGCCCCTGTGGCTGTGGAGTGAGTGGATGTGGTTTAGAGCAGGTCATTAGGCTGTCTCTCTTTCCTCCCTTAGAGCCTGCCATAAGCATGGGGTGGAGGAGTCAGTGCACAAAATGCCCAATTCTCTTTAGTGTGGAGGTTTCTGCAGCCTCACTTCCTTCCATAACAGCTACAAACAAGGCTCCCCTTGGTGTAGTTAGGAGAGGACTTGAGCAGTTAGGGAAGCCTCCCTCCCCTTTGCTAAATTGGATGGCCTGGAATTGTAGGAGGATGCTGAAAGTCCTCTGCTCTTTGCCAAAATTCTTCATGTCAGTAGCGAAACAAAGGAAGCCCAGTTTATTGTGGTTGAGCCTTTGGTATCTCCAGTCGTGGAAGCTCTCGCTGAGGCTTTTCCTGTGGCTGGGATATTCAAAACCTTCCTTTGTGGCTTTGCTGCCACATCAGAAAAGTTGAGCTCATGCTATTTTGTTTCCTGGTGCGAGAAAGCAGGAATTGACTCTCTGTCAATTAACAAGGGATGAAATGAGCCAACAAGCCCAGAGTTTATCAGAGTGAAACAGAGAGGTGCATATGTACGCACCAAGATACTGATATAAACCTGATGAAACTGATATAAATAAGGGTATGTAAACCTTATTTTCTCAGGATGCCAGGCTGCACAGTTACTTGATGGATCCTTTCAAATAAAAGCATTGCTAGTTACATCAGTGGTAATACTAAATTTCTTAGAAATACTGTATTCAAGGCATGCAACAAAGCAAAAAGGCAGTAATATTTTGAAAAATATATAATAATTTTAGGCACACAAAATATGAATAAATATATTTTTCATCCCCCCTCTTCAATCGATGCTTTAATTGAGAAGGCATTGATATTGTAATAACATCTCTTCTGTTGTTGCTGCTTTAAGGAACTAATGACATCTGTTTAACCAAGCATAAAGAAGAACCAAATTATAGGATAATCTGTATTGTTTATTTTATCGTTTCAAATAAAGAGCTGAAAGGTGATGAAATTGGGCAATTAAGAAACAAAACAAAGGAATAAATTTTGCTTATGCAGCGGAATACTGCATTAGCAATGGGTGGACAGTCAAAATATGTGAGTCAAGGAACCTTGCATGACTCTTGCATGCAAAAATATCTTCAAGTATCCACTTTCTCCTCTTAATACGACCCATTTTGTTTAACCTTGTAGAAAATGCAAAGGGTTTTGATCTTCAGAAGGGGTTCTGTTAGGAGTTAAAAAAAAAAAAGTCTGTAACTGACTGGTCAAAACAGGACAGTTCTAGTGGTGCCTGCAAATCCTTTGGGTTACCTCCTGCATCCCTGCTGTATTTCCACACACATGGCTGAAGGGTGAGGGCAGAGCTGGCCTGGCTGGCAGCAGAGTAGGATGCATGCTTAGGATGTTCAGCAGCAATCAGAGCCTTTAATAGGAGTAGAAGATTAATTAATTCTGATCCATACAGACACATTGGCTTCTTGTGCAGCCAGAATCCTAATTAGGCAATCAAATTTTTTTCCTTTCACAGTGACCATTTCTCCAGCTGTGCTCGAACTCTTTCCTCTTTTTATTTGCAAATCTCTCTCTATTTTACAGCAAAAAAAAAAACCAAAAAAAACCCAAAAAAACAAAACAACAAAAAAAACCCACCAAAAAACAAACCATACTTTGGCAGGAAAGCTTCCTTCTTTCAATTTTTCCTGTTTACATCTACATATTTGCATATCTGCTTCTGATGTTCTATAATCCCTCAACCTTCATTTTCAAACCCTTTTTATGAAATGAGATCATGGCTTCTTCCTCAGCTCCTTTATTCCTCTAACCCGGGGTTTCTTCACTTCTTTTCCCCCCTCCAGCCCTCAGCCCCTGCTGACTCAGTTAAATATACATGTGCTCTTTTCCCCTTTGTTCCTTCTTTTCCCTTCACCCCTCTGTGGCCGCTTTTCTTATGTTGGCTTTGATCTGTTTGCTGGCAACACTAACATTTTAAAATCTTTTCTAATTTGTTATTTTTGTACATTGCTGTGAAATTAAACGTCTTGGAAAGGAAACATGGGTTGCCCCACTCGCTGCAGGAACAAACTCATTGGGTGGGAAGGCTGTGTGTGCAACTGAAATCTGTGCTGGGAAGCGCTGAGGAATGGTCCAGTCCTCTGGACTCAGCGCTGTCAGCCTGGTCTGAGCAATGAAGGTACATCCCAGATTCAGCTCCATGGTTAGCCTCAGTTTTGCTAGGTCACGTTACTGCAGCAAAGGGAAAAATGGAGGGCCAGTACTTCCATGTCCTTTTGTTCTGAATGGTGACCAAAACCATCAGGTGTGTGATCCTTAGTGATGGGAACTGTGACACAAATCTCTGGAATTCACCGGGGTTCTTCTCTTTGTCAGCAAGGACACTGAGAGGTCACTTGTGTTTCATAACCCTTACCTCTCTTGGGGTATTATCATAGTCCTAATCCACTGGTTAGAGGATCCCATAACTCTTGTGTTGCAGCTTGTATGTTGCTTTTTTCTGTACTTACATCTGTCCAGACATTATTTTTTTGATCTGTTGTATTATTTTTGTGAAGATGGCATGAATTGTTATTAATTATGACTACTGTTTTATGATAACCACTACACTGATTTATGGCAAAAAAATGGCCACTGTAATGACTGTGAGTTCCTACCAAGATGTCATTTCCTTGACTACTCCTAGTTGTGAGGTTTTTTCCTGGCAGTGGCAGTAGCAGATGAGTTTCTGCCAAGTATCTACAGACAGTCTTTGCAGCAGCCCTCACAGAGATGGCTCCATATGGTCACTCTGGCCTGCAGAATCTGCTGCTAAATGAACTGTTCAACTCTATGCCTTTCTTTCCTTTTTTTTTTTTTTTTTTTTTTTGCTTTGTCAGATGCCTTTAAGTCCTCTCTTCTAAGGCATAAAGAATAAAAATTTCAAAATATTCCATATTCCATTCCCCAAACTGAGACTGAACTTTGTTTGTAACCTTTCTTTTACCCAAGATTGACTGGATTTTGTTGTTTAATTCCAGGTCACCGGTTTCTTCAGAAGATCAAGGTAAGATCTGTTTTATAGATACTAACAGCATATTAAAAATGAGACCAAAGGCTAGTGAGTAAGCTCTGTTTTAACACAGTTGTGGTGGAGAAAGATAGTTTTTTATAAAAATGAAACTTTGATGTTGATGAAACTTTGTTCACCCCTAGATATTAAGTGCTTGATCATTTGGTTAGTTTAATTGGGACTGACAGAAGTTGTTGAGTTATTTGTAAAATGAATCTTGCTTAATCAAATGGAACTATTGCTAGGGTTTACAGTTTTTTCATCCAACTGTATAGAGCTTCACCTATGGAAAATATGTGGCTTAAAGGACGATACATGTTTTTGTCAAGATAAGCACATCTTTTATGACTCATAGGACAGTATCTTTGTCACTGAGAGGAGAATGCGTCGTGTTTTAAAGGCTTAAACACACATCATCTTGGGTTACCAGTAAAGTCAGTTCAGTAGGACAGTATGGAATTTAGGGCAGCTAGGCTCTTCTACAAGATAGAAAAATCTCACGGCTTGAGTAGCAGGAGTTGCAGGTTATGGCAATATGCTTGCTGTGAGGGAGACTTGAAGGATCTGATCTTTCCCTATGGCCTAAAGAGGGAGTTTGTGATGACCAGCTGCTTAACAATGTGGCAAACTTAAGTCCATCTACAGTATATCAATATATGGCTACATTGGTACTGAAATCCAGAGACATACTGTGAAGAGGCGGTAATTACATTGCCAGAGTTGCATAAGGAATGAGGAACAAAAAAAGGGAGACTGACTGAGAGGAGAAAGTTCATCGTGTGGCTGTGAACTGGGAGTACTCTTTTGGTCCAAAAAAAAAAAAAAATCTATTTTCTTCTGGCATCCAATTTTTATGCAGTCACACAATCAGAACATTTTCTGGCCAATACCATAAGCATTACTCAAGAAAGATCCAGATGGGAATAGTAAGGACTGTTGCAAATGGAGGTGTAAGGAGGTCTGAGCCTGGAAGTGTGTCACTGAACTATGTTCACTTGGAGTGTGGAGTGACTAGTTAGGTATCAACCTACATTGTCCTTGGCTCCAGCCAAGGTTTTCAGTCCACTATAATGGATGTCAAACATACTGTCATTAATAAACTCTCTTCCATCTCCTTGGTGAGTCCTTTCTCAGTAACAAAAGTTGTAAAGAAAGCCATAAAAATGAACACACATGCAAGACCAAAGATATATCTAGCCCATTCATAGTGTCTGGTAGCAGCAGATCCTGTGACAAATGAAAGTATGAGACTGGCAGAAGTATACAGGTTTAATTTCCTGGTGTGCCCTATTAGATTTTATGATTTACAGCTCATTGATTTTGTGAACCAGATGGAGTTTTCCTGTTTAATAGTTCATCTGCTTTTTACTATGACCACAGCTTCTAATAGTCGGTACAGGACTGTCAGAAGTTAACAGTATACCTCATATCTCTAACTCTCAGAAGAGATTTGAAATCATTATGGTCTAATATACTATTTCAGGACCTGGATTCAAGCTGCATCTCAGTGCATAAACTTGTTAGTGATGGGCTGCTCTTGCTATTTCATTTCCCTTGCATTTACTCTATTGCTTCATTTTAATCTATTAGTGGAGCAGCAGACGGTGTATATGCATTTCCTTGTGTATCTTTAAAGGTTAGTATTTCATGCTGTCAGAATGCTTTTCTTCTTTCCACTATTTTTATACTATTTGAGTTTTTGACAAAACCTTCCTGTTTGCCATCTACCATCTGCTGCCATGGTTTGGCTTTTCAGGTTTGATCAACATCTCTGAATAGCCTCTTCTTCCTTGCCTTTCTTCCCTTTCTCTCACAAGCAACCTCTTCTGAAATGCAGAGTGAAAGGCCTTGACCAATTAGTGATGTGACACTGCCAGTTATTAGAAGTTTTGTGACCATGGAGTTTCTAACTAGGTTTGTCATCCCTATAAATATGTAGGAGCTTCTCTCAAGAACAAAAGATTTCCCATTCTCCAGTGACTTTTCAGAAAGAAGAGTCCAATACTTGGATTTCCTCTATCCCACTATGCCAGCCACAGAACATGGTAAATGGGCACTGTACAAAAAGGAAAATGTGATAAAAGTGCTGCAGCATAGGCTCTTTAGAGTTTAGAAGGTTCTCAGTCCACTGAGAACTGAGACAGCCTGGGTGGAAGCATCTCAAATTAGCCTTAGATCTCAAATCTCTTATCTAAACAAAAAAGAGAGTCCATGAGAGAGCTGAAAACTTATCTCTGAATTGCCTGTCTTTTTTAGTGTTTATGCAGATGTCTCCTGGCATATTGTTCTTGGAGTATGTATCTTGAAATCAGTTTTGAGACTTACATATTCATTAATAATCAGTATTCAATTGTGTACCTATTTAATATGTTAAACATTTACTTTTTTTTTATAAGGCAATGCTTTGGGCTACATAGTGAGGGAAGATTCAACAGTGGAATAATGCACCTTCACTGTACCTACATTCTGCCCTGTAATACAGCTGCTCTTCCCTATAATGGACACCATTCTAGTGCTGATTTTCTGATGATGTGATATGTTGATCATTACTGAGAAAAGGCTCTTTCTCTGTTGTGTTGAACCTTTTGTTTTAACCTCCCTCTTCGTTCCTGATCTTTGTTTTGTCTGCTTTAATATTCAGTTGTCACTTTTTCTTCTACTGTTTCTCTGTGGAGTTTTTATTACCATCCTCTTCTTGCTTTTTAAATGACTCTTTCCCATTGACCAATCTATGCATTCTGCATAGATTTTTGCATTGTGGTCCTCACCTTGTTTTCTGAATGTCCTGCTTCTGCTCCAGTGTGGAAAGACTGCTACAAGCACAGTGGGAAACAGTAGCTCTGGCATCTGTAGTGTTCTAACAGACTTGTACCAGAATTAGCCTCTAATGTGAGTGGCACTTCCATTAATCCCTGACAGGACAATGCATTATGCTGTCTTGACAAGAGGGTGAAGATAAAGCACCATCTGTCTGGGACTGGGCATCTATTGAACAATTGTAACTGCACACAATGCTCCTTGTTGTGGACACGTGTTAGAGGCACCTTTATCAGTTACAAAACAGAGCCATTTTAATTGGCACAGAAAGGGAAAGAGCACTGCTAGAAGATCCCAAATTTCAAAAGAAAAAATACCCAAAGGCTCTTAAGGTTTGTGTCTTTGTTCTTGGTACGGGTAGCTAGGAAATAGATAACTAAAGAGTGAGATCCGTCAGCTTTTTTTTTTTTTTTTTTTCTTTTTTTTAATAAACAAAAGGAGTAGACAAAACCCTTAACCCTCCAACACTCTGACTGACAAAACTATACAAGCCAAGCAAATCTTAAAGCATACCAGTTTAGAGAGGGGATTGATTACTCGGAAGAAGGACCTGTTCAGTCAGGTACACCCTGGTGCAGCTCCATGCCCTGCAGCCTTGGAAGTCAGTGATTTTCTTTGGGTTTTGGGGTTAGATGAGACTTAACAATGGGCACGTGCCAGGCCCACTGAAGACCTGGTGGATGTCATGATGGAGGGCCAGGCAAGTCATCTTTTAGTGAAGGGTATCAGCTGCTACACTTCTGCTGTATAAAATGTCCTGGTGATATGCCCAGGAAGTCTGGCACTGTTGGAGGTTATTGCATCCATTGTTTCCAGAACAGGTATGATAGTGTGATGGGAATGCAGGCTTCTAATACATCCTGTGGCCCTTAGACAGTCATTGTCTGGTTATTCAATGCACACTTGTTGTCTGGTTATGGTTAGGTAAATGGTTGAGGTTTGCCAAACCCTTCGTTCACCCACCACCTTTCAGAGCTGCACTGTATTTTGTGTGCACGCTGTATCATGCCTTGCTCATTCCTATTTACAGCCACCCTGCAGAAATCTGCATTAAATATTCATATCTGTAGCTTCTTCTGGCCAAAGTTAGGTTCCCTCTACTGTTCTTTGTTTACCTTGTATGTTTGAGTTGACTCTTCATCATCACACAAGCAATTGAAGGAAATTACTTTAAAAAGAATACAATGAGTTCTATTTCCATTTCAAGTATTCTGAAAAAAACCCCAGCAAACTACTGATTATTGCTATTAATGGTGTAGGGACGTTGGTGTGTTGTTCATGTCATGGCAACTTGGAGCTGATGCTGCTCAACATTTGCATGTCTGACTTCAAACAGAGGAACCTTGCCTTTGATGGAATTACTCAGTTTTAAGTAGCTATACTAATTCACCTCAAGTAGCAGTCAACCAGAGCTTAATCCTTCCCCTCCTGAGTTGCATTCTGATCGGGAGACAAGAGGTTTCAAATATTTATGTCACTGCTCTGCTTCTCATTTCTCTATAAACCAATGAGATTGGGCTTTCTGCCTAGTTTGCTTCCAGCAGATATGTGGTTTGCTGCATCAGCAAATAATTTCTGTGGTTTAGGGTTTGTGGTTTTTGGCATTTTGTGTGTAATAGAATCAAAATTCATGAGGGAATAGAGGACAACTGAGAAATTAGGACAAGAGGGACATACATTCAGTGGAGAAATTTTGAAGACAGTTAGTTATTACTAAGTAATAGTATTATACAAGAGCTTAAGATAAAGGATGGGTTTTCTGCTTGAAAAGACAAATAGCAACCCTCAAAGGTCTTTCAGATTCTCCCAGATGCTGGTTCCATGTCATGGAGTCACTCCATGACTTGTAGTCATCCAGCCTGGATATCCTACACCTAGGAGGGATTTGTGTAGAGCCAGGAGTGCATTAGAAGTAAGTTTATAATGGTGACTTCTAAATCAGTCTCTACAAGAAAATAATTTCCACAGGGATTGCTTGACATGGGTTTGGACGGGAAGTTTTAGGTGGGAGGTGTAATTCTGTCTCTGGATATCCCTCTGAGTAGAGAGAGCTGCTATCTGAGTTATAAGGAAGGGACTGATCAAGTGTGTGCATGGAAGGCAGTGGTGGCTCCATCCCACACAGGAAAATGCTTTGCTATGGAGTATCTGCTCCTGCCTTGGAGGCAGAATGCCCTGTCCACTCTGGCATTTGCTCCAGCTCCATTAAAGGGAGGAAATCTAAACACATGCAAGGAGGAAGATGGTTGCAGGAATCCCAGAAAATAGCACAAGAAGGAATAACACTTCCTGGAACCTCCAATAGATGGGATTTCCTGTTGCCCATGGTGGCCTGTGGGAATGCAGACTTCACTCTCTTGGCCTCCTTTCTTTTTTTCTGGAGCCACTCTCTACTAATCTTGAGAGTCACTGTCTGAAAAGGGATGTTCTCTAGAATTTTGAAGTAGTCAGCCATACTGATTAAAAGAATGAGCAGGGTGCTGCAGAGGAATCCAAACACGTCAGTACTGTTAGAATTAAAAAAATAAAGATTAAAAAATGAATGGTTATTTTGCACACCAGAGGCCTTCAAAAGAAAGAGAGAGGAGATGCTGTATTCTTCATGGTGATGCTGCAGCTGTATACCCAGCAACAAATTGAGATGTCTTGGTATGCTTTCTCTGTGCAAATTAAACAGAGTATGGGAGGGGTTGGAGGGAGGCTCCTGACTGCAGGTATTTATTTTGATTAATTAGCCACTTTGAGAAGAAAGCCCTCCTGGACAGTGTTTTGAAAGCATCTGTGGCTGAGCCAATGATGCCTTGGGGATCTGCTCTGGGTTGGTTCATTTGCTTCTTAGTTCAGCAGAGGATGGTATTGATGCAGACCCAGGGTCCCCCTGGCAAGAGAAAGCATTCTGTGAAAGCACAGTTTCACAGGGCTGAGGGAGGTCCTTTCTGGATAAAAACTTAAAAAAGGTGCCTACACCCACCCTCTCATCATATCCAAGCAGTTTGAGGGGTCAGCAGGCATCTGAGAGGGAGATGTGTGGCAGATGTGGGCGTCTGCATAAGCAATAGATGGAAACAGAAAAATATTTATTTCACAATGTCCACTGCCATTATCCTTTTCCCCTCTGGAGGAAGTGTGAGTGAGGAATATGTTGTGTGAATTGGAGTGCTTGTTTTCAAACAGAAGCTCTGGGTAACCTTGCAAACTACTTTGCTTCTGGCTTTTTGTCTGATGGACGTTGCTCTTGGTCAGATAAGAGTGGCAATCACTTCACCCACAGAAGAACTTGGCTAGAAAAAATATTCTTGAACTGAATTTTGGATGATGGAGTCCTCCTGTGAAGACCTAGCTTTTTGAGGAAGTGTTGCTTAGATGTTGTCAGGCAAGGTCTCTGCAGCCAGTGTTGCAGTGGCAAAAACCTAAGAGTGCCTGTGATGGGAATAGTCCACAAGGCCAAAGGAGAAGAACAGTGTGGCCAACAATGCTTTTTTTTTGCTGTCCTATTTATTTTTAAATTAAAAATAAACCATTCTTAATTATTTTACCTAGAATTCTCTTTCTGCCAAAGAAGTGCCACTCGATTGATAAAATTACTGCATTAGTCAGCCAAAGTCTTCCTTGCCTTGTGTTCTCACTTCATCACAGACATTTTCTTCCACTGCATCACTCCTGAGAATGACATAAATTGTTGTCTTGGATTAAAAATAAAAATGGTGGAAGAGAAAAGGAAGGTAAGAAAGTGATGATGTGAGCCAGATGGTGCTTAGTTTATCTGTGACTGTTCTTTGGGATTATGAACTATTTACAAAGGAAGTACTTTTTTTTTCCTACTCTTTTCCTTTTGTAAATCTGTGTTAAATGGTCTTGCAGCAAAAGTTCAACATTAGGGGATGAATACTTTCACTCCTAACTATCAACTGCACTCTCAGCTCTGCACTAGTGCCACATAAACAATTCAGGTTGGACTCTAATTGGCATCAAAGTAGCTTTAAACTAGTCTGAGTGAAAATGGGGCTTTAAAGGCAGATTGAGTGTAATTTACATCTGCTTGAAAGCCTCTTTATCCTTCCAGAGTTTTATGAAGGCACTTCTGTGTAAGTGAGAATTTAGCCTTTCTTTCCCTTCAGCAAGCATGTGTGGCTATTTTTGCCTTCCCCTCTCCTCCTTCTCTCTTACCAGTACAGTTGTTTGAATTTTTAAATTCTTAAAAGGTAAATGTTCATAATGCATATTTATAGCCACCTGAGTAATGATTGATATTTTACATGTTAATTTTTTTTCTTATTCACAAGTTAGGCAAACAGATGTAATCAAAACTGTCAATTCTCTAAATCTGCATGGGATGCAGAGCTTTTGTAACTAAAGGACAGCCCTCAAATATTTAGAAGGTTTTTCTATCTCTTTGTCTCATCCTAGAAATAGATGTCATTGAGGCATGACTTATTCAGAGGGTCAGTAGACTTCAAAAGTGTCTCTCTCAAACCCCAAGAGGACGTTTGCTTGTGCAGGTTTTCCTGTCCAGATGAAATAGCTGAAGATATTGTGTGAACACCTTCCTAATATTCTTCTTGCTGAGCAGGTGTGTGTGCCTGGCAGCTGCTCAGCTGATATGCTGCTGAGCTCTTGATTGTAGCAGGTTGCTCCATTGTCAGTTTTCTTGGTCTCTTGGGAGTATTTTGAGCTCTTAGGCTCTTTATTTTATTGTCTTTCATGGAAATAGTGCCTCACTGCAGAGCTCTTGTGACTTACCTAGACTGGTGGCATTGCCTTCAGGTTCCATAAGAAGCCAAAGACTTTTCTGAATCTGAGAACCTGTGGAGAACCCTAATTTAACACCTGTTTCTTTAGGGCAGTGGTAGCAAACAGATATATTTTGGAAAAAAATTAAAGTTCAATGAGCCTTTGCTTTATTCAGCACAGGGGATATCATGAGTTAGGTAGGAAACCACTAAACTGCATCTGTTTTTTGCTGTCATATTTCCATCACTCTTCTTCTGCCGTCTTTGGGTTCCTCCAGCAAGTTTAGGAACCTTTTTCCATTCCCTTTGAATGGAATATAGTGAATATCTTTTCAGTGAATATAGAAGAAGTGGTTTTATCATTTATTTCTGGATTTTTTTTTTGCCAGCATCTAGAAGACCCCTTAACCTGCAAGGTTTAACTTCTGTTTCATTATTTCATGGTTTTCAGTTGTCACTTCCACTACTTGCAGGTGCATAAAATACATGAAGAAAAATTTAATTGCTCCTTTCACTCAGCTTATCTTCAAAGGAAATATTTAATCATCAGCAGCTTTGGTGAGACTTGAGATTGTCTGTAGATCAAAGACCTGTGAGCTCACAGTCATTCCAACAAAGCGTTATTAGTTTTGTAATTTAATTTCTCAGTTATGTAGACAATTTGGCATGTGTATTTTATAGATGGTTTGTGTTTCTTTCTGTAACTTTAAAAGCAGATAAAATGTTGGAAAGATGTAAAGTTTTTGTAAAAGCTCAAGTGCAGAGATTGGCAACTTCTCTTCATGGATCCCTAAAATTGCTCTATGGGACTATCAGGCCCTTCAGAAATACCAAGTAAATTCACTGCTCTGTATCTTAGGTGCCTGTTTCTCACAGTCCTGTCAGAATGGAAGTAAATTCACAAAGCAATTCTCTGTGGTACTCCCCACCCCTTTCATCTGCAGGTCAAGGCTGAAGATCATGGCTAGAGTAGAAAAAAATCAGTTCTGTACATTTCTGGGTAAGTTATATTACTGTCAGTTTGTCATAAACCTTTTATGAACAAATTGTTGTTTACAGAGAAAATAGTGTATTTCTGAATGGAATCCAGTCTGTTGAGAGCATGGCTTTTGGAGTGATTGAAATAGAAGTTATTGATTTCTGTAAAACTGGTGAAAAATAAACCCCGAGGACTTCTTTTCTTATCTTTTCTGTAATGGTGATCTTTAACAGCTCAGAGGACTCTAACTGTGTAAAAGTACTCTTCTAATCAGGGTCAGCTTTTAACTTCTCAAGATGTAAAGCAGTAATTACTTTAAATTTCTGACTCTGAATTACACAAAGACTAAAACAGCAATAAAGGGTTGGAAACTAATGGTTCTGGAAGCTAATGATAGTCCAAGTTAAGTTTAATAACTCTCAAAAATCTGATGATGTCACCTTCTCCTACAGTTTCTTCTCCATTATCAGCTCTACAAGGTTTGAATGAGGCAGTATTTTATGAGGTATTCCTTAAGAGTTCCCCTGGGCATTCTAGCAGGAGATGGTGGTGAACACTGACACTCAAATTCTGGGCACTCCACACCAAAGGTCTTATATTTTTTATTAGCTGCCTCCAACCAGTAAGAAGCATTCAGCACTGAAATGCTGATGGCTTATCAATTCCAAGCGCTGAGTCAGTGCATCAGATGTGTCTTAGAAAGGGCTGGACAGATGCAGGCATTGTCTGTTAAATGAGGTTTCTGCAAGGAGCTAATCACTTCAGATTATCAACTGTCTTACTGTGTCTTTTGAAAGAGTTAAAGGTTTTATGGCCCTAATTCTGCTTGAGATCAGAGAATCATAGACTACTTTGGATTGGAAGAAACCTTTAAGAACACCTAGTTCCAACTCCCCTGTCATGGGCAGGGATGCCACCCACCAAACCACTTTGGTCAAAGCACCCTCCTACAACCAGGTCTTGAGTTATTGTAGCTGAATTCTGCCATAATTTCCCATTTGCTTAAATATTGTCATACTCTGATTAGATGCATTGATACCCTGGTATTTTTTAACTCATGGTAGGATGCATTATTGCAAATAATATTCTGCTGTCACACTGCATTTCATTCATAGGTCTATAATTGCCTGCATTTTAATAATGAGTATGACAACTCCTTGGTGTGGTATTTACACTTTATAACGTAGTTTTAAATAATTCTGCTCCCTTCATTCAAAGTTTTTAGATCTTCACTAAAGAATTGCTTGTAAGTGTTGAAATCTGCAAAGTTGTTGTACATTTTTATCAGCATTCCTTGTGGCTTAGTTGGTACAGAAGCAGTGGTTTCAAGTATGGCATTGAAAGAATCAGATCAGGTGTGCAATCTGACTAATAAAATCTGGAGGATATTTCTGGTTTATGAATAACTTTTACTCAAGTGAAAAGACATGTTACCCCTGTACTACTGACAGTGGCAGGCTGTAGAACCACCCTGTTCTTTGAGATACTTTTCAATGCAGACCATCTTCTTTTACTGTCTCACTAATGATTATTCAACTAACTTGTTTAATATCTTCTTTAAGCCAAGAACCTTGTGATCCTGAGATGTTACTTATAGGGTTTTTTAAGAACTTTTGTCTTCATGTTCCTTCTGAAGGGTTTTCAGCAGCAAAGCTTTCGGTGTGATAGCAACCCTGCGTCTGTCCTTGGTGTTAAGCTGATCAGCAGCTTTGGAATTAGGAGGAAATTTTTCTGCAGGGCACACAGGAAGGGGTAGCTGTTTTAGGTTTTTCCTTGCTTGTGATGCTTCTAAGAATTTTGATGGCTTTTGAAGTGAGCAATGTGATGGTGATAACTTCTGCCCCTCTCCTGCTGTATTCTTCTGATGTGCTGCAGTTGTGGCCTTAGGCCTTACATTTATAAGACATTCTCATTCTGCATCTGAGGGTGAAATTTTCAAGACCATGAGTATTGCCTGGTTCTAGGAGGATCACACCTTGGAAAACCTTAAAAGAAGACCTCTCATTTTTCCCTTGTTTGGTTGTCATTCCTGGAGGTGGTCAGACATGTCCCCTGGAGTCATGTCATTCTGAAGGATCCCCTCTCTATCTTAGTTTAACTCTTAATTTAGGTGCTACAGGTTGGAGGTAATTTTCTCTAGAGTTTCTTTAGTCTGTGGAGCACAACATGAACTGTTGCAGGGCAAACTAGGTTATTTTTGTGGAAAGTTATTTTCTCATATGACCATCCAAGCAACCCTGCGAGACCTCTCAGGCATCTTGCAGCCTCTGAAGTTATGGAGTATGAATACTTCACTACTTCTTTCTCTGATGTCCGATGTTTAATGGACTGACTTTGCAGCACTGTTTTAATGGTGCTGGCTTCACATGCAGAGCCAGAGAGCAATTGTTATTTCAGAAGTTAATTTTGTCTGGGAAACAAAAAATGCCTGTTGTAACTCAGTGACATTAACATAGCTTTTAGGATATGAAATAAAAATAGCTGCTTCCAATGGAAGCAACGGACACTAACGTATAAATTAGATGAGTGATATATGCCCTAGGAAAAGTATTGTTTTCAGCATAAGAGAGTACTAGTACTTGTTTATCTTGTGTCTCAATCTCTATTAGCTTGCAACATTGCCACAATTCAATTAGCAGCCTTTTCAACGTGGCTTTTTTTTCTGTTGGTGCATTATGCACCTATATCTGCCCAATCATAATTTATAAGAGAGGTGGAGAGGTGCGTGTTGTGAGGGCATTTGTTTTGGAGAGGGTCGTTTTCTGCTGTTTGTTTTGCTTGTCATTTTTTTTGTGTTTGCTAGCAGGCCTGGGTATGGTGGGTTTTTTGTTTGGTTGGGTTTTGGTTTTTTGTTTGGTTTTTTTTTTTTATTTTTGGGGGGTTTTAGTTTTTGTTTGTTTGTTTGTTTGTTTTGGTTTTGTTTTGGTTGGGTTTTTTTTTAAATGAAGATTCTTTTCTAAGTTGGGTAGTTAGAGCTTTGCTGAGGAGGCAGCCTGGGGACCAAGTGCTTCCTCAATACATGAACAGAGCGCCCCACTTGCCAGCTTTGCCAAGCTGTCGCTCAGCAATAAAGCCACTTGCTAAATGAATATGAAAGGTAATAAAACACTTTTATTAGTATTGAAAAATGCTTTTCTTGGGAGAAATTGAGAAAACAATGACTTGATTAAAATATTCATTAAAGCAAGTGATTTTTGAGACATCTTTAAGACCTGAAGGTATAATTTATATGATAAAACAGTGGCGTAGTTCATTTTATGTATTACACCAGTGGTACAGTGTTCCTTAGAAGAAATAAAACAATTCTCACTTTAAAGCTTCTAATTTTAAGCGAGCCTGGCTTTGCATGTTAACAGCATTTTTCTCCAACTTCTCAGTCTGCTCTCTCTTGTAAATGCCATCTGCTTGCTTGCTTCACCCCCTCTTTAACAACCAGGTGATTTTTGCCATCTTCACCCTCCTCCTCAGTATGCCCAGCAGTCCCATTGAGGTTTATGGGGTTAGTGTGCTAAGCAATATTCATATATTTATGTAAACATGTTCCTGATTCTAAAAAACCTTTCTCCATTTCTAGCTCAATAGCTTCTAAATCTTCCTCTGTCGGGGCATACAGCTCTGAATTATTTTACTGGTGCGTAATCTCTTGTTATGCCAGCTGGTTTTGTTGATCTGTAATGCATTCATTTATCCAATAAGTTCTACTGTAGCAAAGCACTTAATTTTAAGAGTGCAGGTAGACTTGGCATGAAAAGAATGTAATTAGCTCAAAGCTAAGCACTTGCCTAAATGCTTTGCTGGATTTGAGGCTTAGGAAAGAGATGAAAAGATTGGTCTAATTATGTTGAATTTGTTTTAGAGCTGCTTTATCCTAATAGCCTTATCACCAGACCACTTCTGATTATGGATTTTCAGCGTAGAAGATTTTTCACATCTTATCAGGCTTTTCATGGAATCATAGCTCTCTATGGTTTTTTTGAACTGTAATCTTCAGCGCAGCTTGCATAAGAAAATGCATTACTGCCTCTTAGGAAAGTGACTTAGGGAAGTCATGTCTTAAAAAATTGGATGTTGAAGGCAATGGAAAACTCATGTCACCAGTTCATTTGATTTTCACATGCGAGGAGTGCAAAATATTTATTCTTTAGGCTACTGCAAGTTCAGACTGCCGTAGGCTAAAGAATAAAGGTGTCAGTGAGACCACACTGACCAAAAAGAGAGGGAAATAGATAAAGCAAATTAGTTAAATTCTGCTCTGCTATTAATTTGGGCTGAGCAATTGTTAGAACTATTGGGAAAAAAAAGAAGGATGTCAACCACTGAAAATAAAAAGTGAAGAATTTTCTAGCTCTTACCCGCTGGTGTTTGCCTTCTTCCATTCCTAAAATCCGTGTGTGCTCGCTCTCATAGATGTTGGGGGAATTTTTAGGATTTGGTTTAACTCATGGTCACTGAAAAACTGCCCTAAATCTAAAGTTGCAAGAATTCCTACTACTGCCTCCTCAAGAGAGAACTTAGCTGGACTGGATTTTTGCTTTTCCCACTGCTGCGTGGCCGGGGCATGAGGCATTACTGAGACCAGAAAACCACATAGTAGCCCCAGGTGTTTTCAAAGAAAAGGACGTTTGTAGAGTTGCCTTTGAACATCCTTCCTCTTCTGTAGTGTTTAGTTTGGATGCCTTGTCATTTCTGAAGGCGTAGTAAGCTCATCATGGAATTCCCACTGTGCAGTTTCCTGTGTGTTATTTTTCAGAGGCAGGGCTGTACTGTGGTTCTCTTTCCCCACTTGCTTCTGCTTACTCCTGTATGAATTTTTGGCATCTTTATCAAGGATGGCACTTGGGCAAACACTTAATTTGATTGCACTGCCTAGACACAAAGGTAGAAATGGGCTTAGACACTCTTGAAAAAGTGTGAGTTGAGGCAGATGTTTAGTACTTTCGAAGATGCAAACCACATAAGTGCTTTCTCAGAAAAAATTATTCATTGTTGTTTTTTACAATATATATCATGATAGGGAGAAGGAGGAGAAAAGGACACAGCCACATAGTGATAGGTTTGTAACAGCTTCTCTGGGCAATAGAGAGTCCCAGGCTTTTGCCTTCCTTCTGTTTTTTAACAGGCTCAGGACAGACACTAGTGGGTAGTGAGAAGCTCCCAGCTGTTTGCAACTCTGTCCTGCCTTGTTGTGAGCCCTTGTCCATTTTTTCTCTTTTTGCTTCCATGTCTGTTTAAAATACAAAGGAGGTGAGGACTGGCTCTGTCTTTGACCTTGCCTGCCAAACCCAGGGAACTTGGTCCTCTCTGGCATCTGAAAATATATATGCAATACAAGTAATTGTTAAGAAATTTCTGTCTTGTCACTCCGTCATCTACAATTTGGGATTCCAGTGTACTGGGGACTGACTGACCACTCCCCCATCAGTATGACAAAATCTGACAGGTCTGTCGACAGTTTCAGGTTCTCTGTGCAGATAACACTGGTATTTTCAGTGATGGTTCAGGTGCTGGAGACTTGATCTTGTCTACCTTGTGGACACTGTTGAAAGGTCTCAGAACTGGCTCAAGTGAAAAATTCAGACAGAAGCCTGCAGTTCCAGGAGAGCATTAGAAATGATGGCTTGACGTCCATACAGCTTTCATAACCATGGGTGTCTTCTGCCTTCTCAGTATGTGTCAGTACAGGGTTTGCAGTGGTTTTGGTAGTACATGAGAATGCAAGTGGACTGAGGGATGTCAGGCTTAACTTGCACATGTTGTGAGCTATGTCTTCAGCTGTGAAGCTGTATGCATAATGCTTTATGCCTGACATCAGTTTTCCCTTTGTCTTTTGCAGCACTTTTACAGGCAGTCATATCTGGTGATCTACTGAAGGTAGGTACAGAGCACTGAATGTCCACTTACTCACAGTTTTTTGCTGCTCAGATATACTGTACATTTTATTACACCTCTGCTCAAATCATAAATAGGCTGCTGTGGGGACTTCTGGCAAGTGCCGTTTCACAGCCTTTCCAGGAAACCCTGAACACTGAAGGATGTTCCTGAAGGGGAACACATCCTTCAGGTGAGGTCTGAAATTTGCGTGAATAGGATCCGGTGTTAGCCAGAGCCTTTGTGCCCAGGATTCAGAGCCCACTGCACAGAGCAATATGCCAGTCACTAACAGGGAAATTACTGTATTGGCAGTGTTGAACAGCAGGGTAGTTCTGACACAGCCTTACACAGGAAAGCATATTTTCCACCAGTGAGGTTGGTGGCCAAGACCCCAAGTGCTAGCTCACTCAAAGTCTACCTAGGCAACCACCAGACCAGGTAGAACCAACTTCAGCTGGTTGTTTTATCACCTGATGGATATCTCAAAACATGTAGTTCCTTGGTATAGTAAGTTTGGGAGGCAAAACTACTCATGCAAAATTTTTTGTGCCAATGACTACAGTCCCACATCAGACAGCTATTCAGGCTGCCTATCTCAGTAGCCAAGCCAAGATCTGAAAACATGTTCTCGAATTTGGATGAGAACTGTGATTAATGATTGCAATTTTATCTGCGAGAAGCCAGCTTGGAGCCATTTGTAAAAATGACAGTGCTGTTAGGCCAACTTTTTGCCTGCAGGTATTTTGCCTCCCTTCTATACCACTGCCTCAGCTCTTGGGGCTGCAGCATCTAGGGAGCAGTCCTTCAAGCAGTCATAAAAATATTGTCTTCTTTACACTTCTTGAAAACATTTTGCCTGAGCTGGCTTTGATGGGGAAACTCCTTGTCCTTCTTCAGATGTACTGCATCATAAATGAGTGCTCACTGTAGCAATTCTCTCCATTTTCTGCAGTGATCTACCCTGCAAATCCCACCCCCCTCCCCCAAAATTTTGCAGCACTTATGAGACCTGCCTGGTTGCTGTTTCCCTCTTATTCTTACCCCCTGTATTGCTTCCTCCTCGGCCAGCCCTGAACAGGGGGCACTGTGACAAGGGAGGTCCATGACAGTCACCTCATCTCCTTGTGGAATTTTGAGTCAGAGTTTTCTGATTTAGTCAGAAAATCTTTGACTCCTGTGCTGAGGAAAAATTTGAGTCTTCAGCAAAGAAGCCAGAATTTTTTATCAAGTACATATATTTTAATATATCCCAACAGTGTTGCCAGATGTGGTTTGCAAGCATTCCTAGCAAGCAATAAATCATCACCAGTAGAGTAGCAATGGCTCATTGTTTAGGAAATACAGACTGTTCTCCTTAACCCATATAATTGTCAATACTTCTGGTTTCAGATGTTTTATATCAGGGCCTAAAAGCTGGCTTTAAATTAATGTTTTACTTTATTCTGTTCTATTTGGAACTGACTTACAATGAGAACCAGTAAAGAATTTACTGACATACTTGTTTTTCTGCTCCTCCCATCTTATCCTTCTGTATGGTTTTTCTCCTTTTTTTTTTTTTTTTTTCTTCTAGTTCATAGAATGTTGTAAAAAAGGAGCCAATTTGTTAATCCAAGGACCTGATCACTGCTCCTTATTGCACCATGCTGCCAAGACTGGGAACAGCGAGATTGTGAAATACATCCTGGAGCATGGTGAGTCCCAGGGGGCATACAGATCCACAGGGAGCTGTACCTCAGCCAAGTGGCACTCAGGCAAAACCACATCAGGCTGCTGGAGGCAGCCTCACTCATCTGTGGTGTGCCTCAGTGAAATGTCCACCTGCAGCATGTGTGAGCAGGAGGCTGGAATAGGGTAGCAATGAGAGTGATGGCTCCAGGTAAAGTATGAAAAGAGGAATTAGAATGGCTTTTGAGGAGGGTGGTGTTTTCACGTTTGCATCAGCTGGGGGGGGTGCGAAGAGGCAGTGTGAAGCTTTAGTTAAAACCTCTGGCACAGGGATCCTCTGAACTGTTTTTCAATTAGAGCATATGTTCTAGAAAGCATCTAATCTCTATTAAAACATTTACAGTGACAAAGAGCCCATACAATCATTGCTATTATTTCAGCATTTAGTAACACACTGGTCAGGAATCTGCCTCCTTACTTCTAGACAAATTCATCTAGCTTCCATTCTAGCCTTAGAATATTATGTCTGTTAGATTCAAGACCACCCAACAGTAAAAACTTATGATCTCCATTTTGTATTTATGGACTGCGATCATACTATTGCCCTTTTTTCCTTTTCACTCTTCTTGTCTTTGTCAGTAGATTACAGGCTATGCAGCAATTCTTTTTGTGTCTGAGGCAGTCACATTTAGGGGCTTCTGCCTGTTGAACCACTGTAACATTGTTCCCTCACTGCTGGAGAGTGGTACAGTAAAATAGTCACTGCTCTGCACATAGAGCTGAAGTCACAGTTATCAGCCTCCTTCATTGTAGGAAAAGTTTTCTAGTCGTAATCTTCTCTGACCCCACTTCAAAATATCAATGGCTATTTTGGCTTCTGAATGTCAAAATCAGCTACATTATTTCAGCAGTAGTGTTAGTGTGAACACAGAGATTGCCCCGGGTAATTAGAATAAGTGTTAGCTATTGCTCCAAGGTATTGCACAAATTGTACAGAGAGAAGGAAAAAAACACAACTCCTAAGAAAGGAATAAGCAGCAATGCATCTCTTTAATCTTGACCCCTAAGTTAGGTATTAACATATAGGTGTCAGGTATTCTATAGGTCCAAGTTCCTGTACGGTCAGCAGCAATCTGTGACTTAGTTCATTTGCTCTGGTGTGACAGAGGTACTTTTGGAGGAAGATGGAAGTGAGGAGGGAATCCATAATAGCAGCAGCAGTAGCAGCTTCTAGCATGACTAACTCAAAGGACATCTTAATCAAGGTAGTCATTGGAGCCCAGAAAGTGATTCAGGCAACAGTTACCTGTGCACTTTATTAATTTAGATAAACATAAATGTCTAATGTCATTTGCCCTTGGATATCCAGGACATTTGCTTGGGTCTACAGGATAACACACAAGGCCCAGAGAAGGCCTGACCTGCACTGACAGCCAAAGCCCAAGCAAGCATCTCAGTCATTCCAAGTGCATCCCAAGGCTTGCCCATAGGTACATCAAACAGCACAAAATATCTGTGTGTGGACAACTGAACCATGCCCCAGAAATCTGACTGAGAGGGGCTGAATTGTTCTTGTACTCCTTCATGTATAGATACCTACACATGGATAGGGCAGTGCAGTTGGCCTGATATCCAAATAATGACTGATTTTCTCACCAGTTCTAGCAAACCTTACCAATGATAGCTCTACCTTCTATTTACCTGCTCTGGATTGTTGCATTAGTCACAGTGCACACATGTGACACTGAATTCTGTAGACAGGCATAATTTTGCTTGATTTTCTTACTGCTCCTGGTCTCTTCTCACGCTGCACATGACCTGCGCCAATTCATCGAAGCCTCTCTAGGATTTTTATTAGACATGTATACTTTAACTTCGTGACAATCTGACCTAGTTACTGTTCTTTTGGTGAACATTTAAAGTGAGATAATTTAAACTGATAGGAATGTTAGCAGGGAATCCATGGGAATTTTTGAAGTAAATAGAGAAATGTGAGGGATTACGGACTGTTAGACAAAGACAAATCAGAAGGTTGAGCAAATGTCAGCTCAGTTCCTCTCTCCCTTCTTTATCCCTAAGGATGGCAGGAAGCTTTTGCAGCTTTCCAGACATATGTCCTCTGGGCTTCTCCAAATGCATTGTTTGTTTAACATTCTCTGGGGATCAGGGAGTGCATGGGACAATGCACAATCTAATAGAGGCCTCCTCTCTTCTCCCACCAAGCAATTAATGAAACTCATTTCTACTCTGGGCACTTCTCATCCACAAATGAGCTCTCTTGCTGAATCATCATCATCATAATGCCCTTGTTTTTCTTTGCATTCTCTGGCATTTGGCATCTTCTCAGCATTAATTACTGTACATGACCTGATCCAATGCTACTAATATCTAAGGGTTTCCCTGTGTGGAGCTTCTTGTTTCTGCCAATATCCACCCATAAAAATTTCATAAAAATGAATCTTACTTCTGTTCTGGCAATTACCTCTGCCCAGTCACACTTCCTCTGGAGTTTGTCTGCTTCCCAATACACGGCTGAGAATAGTGAATGATAATAGGAGTTCCATTGTAAAATACCCTCAAGCACACAGCAAAGAAAATCTATTATTAACCACACAGGGAAAAATCATCTGAATATCTCTAAGAAAACAACAGCAAAAAAAGAAGACAAAACCCACTGCTCCAGGAACTTTAACTTTCTAGTTTGAAAAATAGTGGGATGAATCCAATGCAATACAGGAGTGGCATGCATAGAACTAGAATTACAAAGGAAGGAAAGCAGTGCAGTGGTGCTAAAGCTGTCCTTTGTGGAGATGGCCCATTCTGCAAACATGCAGGGCACATTTATATGAAAGGTTATTCTGTGATCATGATCAGAATGATTTCAGATGTTAAGGGGAGGAAAATAACCTATCTTAAATTAGAAATAGCAGGGATGAGTCACACAGGGGGATTGCTGTGCGGTGCTGCCAGATAATTTGCAGTGGCCCAGCACAAGCCTGGAATAGCAGCTGAAGCACCAATGTAGTAGGTGTCAGGACAACAGCTGCTTGCTGCTGCAGGAAGAGTTGTGCTGGCTGCTGGTCCAGTAAAACAGTTTGTCTCCATCCCCTGTGCAGGAAGGGCAGAATCAGAGACACAGACCTATCACTCATTCAAGATTGCCCACCTAAATCAGGAGTCTTTCACTTTTAGTAGAAGGGTCAGCTTTAAAAACTTGTCTGTAGCTGAGGTAAAAAATGCTTAGCTAGAAACTGAGGGCCAAATTCAGTAGGTATCACAACCACTGCATTTTAATGCTGCAGTCAGCAACTGCATTGCATCCTAATGCATGTACGTTAGAGTTAACTGTCTATTTGCTTAACATAAGCAGAATTAAGGAAGGCTTAAGAACCTCTGTTAGAAAAGGGGCCTCCTAAATCATCTGTATTTGGTATCAAACATGGATTGGAGTCATTATCTGGCAGCTGTGAAAAATTTGTAATTTATAAACATTATACAAATTATTCCATTTGCCTTATCTTTGTCTTCTCTTGACATTCAAAAGACAAGCAAGAATTGTAAAGTTCATTTATGGTATTTTGATTTTAAACAGAAGAGAGGAAAAATATGTACAGTTGCCTTAGGAGGTTGTGGTGGGAACTTCTGCTGCAATAGACAGTATGTACAGCATCCCTTAACATTTCTGTGTCCTCAAACCTCAGTGTCCTTGCTTCACTAGAAAGCATCTCCTGATTAAAACAAGATGATGCTTTTATTAATCTTAGTACTGCTACGTCCAGAGCTAAGAGCCATCAGTGAATCTGGATTTGCATCCTGATCAGATTCAGAAGTTCCTTGAAAGGCTTTGGGAAAGCAAATTTTGCTGTGACAAAGAAGTGTGTCAGGGACAAAGTTTGAATAGTCATCAGAAAGGACACTGAATGAGAGTGAGTTTGCATGACACTTGTTAGTATGTCTGGATTTGCAGAATGTTTCAGGGTAGTGGTCATTTGTGAGGGGCCTGAGCAGAAAACAGTTTAGTTTTTCTGGAAGGCACAAGGTATAACATAGACTATTTTAATTTCAAGTGTACCAAATTTTAGGGTAACGGGCTGATGGACATGTAGGAAGGAATGCTCACATAACATGTCTAGCCTCTATATTACAGTGGAAATTCTGAGCTAAAAGGCACTAGCAGAAAAGATCACTGTTAATTCTCCCATCAGGTGAACAAAAAAAAAACCAAAAAAAAAAAAAAAAAAAAAAAAAAGCATGTGGTGTTGGGGAAAGATTAGAAATAGTTCTGAGTTTCCAGTTTACTGTTATTTTAAAAACACTCCTACCTTGAAGGTAAGGCTCCACATCCAGTTTTGTCCCCCAGATAATAACCTCAATCAGGTTATTAAACAAAGAGGGTTTTGACAGATAAACATCCAGAAATGTTGATGATGTCTGACATTACTGCTTAGAGTAAATACCCTTCTTCCCCAGTTCTATGAAGGACTGACAGAATACAGGACTGGCAGGGGTTAATATCTGTGGGTCTCCTGTGGGTAGCTGTAACCACATCCATTGGAGAGGGCTAAGCTGTGGGCTCAGAGGCCTCTCAAGAATGTGTGGAGCTGTATATTTTGGAAATGCCTCTGAAATATGGTCACTTAAAGTGTTGGGGTTTATTTTATTGTAGTGATCTCAGTGAAGGAGCAGCTGCTTTTGAGTCTCCTCTCCTTCCCTCCTCCCATACCCAGCCCAGGCTGCTTTGCCTTCTGAGAAACTGGAGAAGGGCTTTGGTGGAGCTAAAGAGGGCAAAAAGAGAGAAGGAAAAAAGTTAATAATTCTACACAGACAGTCTATGGGCGATGTTGAGGAAAGAGAGTGATCTCAGCTGGGCTTCCCCTCAGTGCGTCATGCTTTTCAGCTCTTTTCAAGTGAATATCTCCCCCCACCCCATCCCCCGTCCCCATCCTGCCATTCTTCAGCCCCCCCCAGTCTCTTTTTCCCTTTCTCTCTCTTTTTTTTTTCCTCCTCCACCTCTCCACACATTTCTATCTTTTGTTTTTATTTCCCCCCCTGCTGTTTTCCTTGATAGAAATCTCACTCATGCATTTCCCTTCCGGATTTCTATTGGGTTATTTTGTCCTCTTTCTCTCCGTGCCTTGGTCCCCTTTTCTTTCTCTGCCTCTTGTCCCAGAGTGAAACAGCCGCCTCCCCGCTGGGTCAGGATGACAGTGCCGTTAGCTTTCCCAGTGCCAGCCCTTCCCACATCTGTGCAGCTTTTGTCCCGGGCAGAGGGGGATTTGGAATGGTCGGTTGGCAGCGCCAGGGAGACTGATATAAAAATGAGATCCAAAAAAGAAGGGAAAGGGAATTAGGAGGAGGGCGTGAGATGGTTTAAGAGAAGCACAAGTGAAAATAAACTAAATAAGTAAAGGGCACCGCTCAGGCTGTGAGTTGGGACATTCCAGCTTCAGAGACAGGCTAGAGAGAATGAAACTAAAGAATCCTGGTACCATGTAGTGCGGCTAATTATTAACCCCAGTATCTGGCCCTTACGTACGACTCGGGTAGAGTCAGGGCTCTCCCATGAAATGCTGAATTTGGGACAGTATCCAGGAGAGCACCCTTTGCACTTAAGGGAGGTGTACTTGTCTTCTCCTCAGGTCTGTACTCACAGACGGTCCTCACACTGATCTCCTCTGTCCTAGCCCTGCTATTGCTTCCTGCTTCACACCAATTTTCCTTTACCCTTGGCTTTTCTCCAGACCCACTCTGCCCCAGCTTTCTTCTCCCTCTCAGGTCATATCCTTCTGAATACTCTCTATTTTACTACCGTTACTTACCTTTTAACAGCTTCTTCTGCTTACCTGGGCAAGTGCCTCTATGTCCCATAAAGCCAGACCTGTCACCCTGTTCCACCTTGGCAACACAAACTTCCTTGCTCCAACCATGAGCAGAAATAGTAGGTGGTAGTGTCTTCTCTAACACATTGCAAGCCATTGCTGCTTACCTATCACTGAGATGTGGCAATGCAGGAAGCTGCAATGCGAAATTACCTTTATTTTTGAAAAAAACATAATTTTCTCGTAGGAAATGTAAAGGACTTCTTTCTTCATATATATTTCTTTAACTGTCTTTTTAGTTTCTCAGGCATTATCTGTTTTTCCTCTCAACAAGAGGTTCTGCTTATCCCTCTTTATCCTTCTTCGTGGTCCTGGGAGCTCAGGGTTAGTGCCTGATTCTCCTTTTTGATAGGCAGGAGTGAACACACAACTGCCAAGTGTAGAGATGAGGATGTGTGATAGTAGAGTTAGGCTGCATTAAATAATTGACACTGGCTATTGAGTTTGGAGAACTATCATGGCAAGTATGGAATGGTACACAATGCCCTGTGCACTGAGGACTAAGCACCACCCTTTCTTATGGTGGCAGAAGATGAAATGAAGGAGCTGCCTGCAGCTCAAGAGCCCCAGTGATACTCCATGTGTAGACTGTAAAAGCAGTGAGGTAAAGAAGGCTGCTCTGATCCATTTTGACACACACTCAAAGTAAAAGGAGTGTAGAGAGGTTGTGTGTAGGCCTTTGTAAGCAAGTAGTGTGAAATTCCTCAGTTTCAGGTGAGATTTGCTGTAAGCTCTTGAGGACTCCTGAATTTCAAAGTCACAGTGTGCTGGAGAGAAATACTCATGCGCAGGAAGGAGAAGTCTTGTAAAGTTTCCCTGTTCCCCTTGTTAACTGCCCTACACCATCCAACACTACACTCCAGAGCAGTGGAGAGAAGAATACTATGACAGACTGCAAAGGAAAAGTTTCTTTTTTTTTTCAAATGACATCCATATCCTAGGCTTCACATATCCCTGTAATTTGGCGATGGAATTTGCCTCTATAAATATCTGCCTGTAGTGAATATCAAGGACAAAAGGACATTAACCTAAATGTATTATTTTTTTCTCACTTACAAAAATCTTTCTTGTTTTTCTTAATCTTACTTTCCTGATCATTGCTAACCAGTAGCGTACAGGATTTGCATATCAATATAAAGACCGCTGGGAATATTCCACCCTGATCTACATTTTGTATAACACTATTAAATGGAGTAGCACAGGGATGTCATTCAGGATGGAATTTGGCTAATTTCAACTTCCTAATGACATTTTCCCTCTAATACCAACAATGGATTTTAACTTGCAATATATCAGCGTTTCCAGTATATCAGCATTTTCAATGTACTGTACTTATGTGAACCACTTAATTGAGCAAGGTGAAGAGTGAGAAAATAAACTCCATGAATATTCATTCTCAGTATAATTCAGAGGCTGCTACTCCCTGTTGCTGACAGAAGCGACTGCGCATTCAGAATTTTATTAGTGCAAGGGCTTACACAAGCAAATATTACATTGAAGTTTGATATATTTGTGCAAGTTGAGCTTTCACTTGGCTTCTTTTATATATTTTTACTAGAAATCTTCTCCTGGTAGACATATTTTTTTAGTCATGCAGCCAAATGCTTTATGACATACCTGACTATCTTTTGCAGGTCCATCTGAATTACTGGACATGACAGACAGTGAAACGTAAGTACAGCCTGCTCTGTCCTTCACGTTATGTGTATTAAACTAGCAGACTCTTGGTTTTCAAGTGCAAACTGTTAAAAAGGAAAAAGCTCGTAAAATGGCACAACTCTTCAAAACCAACCAAACAAATAAGGCCCCCTAAAAAACACACATCAACCACCTCATATGTGCCTTTCTTGCCTAAAACAAGCATTCATTGGATTTGCAGGGAACTTTCTCCCTATTGCTTCCCATGCTTCCTTAATCTTTCCAGAGGAATAGAAGCCCTGCCTTGTGTTTTGATGTTTCTGGCCTCCAGCTACTAAGGGACCAACCTGATGAGTAAATTCCAAAAGTCAGGAAATTACTTTTCTTTCTCTATACCTTTTTTTTTCAGACCCTTCTTGATTCATCCAGGGTGCTCTGCCTTAGTTCTCCTAAATGGCCAGGATTTGTGCAGTTGAAGGTTTCCATCAAGTAGTTAAAACATCAATCACCTCCGTTCTTATTTAAAAAAAAAACAACAAAACCCAACCCAAAAAATTACTTTCCTTTTCAATTCCCAATTTTTTTACACCTTGTATAATCAAAGTTTCACAAAAGTATGCAAGGGAAGCATGAATAATCCTGGAAAATATGTGTAATACATATGAAATAAAAACTGTCTTTTTCATAGGGATCAAGCCTACCATTTCGCATCCCACCGTGCTCTCTGCTAACAGAGAACACCTTTTGCACAAGGTGCATGAGTGAAGTCCAGAGGTGATAGGGACTGGATGGACTGCCTGATTCTTTTCATCCAGGGGTATAGCACAACCACATCAAGTGTCAGTGAGCACAGCTATGAGGGCTTCCTTTTATAGAGGTTCCTCTACCTCTAATCCTTGGAAAGGGAAGGTTCAAGGTGTAACTGGCAGTATGAATTTTTATTTTGATCCTCAGGGGGAAATAGGATGGTATCCTATTCTGATACTAGCTCTGATGCAGCAAGTGCATATTGATTACAAGGTTGCCTCTTAATATTTCAACATCCCGTGTCATGGATGGGGGCTGAGATTCCTTTATGCACTCTGTGTAGGTAGGTGCAAGATTTGTCCTGCTACATGTATTTCTTGTAATTTGTTATTTCACAGGTTATGTAATGGCCCTACATGTTCAATATTGGCATTAAGGACTCCTTTTCAACCCACTCAAAGCATACTTTCCTTTCTTCCTAGGAAAATCTAGATAGATTTCTTTAATCTCAGTAAAGATTAAATCAGTTTCAGTCAGTTTTAGAATCCTGTCAGACTTAGCTCCAGTCTGAGTGAGAAGCTTTGCAACAAATGTGCTCCCACCACACAGTCTTCTCTTCTGAGAAGCATGTATTTAATCTTCCCCGCTAGCTCAGCAGACCAGTGATGGAAGAACATGAGAGTTTTTGTTCTCATACATCCAAGAGAGCAGGGTATCAGAACCAGGCAGCAAGTGCACCAGTCATAACTTTGATGTGTAGGACTTTTCTAGGATGGCTCCAAGAATGAGGTTGAGGGAAGAAATTGCAGGAAGAAACAAATCCCGTTGCTGTTTTGCCTGCTGTGAAATAAGAAGGTGGCTAGCTTGCCTTTGCAGCAGTTAACAGAGCTGGTGGTTGGATGGGAATGTGACATTCAGTCCTCTGAATACATAAAATCTGTCAATGTTTCTTTCCCATCCCTCAGAAGTTCTTCATCTGCTATTTGTGCATTGCAGGCTTTCCTACTGAGTCAAAGGATGTAGATGCTAAGGGAGAGAGTGCACAAGTCTTCCTCTGCCAGCAAGAGGGAACCTCGCAGAAATGCAGCATCCTTCTGTGTCTATCCTCTGCTCCTCATGCTTCATAAATGTTCATTGCTGTGCTGTGTCTCACGGCTGGTTTCTGTACTTTGGTCTAGGGGTGAGACAGCATTACATAAGGCAGCCTGCCAGCGCCACCGCGCCGTCTGCCAGCTCCTGGTGGATGCGGGAGCCTCTCTGAGAAAGACAGACTCCAAGGTAACGCAGCTCCATCAGCCCTCACCAACCCCTGCGCCGAGCGCGACCCGGCAGCATCCGTCCCTGCTGCTTGCATGACCGGGGCTTCCTTGTGTGTGCCGAGGGCAGCTCCTTTGAAGAAAGCTATTTTTATGGAGAAAAATGTATTGATTTAAACAACCACAAGAGACTTCAGTTCAGTCCCCAACATGGGTCATTGTCACCATACCAAGAGCCTGGCCTCAAACTATTCAGGGCATTGGGTGTGAATGGGACATCTCCATGGCACAGCAGTATCCTCCTCCTGTGTGGTCAAAAGAGAGGCCTGTGGGCAAGGACCACCTGCAGGACCCTTGGTTTCTGATTGCACAGCATCTATGAGTCTTGGCTATTGTGACTGGCTTGCTTTGTGAGGAAGGCTAACTATTTTCTTTTGCCTTGGCTTGCCCCTATGCTCACTGATGTGAGACTAACCACAGCACTCTTTTGGTGGAAGCTTGACTGAGAAAGAAATCTGGGGAAAATGAAATCCAAGGAATATTCTGTCATTACAGCCATCTGATTGCTTAGGAACACGGTCCAGAAGCTGCCTCTCTGGAGTTTCTGAGCACAAGCACCCTGTGGTCAGCAGCCGAGAGTGAGTTGGTTCTCTGGACTCCAGAGTCAGAAGTACCTTTGCTGCAGCCAGGCAATCAAAACCAATTTCTGCCTTCTTGGGCTCTATGAGGTAGCCTGTAATGGGAAGAGAGGTCATCTGTGATTCTGTCATGTCTTGTTCAGATGGCAGAATTGTATGTTGCAAAAAGCCTTCTGAAACAGATAAAATCCTGACAAGTGGCTTCTGACTTGTTAATTGTCTTCTGCCTAGAAATCATCTGTTGTTCTAAACGTGTTAGCAAAAGACTTTCTCTTCATGTTTCTTATTACAGGGTAAGACCCCTCGTGACAGGGCTCAGCAAGCTGGTGATCCAGATCTGGCCTCCTACCTAGAGAGTCGACAAAACTATCAGATGGTTTCCCACGAGGACCTGGAGACAGCAGTCTGATGTCTGAAAATGTCCGGGAGGATCCCTGGAAATCTCGAGACTGCACCTGAGGCACTCGGGCATTGTGTGGGGAAGAAACTGATGGAATCCACGTGTCTCTCACTCTTGAGGAAAATACCTGAGGACATGCCACCAGTTTCTAAGGGCTACTAGTCTTGCCGCGGAACGGTTATGTTCCATAAATTAGCCCATGATGGATGAGGTGGGACACTCAAAGGTCTGTGGAATCCATAGGCCACAAAAATTTACCTTTATTGCTTCCAGCAAGTAGCATGAACTTCTCCCATGTTCATCTGTATAATTTATTAAAAAAAAAAAAAGAAAAGGAAAGAGTAAAGAGAGTGTGGGGGAACAAAATCAAAACAAACTGGTACATTAAGCCACCCAACCAGGCTGTCCTCCATCCTTACAGTTTCTTGCATTGCTTTTATTCTCCTGTTCCCCTCACTTCTCATCAGTAAAATATTACCTGTTATCTCTGTGTTGTCTTCACAAATGGTCAGGCAGTAGCAAAATGTTTGAGGAGCTCTGGATGCCCTTAAGAAATATCCAGTGTTTTTACCAGCTACATTCCCTCCCCTGCCATCCTCTTGGAAGCTGTGTTGTCAGTACTGAGCCCCCACGGAGTTTCCTTGCTTTTGGAGGGGATGGTGCTTATTGCCTTGTTTCCCAGGGTTTGGGGCACAGTGATGTTTACAGCAGTGACAAAACCCAACCTCATAGTGGCTGGGCATGCAGTTATGGTATGCTCACAAGACAGGCATTTGTATGGAAAGGAGCTCTATGGATATACCATGCTGAATGGCAGAGCAGAAAGTCATCAGGAAGGTTTCTCATATCACTTTCATGCGTGTAATGGCTGACCCAGTTCTTCTCAGGTTTCAGGCCTGCCTAGAAGTTGGTAGCTTCTTTAGTTCTTTACTTCTGAAAAGATGGGCTTTGCACTGAGGAGAGATTTGTGCAAGACTGAGGGAACTCTGATGGACTCAATGACAGACCTAGTCCCCTTTGCAGCACAGCCTGAGGGAGGAAGGAGACCTGGAACATCAGCAGCCAGCCTGGGCTCACTGCTGCCAACAAACAAATGGGCACTGGCCTGGTCACATCGGGAATGGGAAAACCTTCTTTGGCTGAACCTGTAAATTATCTGATTTTTCAAGGGAACCAAGTTTTGGGGAGTCTGTCCCTGGAGAACGACAAGCAGCAGCTCTTTGCCTTGTTACCCACAATAGGTTTGAAATATAAAGCTTAGCTGCTGTAAAGGCCAGCTGTGTCTTCTGTACTCATCTGTTCTCTGTCTTATAACCATAAAAGAAGAGAAAGCAAACAAATACACAGGCATAAATAAAATGTTTCATCTTTGGGTTTCCAATTGCTACAGATATCTCAGTTGATAAAATAGCAGAGCTTCCACTTCTACTTTGTCAGACCAGTACCCATGAAGATGCTCATGGCGGACTTTTGGCCTAACTCTTGCAATACGTTTTTGAATTTTGCTTTGTTGTTTGATTCGAAAGATCTACCAGTGTTTGTTTTCACATCCCTTGCTAGGGGTAGCTCTCTGATAGATGGTGATCATTGGGGTTACATACATTTGGAAACCATGAAAATAACTCAGGTCATTATCCAGATACATTTTTCTTCTTTGATAGAAGTGGAGAAAATCAAATGAATGCAATTTTTTTTTTTTTTAAGCACGAGTGATTGTTGTGGTAGGGAGGGGGAGCTGAACAATATATTTTAATTTTTTTCCTCTTTTCAAAAGTTCATTTGATATGGGCAAAATATTTCTTTAGTATTTCTTCCTCTGGAAGGAAACTATATATATTTGTAATCTATAGATCAATGGCGACATGAAATGTATTTTGTCTTATTTTCTGTCTTTACCTTTCTCATTTAAAAAATAAAATATGAAAGCCAAATTACTTCCCTTGATAATTATCCAGGGGCTTGTGGAGAAAATAAGTATGTGTATATATTAGAACAGAATTTGGCAACTGTTAAAATAAAAACTCAGAATATAGTTTTGGTGTATGTGATATTTCCACAAGGAAAGATCCTCACACTGTGGTTTCATGGTAGGCCTTGTATCATTTCCCAGCTGTGACAACAGACATTACTGTAATATTTCTATACATTTGATGAAAACAAGTATTATTTTATCATCACTTTAATCTTTTGCTTTACTGATCTGAGAATTGAAGGAAATTTCAATAGCACAGGAGCTTGGCTCTGTCCTGTGCTGAGGCCAAGTTGAGTATGGTCACTGAGCTTGTGAGAGCTCCCTGATCCTTTAGTCCCATCAAGCAGCTTGCTTCCACCACAGGTAGCCTCCAGAGGCCAGATGTGGATTATGATAAGGGAGCTGCTTCTGGCCCCTCTGTCCTCAGTTGTCCTCCCCTTGTCAGCTCATCCCTGGTACCCAGGAGGTGCCTGCAGCTGTGGCTGGCTCTGGAGCAGCTTGTCAGAATGGGCAGATTTCCTGAGCAATTTTGTGCCATTTGGACTGCTCAGAGGAACTCAGAGCACATGAGAGAGCGTGGCTTGCCTTTTTCACCGAAAACTGGAGTATGATGGTATGATCAGAGTGAGCCTGTTGTGTCTCTGGAAAGCTGCCTGTGCTGTGTGCTCAGCAGGAGAGAGCTACTGTGTGACAAAAATAGCCCCCAGCCCTGGAGGTAGGGCAGGAATGGGCTGGATGTGGTGCCTTTGACGTTCAAGGTGTCCTGAAGTGCTGCACCCATGATACTGGTGATGTTTGGTATCTGCAGGAAACAGAGCACCTCTGCTGTTTTGCACAATGGCTCATGCTTTGCAAGGAATATCAGAAGTTGGTTCACTGAGGGCAGTTTGGGACCAGGACTATTCCTGGCCCTTTTCAGGTGTGGTGGGATTACCAGAAGCAGCAGACTTTGCAGCAGTTAAAGGTAACACATATGTTTTAAATCTCTGGAGCACTTGGGGTCTTGGTTAGTACAGTACAACTGTGCCTGCACTGGGCAGGGCCCAAATTCCAGTGTGCAGCTGGGAGTCCACTTAAATTACATGTAAAGCATTTCAATTTACTAAAGCATCCGTTCAGTGGCTGTGTCTGTTAATGTGTGTATATTACTATTTATATGTATATTCATAAACATCAGTATGCATGTATATAGGTGCACACATACACATGCAAACACACTTGAAATTGTGCCATTTGAATGACAAAGCCCCTAGGGATGCTTAGCTACTGATATTGATGGACTGACAAATTGTCATTTTTCATTTTAATTTGTTATTAAAGGGAACCTTTTTCAGTAGTACTGAGGAGCTTCTGAATTGTCCCGTTGTACTGGTTTTACTGTCTCATTTTGGAGTTAAATGGAGGGAAAGAAAGTATTTATAATGTTGATAAAATAAACTTAATTTTGTAATTTAATAGCATTCAATTACTCTTATTATTTCATGTTTCAATGCAAGAGGTATCTTTTTTGTGTTATTCAAGGCATGATGATGTCATACATTTTTTTACTAATTATAGCACAGAATGGCAGTGGACAGGGGCACTGTGCACTAGACCAGGCTGCTAAGAGCTCTATCTAAGCTGACCTTGAACACTTCCAGGGGTGGGTCATCCACAACTTCTTTGGGCATCCCTCAATACTGTGAGGTGTGAGGCTGAGTTTTTGCTTATGTAAAACAAGGCATCAAGGCAAATTTTGCCTGTTACAAAACTGGTGTCACATTCCAGTGGCTCTTCCACCATTTCTTGTGGTGTCTTGCTTGTCTATGTTTTAGCCCTTTAAGGTGTTTGTAGGTGTTTGTACTAAAAAACAAGGTGTTTTCACTCTTGCTTTTCCCCAGCACCAGTAGAATTGCTCAGTCCCAACTCATGGTGCTGTAGCCTGGATTCCATCTACATGAGATGTCCCCTGCTGCATGAGGACTGTCATACAGAAGAACCAAAGAAAATAGTACAAAATGGATGTTTTGCTGCCACTGATCTTCCCAGGTGTATTTGCTGAGCTGGTACTGTTGTGTAAGAATAGATGGGGCACATAGTTTTTCTGGTGGTGTGGCTGTGGGAGGTTTGTTTCAGTAATATTTCATGGCTCTTTGGCTCATTTTTGTCTTTGTCTTTGCTGTGAGGGTGAAACGTATGGTAGTGAAAGTTTCTAACAGAAATTCATCTAGAAGGTGGCTGTTTCCCTTTCAGCCATCCCAGATGCCTTCTGTGGGACATGCTTATGTTATGTGTTGACCTGCCAGGATGACAAAAGTATGTTGACATGATCTGTCTCTGGGGTATGAAATGGGCAAGATACATTGGTAGCCTCAAGTTTTCTGGGAGTTTAATAGTACTCAAGAAATGTACGGGCATGCTGGAAATTTGAATGCTTTGAAAAAACTCCAAGGAAATTCTGTCCTTGTACTCTGTGTACTACAAGAAAAAAGAAGTTCCTTGTGCTGATCCATTTGAGGTGTGTCATTTTCCTTCTACCACTTTTTTCTTCTTTTGCACCAAACTAACATCTGTAGAGAAGTATTTTATAATACTTGTTTTTAAGCTTGCTAAAAGGAACATTTTGACCTCCATTTTACCTATTCTTCTCCATTCATAAGATAATGTTTCCTCTTTTTATTTTCCTCAGTGAACCTGAGACAAAATGACACTGGATTATTAACTTCCTAATTAGTCTAATGCATTGAGTGTGAGTATCTTTGGACATTTCAGCAGTCCTGGAAACAGCTTATATTCCTGTGCCTTTCTGGATGCATATGAAGCTATAGGAAACAGTATTAGAGTGCTCATTGTGGTACTCATAATCTCATTTTCCTTTCTTAACAACTATTTTTTTTGGCAGCCTTAAATTCCACGATCTACCTGCTAAAATCTGTTGATTGCAACAGCAACTCAGTGATGTTCTGCAAGCTACTCCAGGTGGCCATAGCAAGTGACTATGGCTGCTTTTAGCCCAGGTTCTACCACAGCACTGCCCTTCTCTGGAGTGCCTGCCTGAGACCCCCTGCAGGTACCAGAGCTCAGGGGTTTCCCCTCCCTGGCTGTTTCCAGCACCGCTGCCTGTGGTGGTGCCCACAGAGAGTGGTGTTCTCTCATCCCCTGTACATGTGCACTGGAGCAACACCCCCTACCTTGGCCAAGGAATTTCCTGGCCCACGTATGGTGCCATTTGTGCAAAAGGTGAAAATTCCCTCCCTTGGGCCTTGATCACACCAGTAAATTCATTACATTTGACTTCAGTGATTAGGCAGGCTTAGAGCTGAATAACCTTACTGTATTCAGCCATCAGAGTGCATCTTGCCTCCTGCCTTATTTATAAGGTGCCACATTCCAATCTCAGCTGCAGTTTTTTGTTTTCCTGACTGATTTAAAAAAAAAAAAAAAAACAACAACAAAAAAAACCAAACCAAGAGACAAAAACCCAATCCATCCTGTGCCGTACACATGTATCTAGTTACCTAGAGAGTGGGGAAGGCAGGCAGGTCATTTTAAAATCTTCTCATTCTCATGTAGCCCATCATGACTTCTAAAGTCTGAGCAGGGGGAAGCCTTGCAAGAAAAGCATTTGTTTCAATATTAACACATCTATATTTCAGGAAATAATTTGATGCTAAGCCCTGTTAAAACAGTCAGCTTATGCTCTTAGATCTCCTACGTGTCAGAGATTTGGGGAATCTAAGTAATCCTCTTGACAGGCATATAAAGATAGGTGAATGCCCAAAAAAGAAAAAAACTGCTTTCTTCAAAAATCTGTTTCTATTTTGCCACCCTCATCTACTAGAATCAGAACCCTGATTTGGGAATACTATTTCAGAGTTCAGCAATATTTTAACAGCCTCAGCATTCATTTGCAAAGTATATAGAAGCTGCAGCATTTTGAAGTGCAAGAAAAAAAGCACTATTTCTTTGAGCAATATAATGCTACATATGTAATTGCCTCATCTCTTGCCAGCCTCCTTTTGCTGGTGAAGTGCCACACCTGGCTCTTCAATTAGTCCCTGTCTGGGAGGCTGCTTGACATGTAGCCCAGCACTCAGTGAAGTGTGCACTGTGGCAATCCAATGCCGAAGTGCTGCTGCAATTACCTAACTACTAGCACATGAAGCACGTGAAATTCATTTCTTAGTGTTGCACTTCATTTTAATGAGAAAAATGGCCTTCTGATTCCAGCTACCTTAGTGACCTCCAATTTCCACTCTTTTCCTCAACCTGTGGTCATGGAGAGGTAGAAGATAATCTCTGTTCCTACAGAATCCAAATCCTATCTAGGAACTCTATAAATCACTTAGCTTGGTAGGTGTGGAGAAGAAGCTCAAGAAGCTCTTGAGTCTGATGCAGCAGACATGAGTGATTTCTACTTGGCTAATTAGGCTTTAATAAGCAGTCCCACTTTTCTAGGGCTGCTTTTCCTGTGTGACATTCACATGAAAAAATGAAAGATGACAAAATTAGAAAAGCAAAGTTAAGTTGGCCCCTGGGAATGGGGAATTCTAAGGAATGGCTTCCACATGCATTGCTCTTTTCTAGATAGAAAGTTGCAATGCTACTTCTTGAATAACACTGTAATGACTAATTATGTATCATAATTAGATATAGCTAATTGTAATGGTGAGGTGGGTGCTGACTGTGTTCAATATTTATGTCACCCAGATGCAGAGGTATTCCTGCCCCTGTAGAGATTGCCAGACAGTCTGGAGGGGGAACAGCCTTCTATTTGCAAAGATTGAGGCTTTGTGAAGTGAGACATGAGCCCTAAGGTGAGCAAGGACACCCCTCCCTGCTCCTTAGCCATGCTGGAGACTTTCCTTCCAAATGGATGGAGGCAATGCCACATCAAAATAAATGTTTGCAGTAGGTCACAAAGTGAATAGCTGTCTTTCTTCTCGTGTCCCCTGCTTCAGCCCTTTTCCAGGGACATTTTTTTTTCTTCATCAGAATGGGAAGTCTGTTGATGTGCCTGTATTAACAGAAGTTGGGTGCAGTTGTGGTTGCTGTCTGTGGTCTTGCTACTGTTGTAATACCTTATCTGGATGGCATAGGGGAGAAGTACATTCATGTCAAAGCTAAGGAAAAAAGTGATCTTGCTGGCAGCTAATGACAGGAAGGAAATAGAACATAATATTATTTAAATTTAATTTTAAATATTCTTCAGTTCTCTTTGCTTTTCCTTCATTTCCCCTTCCTTTTTAGAATTTCTGTACTGAGGTCTTTAATCTCTCATCACCTCTTCTTTCCTTAGTTCATTCTACCTTTGTTTTTGACTGGAAAGGTCAAACTCCTGCTCATGTGCTTACCCCTGGGACACTTCTGCTTGACCACTCACAGATGGTTGGATCTCCTCTGACCGTGTACAGGCACAGACAGGGAAAGTTGAAATTCTCTGTACTAGGAATGAGCTGGGTGTGCAGTACTAAAGGCTCCTCTGAGGGCAGTTGTAATGCCCAAGTTGTAATCGCAGGATTAAACAGATGGGAACTATGATGGACTTGGATTTTTCATGCCTGAGGGCTCAATTTCAGCCTTTCCAGACTTAATTTTAATATCAAAAGAAACATTTTTACATCTATTTTTTTTCTTTTTTGGTCTACTCTCATGTTTCTTCCCTTTGTGATTTTCCTGTTAAATAATCTTTGCCTGGGTAAATGTAATTGTAGTGCTTTGTGCTTATGCTTGCAAGAAGAGGCAGCTGCTTCCAACTGGCAAGCGAGTGTGCTGGTCTCTCATGCAAAATGGCTGGCTTTGCTACTGTACAGTTTTCTGCTCAGCATGTAGCTCAGAGAAATCACAGGGAGATGGCAGGGGCTTATCAGGATTTTTTGCTCCGTTTATATGTCACTGCAGAGTGATTCTCTTCCATCTGCCTCCTTTGATCATGCAACAGCTTTGGGAGGAAAGAAAAGAAGTGGCTGAGCACTAAGCACTGAGCAGCTCTTGGGAGCTTTGTCTCTCCCTAGCTTGCTGCTGCACCTCACAGAGCTGGGAAAGGGAAAGCAGGGGATGCTTTATGTGCAGGAAGTTCAATCTCTCACCTTACTGGCAAAAGTAACAACTCTTTGAAGGTACCTATTCTGACACCCCACCAGTGCCAGGTAGGGTGAAAAATACATATGGACATCAGCAAGCCTGTAATAGCTGACTTCCTTTCTTAAGGGTTCTTCCAAGCTCTTTTTGATTCTCTTCCTGGTGCCTCAGGACAGGAATTCCTGCCTGTGTCTTCCCAGGGCAATCATCCTGAGGATGCCCTTTGTAATGGGTGCCATCTAGCTGCCCTCACACCATGTGTTACGTGTGCTCTGTGTCCTGTAACTCCATTGGAAAATGAAATAATCAAGAGTTAAAATCCCTTTCAAAATGGACTTAGGAGCTTGGCCACTGACCCACCAGGGTGCAGTGCACTGGGAAGGGGAATATGGATTGGAATATGACTGCCAACATTTCTCTGTAGAAATCTCCTCAAGGTGAAATGTGCTTTCACAGTGGGAAATGAAGGCTATTTTTCTCCTGCCCACATTATTTTGTGTTGCAAACCCTGTGCCAGTCATTTTGGATGCAGACAGCTTTTTGGAAGCAGGAGGCTTTTGAAAGATTTTTGAAAGTCTAGCCAATGATGAAGCTGAGGACTTGTGTTCTGCAGCTCCCACACAAACCTTCTGGCAGTCCATGGAGGTTTCAGTGTCCTCTCTGAGTCAGTCAGCAGAATATTTTGCTACAAGCTACAGTCCTGCCTTTGTGCCACTGCTATTGCTATTTTGCTTCTGCATAGCTTTTAGAAAAGCTACGGTTTTGCAGCTTTGCACTGGGAAAAACCACACTGGTATGGGGGAAAACATGCTTTTCCTATGGACACAAACACTCCTCAAGCTGCAGTTTTGTGCTAATGAAAATGCAACGTATGTAAAGACTGAGCTTGGTTTGTGAGACTGTCACAAGCAGTTCGGTGAGGATTTATTTCCAGCAAGACCTGACTTCTTGTTTTGCTGCAAAACTGAGAAGATCACGCAAAAAATAATCACTTGGTTTAATGGTATGCTTCTCTCTTATGATAGTTAACAAGTTTAACTGTGTGCCGCACGGTCATGTCACAGAATAGGGAAAGTATTTCCTTTCCAAATTTATCAGAATTCTCTCTGGAGCTACTAGGTTCAAAGAGATAGGGCTAAAGGTAGCAAATAAAGGGTTTGAGGCTGCATTCCTGCCACTTCCATTAAGTCCTTTTGGGTAAATCATTTAGCCTTACTGTGCCTCAGTTCTCTTATCTGTAAAATGGGGATAATATCATCTCCCCACATACAAACAGGTAAGGTGTTTTGTGTTACAAGCCTAAAATATGCTGTATATTAACCATGTTTGAATTGTATGGGTTTTGTTTTGGGTTTTTTTTTTTTTGGTTTGGTGGTTTGAGGGTGGGGGTTTTTTGTTTGTTTGTTTGTTTTGTGTGCTTTTGGGTTTTTAAAAATTTTTTCATTGTGCCTTGTAATGTTACTCTATAGCATCCTGCTTCTTCTAGGGCCATTTTTTGCCCCAGACAGTGAGAGTAGCCCTGTCCCATGCCTTTTAGTTTAACTGGTTTAAGTTGAGACGGTAAAGAGGGATGGAGAATGAGAATTTTCCAATTAGCTATTTTGCACTTTTCACGCTTGATTTCCATGTTTGAGCTATCTTGTATTAAAATGTGACTCAGGTAATATTTCAAGTCAATGAAAGCATTCAGGTGGTTTATCTCTCTTCAGAGAAGAGTATTTTGCTGATTTTTAGAGCAGCTTTGTTCCATCATACTGAGTTCATTGAGCACAGAATGTTTCCTTTGGGAGTGCCCATCTCAGAAATAACTCTTTTTGTCACCTCTCTGCTATTATGCTGGTAAGACAGAATATTGCCTAAGAGTCCAGAAATCACTACTTGGGTTTGTTTATGCGAAAGGTTTCTTGAGAATGGAGAGAAATATTTGAGGGAACAGATTCTCTGGCCTTCATATTAACATCTCCTCTGGCCACCTGGCAAATGGGAGAGGAAAACTGGTAAAGTAAAAGGACAAGGGTTAGCAAAGATTTAGGGGACTTGAAGGGCCTTATGCAAAAAGGAAGAAGTCTAGCAAGGAGTCATCAAGGCCAGAAAGGAGTGGGATGGTGATGAACAGACTCTTGATGGAAAGGCTGAGTTTCATCAGACTGTATATATATATATATATATATATATATATATATATATATATATATATATATATATATATATATATATATATATATATATATATATATATATATATATATAGTGGTGCTTCCTGGAGATGGTGGAGAAAGGACAATGGACAGATTTTGATCTCCTCTGCACTAGCTTCACTCCTGGTGAACCAAAATGTGACTGAGGTCAGAACCTGGACCATTCCATAGTGTGTTTGGCCCCCTGAACCGAGCAGTAAATTCAAATAGCAAAAGAGCATTTTTAACCTACATTTTGTGGGCATCCAGAGTTCCAGTATTTGTATATATCCTATTATCTGAACCCACATCTGTTCCAGGAGTTGTAATAACATCTCAAAGGGCTCTTTTATGCTACCTGACCCTGTGCATAATGCGCTGGAACATCTTGAGGCTGCCAGCTGGCAAAAGGAACCCAAGGCACGCAGCAGTACCCATGAATGGAGGATGTATGTTTAACAGAGAATCAAGGCACAGGCAATCATCAGCGAGGGGGAATACAAGGAGGAGGAGGGGCTTTTTGTAACAAAGTAAGAAAGTATTTTCTTCCACGATTTTCTTGCATTTCCTATTTATACAAAGTATCTTGATCACTGTGTTGCTAACTAAGGAGATTTTAAACTGGGGGAAGGAAGAAATATGTATACAGTGAAAGAGCTGGTTACTGATCCTTTTGGAAACTTTTTCTGTATTGTGACTTGTGTGGAAATGTACAGAATAAAAAGTGAAGAAGTGCATGCCTTGGCTGGGCTGAGTTTCTTTGTGTTATTTGCCAGCAGAGCTGGGTTGCTGCTTCTGACAGAGTGGAAGGACTGGTGTGACTTGGAAATTGTGAAGAGTAAGGGGCAGTGGAGGAAAGGGACCCTGGGGTCAAAATTCTGCATATGTATATATGCTGGTGTAGAGAAGTGAGTGTTAAGCCTCTGAATAAATAAACTTCAAGCTCATGGTAAAGAAAAAGGTTAATGATACCTTTTAATATTTCCAGGAACATCTTCTCAGTCCCTTAGTAAACTCAGCTTGCCAGCACAGCACTCAATGCATGCGGGAGAGATCCAGCAGAGATTAGCAGAACTCTGTGATGTAGGTGTGTAGGTCACCTCAGGATCTTAGCTGTGCATCTCAGGAGAGTTTCTCCAGTGCATTCTCTGGTTCACCTCTGTGTTATCTCAGGACTAACCTATAAGCATATAATGAAACTTTCCTCCCCTCCCTGCCTCACTCAGGAGCTTCTGTGCCATTTCTGACACAAAAGTTTTGTAACCTCTCTTCTGTGTGAGTCAATATTTCCTAACAGCTCCCCTGCTTCTGGTGTCCCACCCTGAAATTGTATTTCTGAATCATTCTGTGATGTTTCGTTTGTCCTGTCTCTCTGGGACAGTGCTTGCCCCCAAAACACCTCCCTCACACACGGTTCTGTCTCCCTCCTCCACTCCAAGCCCTTTGATGCTCACTGCTGTTGCCAGCAGCCAGCTGTGTGCTTGTCTTTTAAAGGATGTCTTAAGCCCCCTTTCCCTGCTGTCTCAGACAGCTTAGGAATATTATTATTATTATTAAGAGTAGTGCTAAAAGCACTGACTGCTCTGCCTGTGCAGGACTGGCTGGGGCTGGATGAGGATGTAGCCTAGTCCTGAGTTCCCTGCACAGCAAGGAACAACTACCAAGCGCTGCTTTGACATCCAGGAGCTCTGTGGTACAAAGCCCCGACTCCTCTGGGGTCCTTCACAGCCACCAGCTGCACCAAATGGCTGCCAGCTGCTCTCTGGAAATGTGTGTGGAGAAGAGGTACTTTTTGATGTGCTCGGGGCTGCCCCCACAGCAGCCTCTGGAGGTGCTCCACCACCTGCAGGCAGAGCTGCTCAGTGGTGCAGCTACAAAAATGAGGAAACAGCTTTGCATCTTACTGGGTTTGCACCCCAAATTCTTGAATGTGTGTGGCCTGACACATGTTGTGAAGAGAGTCCAACTGCTCTTTTCTCATCCACTGTAATTTGCCCTGTAATTTCAGCTCTGTTAACTGTTTCTAACACAGGACTGTTTCTTGCAAACATTCCCTACAAAATTCTTTAATAGAGCTGGTGAAATTCATACCTATATATGCACACCCACACACCCACATATATATATATATCTCATAGGCTAATAGACTTAAGTGAGGAATTCCCTTTTCCATGCAACCTTTCTTTAAATTTGAAATGTAATAATGTTTCTTTAAAGAGCTAAGGCTTTCATAGTAGGAATGTAACTACAATGAAAACAATAAAACCCTTTTCTTGGGAGGAAAAAACCCAATCCTGACATGAATCATTTGCTTTGAAACCTTTTTCCCCCAAAACCCCTGCAGCTTCACTGCAGCCAAGTGATTTCAGTATTTCCCTGCAGTTAAAATGTGGTTCTCCCTAACAAGGGACCTTTTAAACTAGGTTGTGATGCTTGTAAGACATGTTGCCAAGGTTGTTAAGTCTAAAAATAGGTAAATATTGGAAGCAGTCCCATAATTTCAAGGTGTTTGATCTCATGTTTTCACATTCAAGGCTTGATATTGCTACATGAGTATTGTATTTGCAGCTGTATTGGTTCACAGCAGCACAAGAAAACCTTCAGAGGTGCACCCTCTGTTTCTGTCCCAGCTATCCACAACCTTCACTGGCACCAGGGATGTGAGTGTGTGTTTGTCAGGAGCTGTTGTATGTGCGTGTGGAGTTAAAAGTATTAGTGGGTCAAGTGCATGGATTCTGCTGCTCTCATTCAGTGAGGCAAGCAGTTCTGTGGTATTAAAGGTGAGCTGAGTTTCTAAGACCCAGAAAAGAAAGGGTTTGTTTCCTGTGGATAAGAAACAGGAGTTGGCTGCTGGGTGTTAATTCAGATGGATGATCTGCAGATGACAGGAAGCCAGGAGAATGAAGCACTGCCTGGTTAACACCTATAAACAGTTTGCTATCAGGGAACTAGCAGAAATCAGTAGGACTGACTGTCAGAAGAACTTCTGACTGCAGCCTCCATTGTTCTCCATTTGCCTCCAAAGCATGAAACACCTTGACAGTAAGCCACAGAGGTTTCAGCTTTTGGATGAAACCTTCTGTAAAATTAGAGGGAGGAGGAGGCTTCTCACCAAAAGATGGGTGTAGACCTGCTCAGGAGGAAATTCTGTTACTTTCCACAAAACATGGAGGGCACAGAGTAGTTGGAATCTGTTTTGTTGTTGTTGTTGGTTGGTTGGCTTTTTTAAGGGTGCTAAGGGAATGAGGAAGCAATTTAAAAAGGAATGAATAAGATTAAAAATGTAGTTCTGAATATTTTGGATCCTGGAACTCATAAAACCTGAGTGACCTTGAGTCAAAAATGCTGTTAGGTGATTCAGACTAGTGTTTGGTGTCTAGATTTTGGGGGTTTTCTTCTTGATATAATCAGCCAACAGGCTGAGGACTGTGTTTGCTTTAAACAGGGTATGATTACCTTCTCTTTTTGTTAATGCATGTATGTACCTCATAAATTTCTTCACTGACAGAGCTGATGATGTTCTAACAAGCTCTGGTCTTTCTCAGTCCATTTATGAATACATACTTAGCTCCAGGAGTATCTGTGTTTTGCTAATGGTCTCACTATCATCCCCGAGGTACATCCTAATGGGATGCAAGGCTCCACATAAATATAAGGGGTTATTATTCTGGCTGCTCTCTCTTTTTCCTTGTTCCTCCCTTCTGCCTTCTATGAAGCGTACAATGAAAGGGCAGATGTGAACAGTGGTGTCCAGTTGAATGAGATGGTTGTACAGTAAGGGGTCCCTGGATAACCAGCAGTTTCTCCATGTAACACTGCTATTTAAAGTTCTTGTTAGTCTTTCCAGTCCTTTAAAGGTTTTTTTTTTTGTGGCTTGAAGTTTTCACTAATACAAAACCAAGTGAGCGGTATGTCTGACTCCATAAGTCACCCTGAAATTCTTATACTGGATTTGCAGTCAAGCTGATTTTTACTTGCAGTGCCTGTTCCTAAGAAGTGACCTCCTAATGGGAGAGCTAGGTCAGTATTGCAGTGCTCTGGAGATCATCTATGGCTTTTTGTCACCTTTTAATAATGAAGGAGGTCCAGTCTGTAGCCAGAAATGGAGCACCTTTGTGCTTATGTAGGGGAAAGAGAATAAGGGCTAATTAGGATTATGAGGCACTGTTTGATTTAGAATGCCAGTACTTTCTGACCTTCTCATTTAAGACTTCTTAATGAGAATTTTTTTAAAGTTTCTGTAATTTTCTGTATTCTAATTTTGAAAATCCAGCAATAGAGGACCTGATTACTTCTCTTTTTGTTATTATTAATAACAAACACTGAGATTAATCTTTCCAAAGTATTGATTTACAGTTCCTTCTAGATGGCAGCCTTTTCCAATGTCTCAACTCAGTCATCCAATAAAGAAGATACCTGTAAAAATGGCCATATGTATGTGTAAGGTGAAGGGTCTGGAGCAAGGGTCTCAAGAGGAGCAGCTGTGGGAGCTGAGGTTGTTCAGCCTGGAGAAAAGAAGGCTCATGGGAGACCTTACTGTTCTCTACCACTACCTGAAAGCAAGTGATGGTACAAGAGGGAATGGCCTTGAGTTGTACCTGGTGAGATTTAGATTGAATATTAGGAAACATCTCTTCATCAAAAGGGTTGACAAGCACTGGAACAGGCTGTCCTGGGAAGTGGTTGTGTTGGAGCCACTGGAGGCCTTTAAAAACTATGTAGATGTGGCTTTTAGTGATGTGGTTTAGTGGTGGACTTGACAGTGTTTGAATGATGGTTGAACTGATCTTAAAGGTCTTTTCCAATCAAAATGGTTCTGTGGTTCCCTATGAAGGTCTTGGATCCAAGGACTTGGGAATGGTGGACAGTTCAGGAACTTCATTGTCATTGGCCAAAGTTAGTTCTCTGCTTTAGATTCTTTCTTACTACCTGTGTCTTGAGGAAACAAAACTTTCTGGTGTGACAAATTACCATTCTGTTTCCAGACTGCAATGTCCAGCTCTAGTTTCTCAGATCTGAACTTGGGTCCTACCCAGGCATATTGAACCTTCCTGTTGCTGCTGCTCTTTTTTCCTAACCAATATGAGATTTTTTGGAAGCTCCTTGTTGTGTTTCCTCACTAGATTATAGAAACAATTTGTGTATATTATACAAATTATACATATATATAAATTGTATAGTACAAATGTAGACTAATTTATGTTGGTGGGGATATCTGACCCAGTCTTGCACTCAAACCAGGGTCAACTTTAAGGTTAGGGCAGGATTATCAGGGTTGGATCCTTGCATTTGGGACCCTTATTTAGGTCATACCAAGGCTTTCCTTGGATTTTTATAAATGCAGAAGGAAAAAAAAAAGTACTTGTTATGAGGAACAGGGAATAAGAATTGACAAATGGAAACAAAAATGTGTATGATTTTCAGAATCAGGTGCTGAACACATCACAGACAGCTAAAGAGAGGATCCTTTACCCAAAATCACCCAGGAAATCACTGGTGGGTGTAAAGAATAGACCTGCAAGTCCTCTGACTCCCACTGTGTTAACCTCACATCTGGCAAATTCTGTTGCACTGTGTGTCTCCCATTGAATTTTCTCATTTCTGCAGTCTCTTGTGCCAAAGGTATTTTCATGAACTTATGCACTTTTCTTTCAGTTGTTGGGGTTTGTTGTGGGTTGGTTTTTTTTTGTTCCCTGAAGCTAAAAGTTGCATCCCTATTGTGCAGAAAATAGGAAACAGATTTGTTCTCCTCAAATGTGTTGGGTCTTTAAATGGAAACTGGGAGGAGAAGGAGGGGACAGCCTGCAGCCCTGTCACATTCTTTCCATTGATACACATGGACACCAGGAAAAAGTCTGATTCTGATCCCCTAAAACAATAGATATGGAAATGTTTTCTCTTTGTTTAGTTTTTCTTCTGTTCATCTCAACGTGAGCATAGCAGTAAAAAGCACTACAGTGCCTGGTCTAAGACTTGTGTTCTCTGTTAGTCACTGGAAAAAGAGAGAGCTGCTTACTCCACAGGTTCAAATACCTCTGCACTGGCCAACAACAACAACAATAACATGGTTTTATCTCAGTGTGAGCTGAACCTAGCAGTTAAAGAATGATCTGTTCAGGGTACAGCTGTGTTCATGCTTACCCAAACACGGCCGTGGAGGAGCAGTGTGCTTGACTGGAGGAAGCACATACAATTTCCAGGTGAGCAGGTAGGAAATTCCTCATCTTTCTGCCACAAGGGTGTGAGGTGGAGGTTTCCATGGAGGAGTCATTATGTAGATGCAGCTCAGCCAACTGATTCAGGCCTCAGTGACCACTGTCTTCCAGTCCTCCTCTTGTCATAATTTTCTTCAATAGCCACAAAGAAAGGGAATCTGATGAGATCTGGTGCAGCCACAAGGCAAAGAGCAACCAGTGCCAGCATGGTTTGTCCTGGAATGGGAGAGGGTAAAATGCAGGGGCTGAAGCTCCAGCTAGGAGGGGCAGAGGGGCCAGTTCCTGTCTCATACAGACATACACAGAGGCCAGCCAGCATCCAGAGGCTTGAACTTAGCATTTATTTTCCTTACTAATAAAAAAAAAAAAAAAAATACTTGCTTTAACTTATTTTAACTATTGGGATAAGCACAAGTATAGAGCATGCAGTAACAGTGATGAAGCTTTCAATTCTCAGATGAAATGTGCTAAAGTTTTTAATAAAAAATGAAGAAAACTAATCCTTATGGTAGAACTACTGTTCCAAGCCCTCTTTTTTCATTTGCTTGGATCTTTAAAACTTACCTTTTAAAACAATTATGCCCATTCTTGGCTCTTGCTCTGAAATACTAATTAAGGAAAAAACCAAGCAACACAAAAAAACTACACCAAAAAAACCCCAAACCTTGAGCAAAAGTGACTAATTTTATCCCTTTCATATGTTAATTACACAAAGGCTTTTAAGAGTTCATAGTGAAAAATTTGGCACAAGAATAAGGGTCAAAACCAGCAGTTCAGTCCTGCCCTGTGTCTCAAGTATTGATGAGATGTATGAAACAAGACCTCTTCAAGCTGGAGGACATTTAGTTAATGACTTTAACAGCTATGGATGCCAGAATTTTAACAGTCAAGTTGGTCAAGTAATTCTGCACAAGGGTAACAGGAAATCACTTTCCATTTTCTTTAATTTATCTTCATTTTTTAGACAGCCTGAGCGTAAAAATGGTCTGAATTCTGAAGAGGTTCCAAATCCAACACTCTTTCTCTTCTCAACCATCCTGCATAAAAAAGCACCTGAATGTTAAAACAATATTGTTGGCCTCTCTCAAATTCTGTTCAATAATCTTAGTGGGTGGGATTTGAATTTTGAATGGTTGTAATCAGAGGAAAGTTTGAATCAGTCATGGTTTTGAGACATCTTGGGTGATACCTTGATGTTCTGGGAATTGTGATCCTGAAGTTTTATAAACATATTATTATTGCAGTCTGAGAATGTGTAAAATCCAGTGAATTTACCTGCTCTGTTTTGGGCTTTTTTCCCCCTTCCTTTAATAACAGTAAGCCCAGCACTATTTGCCTTGAATCCCCTTCCTAGAACAATTCTTGTAGCAAAGTACCAGGTAATATTTCAGACTCAGTCACACAGCTGGATTTTGTGTTAGTGGGGAAAAACCAAAGGTGAGAATCGGCTCCACAGTGAGGAGAGCCCAGATGCAGTGTGCCTGCACTGGGATCTGGGCATTCCTTACAGGATAAATCTACCTCCTAGCCAGGCTGGGGCAGCAGGAGAATCCAGGTGTGGGGGTTCATCTAGGATTTAATAAAAGGTTATCCCTGTTAATAAACCAGGATTCCATGGAGGATGGCGTTTTCCTGTCCAGATCAGGTAGTGTATCAGTTTGCATGGATTTCACCCATCTTCACTTTTCAATTTCATGAGTAAACAAACCCACCAAAGACACATTTGCTAAACAAGTCCATGGATTCCCAGCACTTCTTTCATCATCAGAACAACCAGGGGGAAAACACTACATAAAAAGCATTGAATTACATTTGTGACCTGGTCCTATGCCTATGCTTCAAAATTAGGTGTTTTTCATTTTTTTGACCAACACTGTAGGAATAATTTGAAACATAAAGGGAGTATCATTTTACAACATTCCAAAACAATATTTCATCTGGAAAATGAATGGTGCCCATAGATGCTGGAGTAAAGACAGGCAACACAGCTAGGAAAGTGCTCCTCATTTCCTATCCCAGACAGCTGAAACAAAACAGATGTCACACACACACACACACACACACACAAAAAAAATTAATCAAAATCTAAAACATGTCACCATAGAAAGAATTCAGGCAACAGTGATAAAGAATTCAGGCAACAGTGATACAGGGTCACACACTCATATGAACTCCATGTTAACAACTCATGTTTTCTACCTCCTGAGAAGATTTGATGAAGGAAATGGAGATAGGCTAATTGTAGCAGAAGCATGGGAATTTTGTTAAATATTGGAAGCATTCCAATAAATACAATATTGCCTTTAGGCAGTTAACTGTGGTTCCTATGACAAATCTGGTGGTGTTGCTGCTTTCAGCTCCTTGCAATTTCTAGATGTGCATTATTTATGCTGTCCTAATCAGGTCTTATATTAGTATCATTTAGACGAAGAGAATGATGCAGGTTATTTAAAGAGAGAGGGATGAATGCTGAAGAGACAGAACTCAACTGTTTGGAAAGTCTACTTTGCAATATCTTAACATTTAGGCAGAATAATTAGAAAAAGAGTAGTCTGGGGAGGTAAAAATATTCTGAACAATCTCATGTAGCATTGAAAAGGAAATTGAAAAAGCAAAAATATTGCTACTGAAGTACAAGCACATATATCCTCTTAGGTTCTGAATATAATTTCATCAATAATGTCATCTACTAATTAATTAGCATTAAGACTAAAATTAGGACAAAGGGAACCTTAGCTAAAATTGTGTTCCTCTGTTTTAAACATTGCATAAATACTACTAAAAAAATGCTATCTTCAAAAGGCCTGAAGTACCTGAGGGATCTTAGAAGACAGGATGAGACCCTGTTCCTATCCACTTCTCGGTAGAAATAATGACCAGAAGCACTGTGGATGGTACAGGGTTACCCTGATTGTTCCCTCTCCTCAAAGTAGAACCAAGTATCTTTGCTCAGACCTAACTCCTTTTAAAACCTCCATAATTTAATTGTAGAAATGCACGGTAAAAGCAAAACTATTACAAGCAATAGCTGTAGTGATTTTGTTGAAATGAGCCTAAAATTATGATTTTTTAAGTGAAGTCAGAAATTATTCTGCATGGGAAGATACCTTCCCCTGTGCTCTACCCCCTTCAAATTCCTAATATGCAAAGTAAACTACTGAAGTGAAGGATGTACCAGAGAAAATAACCAAAAGAACAACATGTGTGGCTATTTTATTGAGTCTTTCTCACTATGTTGATGGTTCCAAGAATTAAAAATGTGAAAAACTCCCACCAACTCTTGTGAGAAAGGCTCCAAGTGTTAAACATTTATATGAATTATAATTTATAATATAGAAGTTTATGATATACAGTTTGACACATATTCTGAGAATTTTTATTGACTCTGGATTTTTTTAGCAATGTTTTAACATTTATATTCTGAGATTTGCCTTTGAAGCATAAGTGGAAGAATCAGGACTTTCTCCCCTATGTTTGCACTTTTTACTATTGAAAACTGCATGTCTAAAGCAATCACATAACACTGGGAACTAGGTCTTTGGGGAAAAAACTGACATCATTTAGCAAGAAGTGTTAGCATTGCCCACAGTAATCCCCATAATTTGATATCAGAATGAAATTTTTAATGTTTTTAAAAGGTTTTAATGTGCTCATTTTTAAAATAACAGCCAGTCCAGGTCTGGGCCTGTGAGTGATGATGCCATGTTTTGTTAAACTCCTGAGCATGAAAGCCTGGATCAAGCTGACATTGAAGCCAACAGCATCCCACAGGAGTTTCCATCAAAGATGTATTGTGCTTTATGAGGGCCATGCAACTGGCTCAAATCTCCAGCAAGAAATTGCCAGTAAGTTAAGAACAGATGTACCTAATTTTGTTCTTATGGGCAAAAAAATCCTGGCCATTACATTAACTAATGAGGTATTGCACGTGTACAGGTCATAGCTGTTTGTCCTCCAGTTCTTATGTTTTTAGCAACAGACGTTTATGTAGGTTTCTTGTTAACTCTGGATGTGATATCACCCAAATTTCCCATTTGCCACAGCTGTTTCTAAAAAAATTATAGCAGGGAAACAGTACTACATAACCTTAATATTATTTTCCTTTTTATTTTAGTCTCTTGTGAAAATATCTATCTATTTAGCTAGCTCTTAAAGTGCTTTGCAACCCTATCATACACTAAAGCAACCATTTTTAGGGCCTGAATTTTATTATATGCAACTTAATGGATGAGTTGCTGTCACTTCCACAACCGTCAGTCTCAGTGCATGCCTGCCTTCACTACAGTGACTGCCACTAACTAAACTAAAGTGAAGAAAAACCCCTCTGTTAGTGTGTGCAAGCTTGTACTGTAACCACTGAAAGCTGATGAGCTCAACTGTGAACGCAGCCACCAGAGTCTTGGGAAAAACAGCTATAAAGAACTCTCAGTAATGGTATTTCTGAACATGTTTGATAATTATTTGTCAATATTATTTTCTCAGTGTTCCCCTTCTATTGCTGTGATTTCACTCAGATTTGTAATCAAGGATTTAGCTGCCTGTTCTGCAGTTGCTCTGAAGGAGAACTCTTATCCTTTGATTGTGCATAAGAAAAACTTGTTAAAACCACTTATATTTGTCCTTAAAGGTGAAGTTGAGCATCGTTATAATTACACAGGTGAACTCTTTGCAAACTGACAAACAAATCAGAAGGCAAGAGAACATTCTGGTAAGTGGAATTTCTTCTTTGTTCATACATTCAGGCTCAGAGTTGTGCTGGTTGCATCATATTGTGGATGCAAAGGGTGTTGTAATGGTTGTTCCCAAAATACTACCAATTAAACCTATAGGGAATATAGTAAGAAATATTTTTTTACTGTATATAGACACAATTGGATTGAGAGCTAGTGACTATGCATTTCAAAACGTGGTTACTAGAGTTTTAACTGGAATATGTTGTGTGGCATGATTTAGCTCATAGGGAAAGGATCAGAATACTTCTAATTTTCTAATAACTTTCCTGCTATAGAGTTAGAGCCTCTAATCTGTTATTGCTAGCTTGGCAGACAGTAAAATTGACCATTTCAGTCCAGTGCCCAGGGCAAAGCTATTTAGTACTGTGTCTGATACTAGCTGATTGCCTTAATGAAGCATCAAGGACTGATGTGGTGGGATTATAAATGCTATCTTCTCTACTTCTAAAGCCAGTCCTTTCATAGAATATTTAGGCATGTGGCTTTAGTGCCTTGTGAAAAGATAGGTATTAGCACATCAGGTTCTTCCTGGGAGAAACTGAAAGGGAAATTTGCATTCTAATTGTAGAGTAATTTTCTGCCATAAGTTTGAAATCAATTAAAAATGTCAATTTTATTGGTTCATTTTCAAAGGAAAAACATGTTGTTTCTGCATTTTGCTTTGATTTTACAATGCATAGTGACAAATCCCCAGAACACAGAACAGAAGTGGTAGCTGTTGCTCAGCCCTTCATAATAAAATGCCATTTTCTTTTGGTTTGAACTTCTCCCTAAACTGTAAAACTAGAGTGAAATGAACATGTTTGTTTATGGAAAAAAAAAAGTGATCATGTACTCAAAGTATTTTTTTTTCATCATAGCTAAGCTATCTTATTTTTAATGCAGTAGACTTCAAATCCTGGATATGTAGGACTTCCATTCCCAGGATTACCAGCAAAAACAAAAGAAGAAAGTAGTGAGAGAAACCAACATATGAAGAGCAGCCTTTTAAATGCTGGGGATCTGGAAAGGCCTGCTGTGCTGTATTATATTTGTGGATTTCAAACTGCAGCATGCAGATGTATGCACATGAATAATTTGGAGCAGAAGAGCTTTAATCCCCTTGTAGAAAATAGAGTCAGTCAAATGTGTAAAGTTACGACATGTATTCATGGTTTGGTGACTGAAGCTTAAGATCAAGTTCTGGGCCACTGACTTTGTTTTCAAATATCTTAAGTTTTTAGCATATGTGTATGAAAGAATAACTGTTTTGGGTTCATGCTCTTGCCGTCGTCTTCCACATGCCTTTGGGAAATCTGATTTTTTATACTCTGGATTACTTTAATATTAGAGAGTATGGTATGAATTATTACTTCTGAACTCCATGGATTTTTCTACTCCAATTATAAGACTGATAGTCTCTGTGATGATAGTGTGCGGGCTTGAAATGAAAGATAGAGTGAGAGGGTACACAGCTCAGAAGTAGTTGATTTCAATCCTCAATGCATTCACTAAATAATTCAGTATCACTAATGGAAATCTGATCTGAGCGCGGCAGTCGGGATGCAGGGCACTCAGTTGCCAGGGCTTGGCAGCTCAATAGCTCGGGAACAACAATGGAGCAAAAGGTGAAAAAACCTTTAAACTGTTGTGGAGTTCTCCTCTCTGCTTTCCTGGAATCATGTTACATTTTCCTGGTGCTGCTGTTGCTGATGGCTGGAGAGAGCAGGGAAAGAAATTGATATTTACAGTGGAGCTGAAACAAACAAGGCTCAGCTCCAGCTGACCTTCTAGCCTGCTCAGCAGTGGGACCAAAACCAGGGAAGCTCTTCTTGAGAGAAAATTGCATAAAGCCTTGTCCTCTGACTTGCTCTCTGAACTTTAGAGTCAGAATTTTTAAGGCCATCTTTGGAAAAACACGCAAACTGCTGTTGCAAGTTCCAACTATCTCCTTCAGGTGGCTTGTGAAATGATTACCTAAGAGTAAGAAAAAAACCCAGCTCCAAAGAGAAAATTTGGTGTTTATGCTTTTTTCAAAGGGAAAAGTACACCTGATTAAAGGGTACTTATCATGGGGTGCTTTCTGTATTTTGGCAAAAACTGTATCTAAAGTTGGGAGCTTTTTTCCCCAAAATTGTCATAAATTTTTACTGATTGACTTGAGATTCTAATTAGGATCTAATATTTTTGGATTGTTTATGGGACCATTTGCCTATGGCATCCTTCAAAGGTCCTTTTACAGCTTGTTTTTGCCCTAACCTTCAGTTTTCCTTTTTAAGAGATATTTCAGCTCTGTCTCACTCATTAGATTGTACATTTTGCTTCAGGTAGCAAAGAAGATACGTGAAAACAGAAACTGGACTTCTACAGCTGCCAGTCCATTCCTCACCACTGTTTTTTTTGAGTGGAACCAGCAGCTGTAAACTAATGTTAAGGATTTTAAAGATAAGTATCCCTGACAATATTTGTGAGCAAAGTCTCTTTTCTCGGTTGCCTTTGTGTTCAGAGTAGAAAAGTAATAGTTGAAAAGTATTTTTTTCAGTAGGGATTTTCCTATATGTCACAATAAATGTTTGACTAGTCTGCAGTTCCAGAGATCATGCAGCAATTATATCATTGTATAAGAAAAGAACTCAGGAGAGACAAAACAGCAGAGAAGATCTGGAGATAAGCTTCTCCAACCTTAATATCCTTTTATTAAAGAAAACATCTCTGTGAAAGTAAATGGTCATAGCTTATCTTCCATCCATCCTTTTTCTCCATATTGTACTGCTGTTTTCCACTGGGAACCAGTGCCACAGGCACCTTTGAGGCTGTGAATAACATAGCTGGTGACCTTTTTCTTGGCAAAAGAAGTTACATTTGTCCTCTCAAGACTGCTGTATTCACTGTTTCATCATCTTCTCTGTCTTAACAGGTTTTGTCTCAATAGCAAAAGTTCAGTCAAGAAATTCAAGTGTTCTGCTCCATTAATATCAAATGTATCCAACACAGTGAGCAATTTGGGGCAAAGAATATTTTTCCTGTATTTGTACAGTGCTTGTTGCAATGGAAACCTCAGTTAAGCCTCAAGGTGCCATTGAAACAAATAATATGAACACTAAAAAACATTTACTGTTTTGGCAATCAAAAACCGAGATACTCCCTTTTTCAGTCGTGGGTGCTTCAAACAATGATTTGTCTCCTGAGAAACTCTGCTAACCTTGCTAGCAGTTTTATTTTGGAGATTCTGAGTCAAATAACACACAAAACTAGTTTCTGTGCAGGTAAACTCAGTTCCAGGAAAATAACATTGGAGCCATGAAAAACTAGGTATGGAGAAAATCTGGGAGCAAATTTGGTTGAAGATTAACTCTTGACATTGCCTGACTCTTGACATTGCCTGACTTTAGAGGCCAAATGAGGCTTCTAACATCATGCACATCTTTGTGAAAACCAGCTCCTTTCTGCAAAGTTTCCACTGTTTTATGAAGAAGCTAAGCTTGCCGTGTTTTGGCTAACACTCAGATTTCTGTGAAATCTCTTGGCCTATTCTGAAGCAATCTGTTTGGGTTTTGATCAAGGTGAACTTAGAGACATTGTTCTCTTTCCTGCTTTGTTACTCAGAAAGGACTGATCATCTGAAATGTGCTGCAGTGGTTGTATGGAGAATTTCTTGGGTCTGCTAAGTGTCAACCACTACCAGGTGTTTTTTGATGGAAAGTTTCTTTCTCTAGGTGCTTGTCGTGCTTAGCACCGTGCTGCCAGGATTTCACTGAGAAGACCTCAGGAAGGTGCAAGCCGGCTAGCAAGCATTCATTCAGCCTTGCATGCTCTGAAACACAAATGCCATTGAGTGCTCCTTTCCACGCATCCAGCTGCTAGGAAGGATATTCTCTCCACCTCAAGCCATCACTTTACACTGCAAATCAAAATTGTTGTTTTAAATTACATCACTGTCATTAAACCTGCTGGTGGAGCAAATCCCGAACAGCCATGCCAGGACTGAGCACATAACTGTGTGATGAAAAGAAGATGTCAAGGTGTGGATGGAAAGGGTTAGTTTACTTTACTAAGAAGGACTCCAGGTGAGTGCAATTGCCCGCTCTGGGACTGGCTGTACAGTGCTTTTCATTGTCACAGATGGTAGGTGTTAGATGATGCAATGTGTACGGTGCCAGACAAATTACTTTTTTAGCTCATTCCTCTGGAAACAGGAGGGGAATCTGAACTGGATTTCTGTGCAAACCTGGAGCAGGAGCTGCAAGCTGCAAACCCAGCTGAGACCTAAGCAGTGAATGGGCCCAGTCTTTCAAGTAAAGGCAGAGATTTGCTCTGGGGAGAGGGAATTACACAGAAATTGCCTGGAGTTTGGAACAAGTCCATGTAGTTTTAAATTAAGCTGTGGATTGGGGAACACTCTTATTCAGTGGATGTAATGAACCTAAAAGTTGGAAAAGCCTGCTCCTAAATGAAAGCCCTGATACAACTCCAGCAACCGCTACAACCAAAAGTGTTGAAATTGCATGGCAAAAGTTGTTCTCATAGCGCTTTTAGGCCAAGTTGAAATTAAAAGCTGGGGGGGGGGGGGGGGGGGGGGGGCTGGGGGGCAGAAGGGGTCAGCTGTGGGGTTTTATTTATTTATTTATTTATTTTCTTGTTTCCCACCCCCGAGCAGTATTTTCAGCCTATCACTCCCCTAGTCAAAATGGTAAGCTGGAAGTCAGCGGGGCCGAAGTTAGAGCGCCCCAAACTCTGACAGCCAAAGGCGACCGGGGCAAAAGCTGCGGGGGGCGTTTGTACCTCCAAAAGCAGCTGAAGCCCCGCACCGGCCGGGCTGTAAGGCGAGGTGCCTCTCCCTCTCTCTGGGTGATGAAGAGGAGGGCAAGTTGCCTGGGCAAGTTGCCTGGGCTAACAAGTTGGAGGAGGGCAAGTTGCCTGGGCTAACAAGGGACCCTCGGGCGGACCCCGCTGCAGCAGCTCCCCACCAGGTTCTCCCCGGGGCGTTCCTCCCGGGGCAGCTGCGGAGGAGAGGAGTGGAGCGGTTCGGTCCCGTCCCGCCCCCGCGCCCGCCCAGCCCAGCCTAGCGCAGCCCAGCCCGGCCCGGCCCGGCCCAGCCCAGCGCAGCCCCCGGCGGGGGCGAGGCTGCCCCGCGGGTGACCCGCCCGCCGGGCGCGCCCCCTCCGCATCACACGAGGGGGCTGCGCGGCTGCTCGCTCTGCCCCGGCGCCCGCCTGCCTTCCCTCCTCTCGCCGCCTCGCCGCAGCCCGGGCTCCGCCGAGTCAAAGCGCGGATCAGGTTCCCTGCCTCCAGTATAAAAATCTCGGCGAGAAAGCTCCGGCGGGAGAGAGAGCGGAGCCGGGCGTCAGGCGGCGGCCGGCGAGCCCGTCCGTGAGGAGCGCAGGGACGCGCGGCGGCAGAAGCAGCCGCTGCTCGCCGGGGACGGTCGCGGCTCGCCCCTTTTAGCTGCGGGAGAAGAGCTTTTTGCCGCCCGAAGTAAGTCCGAGGCGGCGGCGGACACTCCCGGGGTCTGCCCGAGGGATGGTGCCTCCAGCGCTTGCTCCCCCGGGGCAGGGTAGGAAGCGCTTCCCCGCGTCCCTGCCGCGGCTCCGGGACACTTGTCCCAGCAGGACTCCGCAGAGGGTGGCCGGCCAGAGGGGCCGTGGGGCTGGGTGGGAGCGGGAGTGCACCTGAGGGGGACACCTGAGCCCCCGGAGACACCTGGCCGCGGTGGGCGTGAGGTCTGGGAGTGCCCAGGAGCAGGAACGGGACCGCGCTTTGCCGGGTGGGGAGCGCTGCCGCGGGGCTTCGGTCCCTGGGAGCGTTTAAATGCCGGTGCAGGGTGACAGGGACAGCGGTGGCAGTGGGTGACGGGACCCAGCGGGGAAGGTCCGTTTCGAGAGGACAAAAGCGGAGCGGAGCGGCAAACCCCCTGCGGGTCCCAGTTGCCCTGTGCCAGGTCCCGGCTGGAACTCGGGAGTTTTAGTTGTGCCTTCAGACGGAGCGCTTCGGCTGATATTTTTCTTGGGATTTTGCCTTCTTATCCCTGATTTACTTCTGGTGAAACAACTAAATCTAGCAAGTGCTGATAGATCTGTCTAAAACTGCCGTCGTTAGTTTGTGTCTTCTCCTTCCTCGGAAGGGATAGGCTGGGGGAAAATCTGAGTTAACAATAGTGAAAACACAGTTTCCTCTTTGTTGAACGTGTATCTACTTCTGCAAATGTTTCATGGTCTTCAGCCCCGGTGCTTCTAACTCCTTACCCTCCTTTCTTCTCTCCTTTTTAAAAGTCCAGCTTTTCATAGGGGAGAGGTAGTCTTCATCCTGCAGGAGTTTATCTGCTCCTTTTACCTCTCCCACTTGGCTGTCGCACCTCTCTTCCACGCTGCCAGTGGCTTTGCCTTGGCGGTGAATGGCTACTGCGCTTAGTGATACCCTCGGGAGCTGGCGCCTAGGATGTACACCTGAGAGACTGGCTGGTTCTTGGGAGCACTGGGGGAACGTTTGTGACAGGAGTTAAATCTTTCTCTGCCACATCACCCTGCAGCTATGGATGGTGGTGTTTTAACTAGATCCTGTTTGCAATGACTTGTATTACGGTAGAGGAGCATTTTACCTGTGGCTCATCAGCTCTTGAGTTGATGTCCTCTCCTTGTTTCCCCTTCAGGCACTGATTTTTTGAGCTTTTAGCAAAGCTCAACTTTTTGAACAAGAAATAAACGATGTGTGTAACTGACTATATTAGGGAGAAGGAGGGAAGGGATGGAGAGAGAGAAGGAAAGTAAAAGTTGTTACAAAGAAATACCTGGGTTTTTATGTGTTCTGAGCAGTGTTCTTGAGCTGATTACAAAACAAATTTAATGTTTCTGTGTGTTTGTTTTCCTTTGTTTGTTTTAGTTTTCTCTCTGAAAAAGAATAAGAATTTAAAAAGAAGTCTGAACTTTTGACCATAAGAAATAGTTTGAAGGGGAAAAGGAACCAGTGTATTTGTGACAAAATTTGTTAATTTGCTGTAGGAAAGAAAATTTGGAAGTGCATGGAGAGGGTACTTCATCAAACTAAAAAAAAAAAAAAAAACAAACCCAAACCCCCATACCTGACCCCAAAAAGCAGCAAAACCAATTCCTGCTGCATAATTTAGCAACTTTTGCTAAAGAGAAGGAAAGTGGAGATTTAATAAACTCTTTCTCCAGGCTGAGCTAAACTCTTAAGTGATTTTTTTATGTATAAAGCTTTGGGTGAAACTGAAGGACAGAAACTCACTGACTTTAATCCTGAGTCAGCTCTTGGGTGGGGAAAAAGAGAAGCCAGCAACAAACCTTTCTTTTGCAAATGGTAAATATTCATTTATAGTGTAGAAATGGCCTAAGAAAAACAGGATTTTTGCAGTTATCCAGATGTCTATCCCCAGTTATTTGAGATGCAGTCTGATGCATCCTTGCCAGCAGAAGGTTTGTCTCACTATAGGATTACAAAACATAGTGCTGCTATCCCAGTACCATATGCCTGACACTGGAGACACTTTGGAAGCTTATTTTATTCCTGACACAGCTGTACTGGTGGATGTTTTGTGTAGATTAATCTTTCTGCCACAAATGTGAATATTATTACTTAGTGAACTTCCAGCAGTCGTGGCTTCGGCAAGGTACTTCCTTGACATGTCCTCTATTTCTTCTTGATCATTCTGGGAATAGTTGTTCCTGACTCCTTAGATAACAATTAAAAATAATTCTTTACAGGAGCTCTGAAAATGCACTCATTTAACTCATACTGTTTTTTTTTCTGTGTGTGTGTTTGTGTGTGTTGGGTTTTTTTGTCATGGAAAATACAATTTATCTAGTGTTATGGTATAACAAGTGTTTTAGTGTAAGACTAGGGCATTAGGGATGGAGCTGGCATGGCTCATTGCTTCTGCTCTGTTAAGGCCCCCTCATTACCTACATTCCCAACTGTGGCGTTTTCTGTGGGAATTGGTCTTTAACAATGTATGCTTTGCTTCGATATTTACAACCTCTTGCTGGTCAGTGTATCAAAAGCATTTTCATTTAGAGGATGCATTTCAGGACTTTAATTGAGGAAATCTCTTTGTTCCGGGGCTCCATAATAAACCACACAAAATGCTGTCTTTGAACGAAGTAGGTCACTGTAACGCGTGCACACATAGAGTGATTCTCATCTGCTTAGGGTAGCGACACTCGCTTGAGCCATATCCCTGGTGAGCTTGTCCCTGATTTATCCTTCTTGGACTGGCTTGTTCACAGGGAGCTTATGCTGAAAATTCACTGCTGGAGGTCATTCTCCATTCTTGGCATCTCTGGCAGCCTTAAGCTTAAACTGCAGCCTCATTTTCTGTCCAATCAATACCACTCTTATGTCACTGAGTTTCCATGGTGCCCCCAATCTTCTGTCTACATATTGATGTCTGACAGCAGGAATAGCATTTTGTGTCGCTATATATACTTACTAAACCTGTCAAAACTATTTAAGGTCTGTCACACTAATTTATATCCATATCCTGATATTATTTGTATCTGTTGAGCTTTGACTGATGGAACTTGCTGCACTAAGGAATCGGCCCCAACAATGCACTCCAGGGATGGCTCAAGGGATGGATGTTTTGAGAAAGGGGAAAAAGACTCTCTTCTAGAGTAGCTGGGGTAGTCTAGAATCCTTTGAGCACAATAGAGTCATTTTGAAAACATCCAAGTCTCAATGGCTCCAAATTAATGCTTTGGAAATCATTCTTCATTGTGCTGCTCTGAATGCACAGAGGGTCCTCTCCAATGGAGCCGTGGAGAGGAAAACAGAAAAGTGGGCATTGTCGAGTCTCAATGTGTGTTTGAGGGGAGTTCGGGAAAATTTGAGTTAGTTGTCTGACATCAATTTCTTCAGCAGAAGTACTGTGGAAAAATGGAATTAGAGGAGCCAGCAATGTCTTCTGTAATGTGGATGTTTTTGTTTTACTACAATAACCCACAGAGCAGAGTTGTTGCATAAGAAATAGTATGGTGGCGTTTCTGTGGACTGACAGAGCAGCAGGGAAACCAGATGAGAAAAGGCACATCTTCTGTATATCACTAAATTTCAGGCACTGACTACTTGTTACTTGTGTCAGCAGTATTAGGCACTAAATAAAGACCGTATCAATTTTTTAAAAATTCAAATATGCTTTGCAAACTGTTAATTTTAGATTGAACAGAAGTGGTCAGCAGCTGAAGATCTCTTTAATCCCACTACATTTAAAATGAGCTTGATCCAACCCATGGAATAAGAGCTGGCAGTCAGTATGGAATTTGCTTGTTAATATTTTTCTTGTTCTGAGTTGCCAGAAAAGGTGATCTTGTGATGCTGATATCATCAACACTTTTCAGACTCTCTTCAGGCTCCTACAGTTTTTTCCCCAAGTGAAAAATAAGGACTTCGAAGATTTAAAAGGACCTGTTGCAGGTGTTGGTATTAAAGTAGTTCAGTTTGTTTTCAGCAATGGTTCACCTTACCATGGTAGAAAGTGTCAGCAGGACTTCACCTTACTAGACACTCTCTTGGCAAATATGTCTCACCTTCTTTTATTCCAAGGAACAGAACCACTGTGCCATTTCAAAATATCTGGCTCTACCTTCTGCAGTGGCACTGTGATGATTTTCTTATTTTTTTAACTTTTTTATTTGCTTCCTTGTCTATATGTGTGGGAGTGACTTTTGAAAAACTGTAGTCGTCTTGCAGACTGCTTTTTCATGTCTTTCAGGCTGAAGATTGAGAGAACACAGCTGTAGGCAGTTTGATGGGAGATGAGAAGGGGGAATGGGAATGTAATAAAAGAGAGCTGTATTACTGATAAAGCCAGGGGATTTTCACCCTCACCATCCCTCCACTCCAAAGAGCCCTTCCTAGCCTTCCCAGAATGGCACATTCTGGTTTCAATGGGGATGAGCTGTGGAGGTGAGGAGATGAGCTAACTATATCTGAGGCAAAATCCAGTTCCATTACATTAAGAAAAATGTATTAATGTGTTATTTTGGGCCTTAGGAGCACATTGCTTGGCAAGTGCCACTGACTGCATGGCAGCTGCAACAGAGGGATGAAGACTTTTAGAACAGAAGACGGTTGCAGGAGTTGGGTATTTTCAGATAAAAATAGTCTTTGAAAATAAATAGTGCTTGGGTCTCTTGCACACTGCCATTTAGTAAGCTGCAAAGTTTTAAACTGGGCCTTTCTCCTTTGAGGCCTGCCAGCACTATTTCAGAGCTCATTAAATGTTTCACAAGAGCATTATAAAAATCTTCCTTCCTCATTAGTTTCTACACAGTTTCAACATGGCTTGGACCTTGTAAACATTCCCTATTTAGTTGTGGATGAAACCACCATCAAATGGCTGTGGGGAGGGAAGAGAAAGAGGAGGAATTCTCTAATACCCCAGTCTAAATCCATATTTTGACACTGGTCTACAGGTCGCTAACTACATAAATGAAACACAATTTTTGCCATCTTCAAGCAATATTTTTGGAGGAATTCCCTATCTGTACAAAAACTCTCCTCTCAAGAGTAAAACCAGACAGAACAATTGGGAGGGAAGCAAAACTGGGTGGGCTTTCCTTCCAAAAGCCTCATCTGCACACCTGGGCTGATGCTCAGATATTTTAGGGAGGCCGGTCCAGCTGAGTGGAGATGGGCACACGACTATGAGGTGGAGCTAGACTGTTTCTTAGGCTGGAGTGCAGAGTTGGTCTTCATCTTCTGAGCTCATTAAGGCACAGGGACAACTCTGCTGTTGTCTTCATCCTCTGGCTTTGCTAATTGCACCTACCTGTTGCCTTTTCTCTCCCTAAGGATTAAAAAGGCAAAAACTAGATAATTTGACTCCATGGGTACGTTGGAATTGAACTCCTTGTGCGTTGACACAACCAGTAAATATATATGTATCTATGGAAGCCAGAGTGTTCCTGCATAGAAATGACTGAATTAACTTCTCAGATTCCGTTCCAGTGGATATCAGGCACAGGACTTGTTTTGTTCTCTTTTTTTTGTGTGGTTTTTTTTTTCCTCAGAGCCATGCAAACAGTGGCGTTAGTTTCATAACCAATTGAAGATGATATGGCTCTTGCATTTAAGGCTTCCTTGTTTCTACTGGATCACTAGAACAACAGATTCATTTATGTATGTATTTATTTTTTTAGCTCTACTCCTCACACATCATGTATCTCGAAGTGCAAAGGAGCCTTAGTAGTGCAGTGCAAATGTATGCACCCATCTGTAGCCAACAACAGAAGGCTCACAGTCTGTAGCATCTTTTCTTCTGTGATAGGAGCATCCAAAATGTGCTTAATACATTGTGTAAAGGTATTTGTTGTATAAAAAACTTTCTTTTTGAAGATAACTGTTTTAGGTGTTCTGTCTTTTTTTTTCTTTTTTTTTTTTGGCAGGTTTACGGCATGTGAGCAGCAGTGGGAAGAGTCACATTGTCTCAAAATGCCCATTTTAACATTTCTGTATTGCTCATTTAGGCACTTTGTCAGATGGTAAGGGATGGATCTCGTAAGGAAGGTTTGTTGTCTTTGAAAGTAAGATAGGAACTGATTTAGAAATAGCCTTGGTAGAAAAATGGCAGTTCTGATACGGTGGTGTCTGTGCAATGGTGCTACAAAGTCCCAGCTTGCTTTCAGACAACCAAGCTTCTTCCATTTCAGTATTTAGTTCTTTTTCAGCTCACTAGAAATCATATTCTTCCTGTCTGGAAGAGATTAATATTTAACCAGGCACACATCCTCCAAACATTGTTCCGGCAAAGATGATGCTTCAGCAAGAGCTTCATTTGAATAAGGAATATATAATTCAGTCTAAGATTGAGAAAGAGTGCCTCCTCCTTTGTTTTGGCAACAAATTCTTCAAAATAAGACACAAATGCACTATTATGCTGTTAAATGGTTGTGACTCTTGTGCTTCTTGCAGCAAAATTTCATTGCTTTCATTGAAAGTGCCTTTGGAGTGAAGTATCTTTTAGTAAATTAGAGATAATAGATTATTCTGGTATTTTGCCTTAAATCTGTTAGAAAAACACTTAGTTCCTTTAGTTTTCACAATAAAAATTGCATGTTTAAAAGTAACCTCCCTCCACCCCCCCATCACATTGAACAGAAATAATTTGAAGTTCTTTTTCTGCCTAGGATGGTTTCACCTGGAAAACCAACCTTTTACTGTAGGGATTTAGCTTGCTTTTTGGTGCTGAAAAGCCCCTGAGGTGCCGTGGTTGCTTCCCAATAGCTTGTGCCACCTGAGTGCCTGGTTGTTTGCTTGGATTGCTGCGTTCCCAGAGGCCAGAAAGATATTTTCCTTTGTGCAAGAGTCACTTGCTTTTATTAGAAGCCAGTCTGGCTGCAGCTGATATGCAGTAGGGACGGCTGGATGGAAAAAATCTACTAGCCAACAGATAGGATTTTCAGGCGTCTTCCAAAAATGCTGCAAGCTTTGATTCAGGAACTTCATGTCATTTCACTTAGTAAATCCTCACTTTGCTAAGCTGTCCCTTCAGCCCATGTTTCTTGTCCGATTTGCGCGTTGTCAGACGCTTTTGCTAATCTCTGTAGTTGATGTTTGCTTAAGTGATTATTTGGCAGGAGCGTGTGAGCAGGCGTGTGTGTGTGATTGCTGTTGGCGTGGCAGTTGGTATGATATGGCATTAGCATACTTGTTCCGTGCTCTGGGCCTCCTCCTCTTCTAGGCTTATTTATGCAGCAGAAAGACAAAAAAAAACCCCACAAACCAAATCAGAAACCCATGTGGGAGTTGGTAACGGTGCAATGATCCACTGGCCAGTTTGACCAGAGATCTGCAGAGTTCAGAGGAGCCTGAAGGTTGCTCTCATTTTCCTTCTAGTACTAATCCCAAACAGACCATCCACCAGTACAGGATTTGTAAAGAGCTGGCAGGGATTATGGGCTGCCTAGGTAGGGGTATCTGCATTGAATTTGGTCTTTGCTGTGCTTGCAAACACCATGAGAAGCTATATATATGGGGTGGTAAAGAAGAAAAGGCAAGCTCCTCTTCCTTTATATTTGTTAGCTCAAGCATCTGTCATTAAATGGGACATGAGTTTTAGTTTGTATTTTGGACTCATTAATATTGAGTGGTCATTGGGATTATAGGTGTATGTATCTAAAGAGGTGCTGTTCTCTTCTTTCCATCGCTTCTAATTTGAGCTGTAGTCTGTGTGTGTCTCGTGCATTGCTGGAGCATCTTCATGGGCTCTCAGTGAGTTACCTCACTGAGAACAGTGGGATTTACTTAGACAAAGTAAATGTAAAAGTGCATGTGAAATCTTTGCTTGATTGTGCAAACTTCATTTATAAGTTTAACATAATTAGTGGAAATAAAGCTCTCTGATGACACAGTATATGTTCAGGTCCATGCCCTTTGTGAGTGGGTGGGATGAAAGCTCTTGTGAAAAGTTTTCTAGCAATACATTTACCATGGGGCCTTTGACAGCTTCATATGGTATATTTCTGGAGACCTGTTTAGGCATGAGCTGCTCTTCTATATTTTTTTTTTTTTTTTGGTAGAATGAAGCTAATATTGAGCTGGGTTTCTCCTGCACTTTCCAATATAAACTGCTTCTATCAGTCTGTGTTAATAACCATACCTTTCCAAGGCATAATCTGGGCCTTATGGGTGTATAACCCCCGGCCAAACCTGTCCCTGAATGACAAGCTAGTGCTGTGAAGCTTCTGAGCTTATCCTGATGAGAGGTGGAGGCTTCCATCTTCCCATTGGGATCAACCCTTGGTTTTGTCTCTGAAGGGAGAAATCTTCTGTGCTTAGCATCTGAAATGTTTTGTAAAGTTGGCTGAAATCAGAAATGCAGGAGAGAGGGGAACATTTTCTCTCTCTGTTTGTAACTACCTGGAAAATTTGCCATATTTTCATGATGGAAAAAAAAATCCAAAGTTCAAAAAGGGATAGGAAAGTGAACTTCCTGTTCTTACTCATGACATTGATCCAGAAAAGTTATTTTGAAGCTGCTTTCAAAAACATTTCTAGGTACTTCCAGTATTTTGCATTTACAAAACATTACAAGCACCTCTTCTTTTGTGGTGGAACATGTAGTGTCCTACATGTTCCTGGCCTCTCTTTGGCTGCTTCTCTGTGCCCAAATACAGCACCTCCGCACTGGTTTTTCCACAGCGTGAGAGCTTTAGAGAGCAGTGCTAGGTTGAAAACTGCGGCACAAGAAAAGAGCTTGAAAAATAAAGGTGGCATCTTACAGCATCTACTTTGTTCATTTAGTTACTATGTACTATATTTTAGTTTGAATTATTTATGACTCTGTCTGCAAGTCCTTTAAATAAGAGCCCCTCTTTCCTGTGCTAACCACAACCGTAGGATGAGTGGGTATGGCAGGCGAGTGTTTTTATAGAGGAACAGAGAGAGATGTGTAGAGACTTTGCCCTGACATGCTTTACACATACCCCAAAAACAAGTCTCTACTGGGAGAAACTTTAAAAAATGTAGGGATGCATAGCAAAAAATGTGTTAGATAACTTTAGACTTACCAATTGTGCAACATGTACTGTAAATGACAAGTTCACATCTTTATGCATTGACACTTTCAGCATGTGCAATAAGGCTCTGATTCCAGTTGGGATTTTACCAACTGAGATTTCTCAAGTAATTGTGAGTGGGAATTTCTTGTCTTATTTAAACTGCAACAAACAAAAAACTCAAAGCAGGAGAAGTCTGTGAAGTGTAAATTATCTGTCTTAAGTCAAGAAAAATTGAGGTTGAACTATTTCATCTAAGGCTTATCGAAATGGAAATTTTTGTGTTACTGAATCTGTGATTTCAGGTCAGTGGAATTCTAGTTTGTATCTGAACACTTCCAGCACTTAATGGGCATTGAGAGAATGGAAACAAGAACTTAGCCTACATATGAGATAGACACATTGGCTACAGTAAGCTCTTCATGATGCCCTGTGATGTCCAGCTCATGCTCATCATTAGGGCATTTTTATGATCGTGATGTCTCAGAAATAAGTGCTGTAGAGTACAGCAGTGGGCAACAAGGAGCATTTTCTCAAGTTTATCCTTTCCTGATCCATTTAAAATTTTCTTCAAAGCTTACCTTTGAGAATTAGAATGTAAGTGTAGTATTTGTAAACATTTTAAACAGTCGCAATAATTATAAATTATTATAAAATTTTCTATTTATAAAAGAATTGTAAACAGTTGAAATAATTTGTAGTTGTTATTTACAGTTATTCCTACTATTATTGTAGAATTAAACAAAAATAGAAGTTCTATTTAATTTTTTCCCCCCAAAACTTGTGCATGTCCTTTTAAAGTCATGCTTCACAGGACAGGGTGGTTTTTTTTTGGTTTTTTTTTTTTCTTTTTCTTTCTTTTTATTCTCCCTTTATAGTCATAACTTCTGTTGCAAAAACATTTTAGCCTTTGATCAATGCCCTTAGCAGACAATAAGCTTGGGTTTCACTGCCTGATGCAAAGTGTGATTGGTATGAAATGAAAGGGATATTTTTTTAATCTCCTTTATATCTGTCTTCTATTCCTTCAGGTTTAAAAGTTATATTCTAGATATAAATACTTTTTGGAGTAGCAGAACTTCCAAGCTGCAGCTGCTGATCCCGAGTGAACTCCTGCATGCTCCCAGCTTTGCTGCCTTGCAGAGCTAAACCATTGAAGGCAGAAAGTGCTTCTGTAGCAGCAGCTGGGTCAGTCTGTGAATCAGGCCTGGCTTTTCCCTAGGCATGGACCACTCTCCTCAGTCCAACTATAAAAGATGTGAAAGTGGATGGAAGAGCAGGGGTTGAGTTCTGTAAAACCAGGCTTGTGTGGATTTCTTAAAACTCTTTGCAAATAGTGTTCATCTTCCTTGGCTTTAAATGTGGACAGATCTGGAAGGGGTTTTCCCCTAGGCAGATAAGCCACAAGCAATCTGTCTAGGTTTTGAGATGTATTTTCATTACTCTGAATAGCTGACATTTCCTGAATCTTAATTTTGAATTTGTGTGTCTATAATGTCCTTATTTTCATAACCTCAGCTTGTCTCTTCTTTAATCTCTCTTCTATTTAAATAGTGCAGTAGGTCACCTTTCATAAATATTACACATTCTCTCATGTTTCTCATTTTCAGTAGCCTTTTACAGCCCCATGCCTAGTTCTAAATCAACAGGATATTTCAGTTTCTTTATTTCTAAGCTCACAATTCATGCCCTTACTTTAGCAATCACACTTAGTTGAAATTTAACCCAGCATTCTATAATTTTAATTTCCACAGTCAAACACTTTTTTCATATTAGGGCTTACAATTTTAGAAGTGCTATTCCAAAGTTTTTTCTGCTCTGAAATGACTCTTTTGCTAAGCACAGGGATGTTACATCATCTGTCTTCAGAACTTTTTGATGTCTAGAAGTTAGTTCAGTAGTGACTGATGTATAGTGGAAGCAGAGAAATAAATAAATAAATAAAGTTTGTTTGTGCTTTTTGTTTTGTTTTTTTTTCCCCATGAGACTTCAATATGTCTGTGGTGAATTTTGTCTGGTGTTTGTGGTGTCTCGTTGCCTGGATCGTGAGAACAAGGACCCCCATACTGTTGGTTAACACCACATTATATGGGCAGTGTGTTTTTTGCCCTTGTTTTCCATTCTTTCTATCAGATACTTCACAAATGCCTTCTGCAACACTGATCCTAGGCAGGACTTTGGGTGCTAGAACATATCCCTTTTGTATGAAAAAACTATTATTGTTATCCTGGGAGTCTCTGTTCCTTGGCTAATATTGAAAGAGTGACAGTTACCTCTTGTCCCTAGATGACAAAGCTCTCCTCACAGTTTCAAAGTCTTTGAAAATCTGAACAATTTACATCTGGTAAAAATAGCCAGGACATCTTTTTGAAACCTTTTTGTAGGTTAGTGAGTTGTCATTTGTAGGTTATGATTTATCATTGTGAAAAATGTGCTTTTTTAGACTTCTGTAGTTTGTGGGGCTCCTGTTTCAGGCTAGCTGCTTTACACTTGCCTTTAACTGACTTTTCTCAGCTCTGGAAATGCAGTTTAGTGCAATCAAGTTTCTCAAGTAGTTTCTTTTTTTTCATTTGCTTTATTTTATTTCCCCTTACTCTGTCTGGCAGTTCTGCCTCAAGTTCTGCACTTGTATAACCCTGGGGCATGCATCTCCCTTCCCTTCTCTGAAGTGAAAACCGAAGCAGGGGAGCCATTTAACTTCTGTGCAATCTCTCTTTCTGCCCTCACTGACTTTGCATCAGGAGAGTCTGCAGGACCCACTGGCTCTTCTGGAGTTCCAGTCTCCTGTGTGCTTAAGGAATGCCTTATTACTTGTCACTATGCATTTGCTTCCTTGTTCTTCAGCCTTGCTCTTGGTCCTCTTAATCTCCATTTTACATCTCACCTGCCAAAGTTGTTCTTTCCTATTACTTTCACTCGGGCTGCATTTCCATTTTCTTTCTTTTAAAGATATTCTGTGAGTGAATAAATTCTTAAACTATATTTGCAAAGTAATTTTTTTTTCTGACTGACCAGAAATATCATCAGTGTTTGCACTTTGGTATCATTTCAGAATATCTGTGCTCATTCTTGGCATGCTTTTTGAAAGGATGGCTCTCAGGGAACAGAAAGAAGCTACTCCCAGGTCCTGTGATTTTTAAAACCTGGTTCTCTTAGCATTGATAATGACCTCCCAACTCATACACCAGAATCAGGCAGTAACTGTGGTGTGAAGATTTCAAATGACTGTGGGAGAATTCTGTTTACAGTCTGTGGAAATGTATCTGAACTGTTGCAGTCCTCACTTTAGAAAGAAGTCTAGAAACAGCCCTAATTCCTTAATCAATTCTTTTCCATTGTTTGGGGCTTACTCACTGTAGATTTTCCTTCTGCAATCTTCAAACTAACTGCCACCATGTGAGTTGGTTACACTGACAAGAAATCATTTATAAAATTATCACACTTTCACCCTTACGGAAAACGGTAACGCCATCATTTGATCACCAACTATTTCACATTGATCAGCCCTGTCTCAATTGGAGGCTTGTGTATGATCATCCTCAAAACTGCAGCTCAACATTTCTAGTTGGAAACTCTCCCCTCCTGTACCTCCCTGCAAGGAAAGCCTGGAAAGTCCTATTTGTCCTTCTGACTTCTTCCTCCTTAGCTGGTATGTGTGCAATATTGTATGTATTTGCCTTTTCAGAAGAATTCCCTCTAAGCATTTTAACTAAAAGCCTAATCCGAAGTATTTGAAGGTCCACCAAAGTAAATAAATATATATGTAAAAGTAAATGTATATATTTATATATGCTCATTGTGATTTAGATTGGCTGTATAATTTAACAATTTTTGTGCTCCTGCCTTGTTGGGGGCGCGGGGGCGTGTTTTTTGTTTTTTAAATTAACAGCTAGGCAACCTGTGCTCCAGGAAGCTGTTTGTGGTATTAGAAATGTGAGCTAATTACATCCATATACATCTAATTTCTTGCCCTGATGCTTTACAGCTGTAGTAAATATATAACTATTGTTAGAAGTGAAATGTCCTGTGCAAACTACCCATTTTCCTTTAAGTCTGACTGTGTTCAGTTTATCTGATGCTGACTTAGTCTCCATGCATCACACAGAAAATTTTTTTAATATTAACTTCTCATAGTGACACTTGTACTTTTAAAATGTATTTTATTTAACTCCTAGAATTATTTATATTATTTACAAAATTGATATTTATTCTCTTCTCTTTTCCCCATTTCTGATTACTGTTATGGAAAATCAAGTCTTAGCAAGTTGAGGTTGTGGTCACTTTAATGTTATTACCTTTTAAGTGTGGAATCCCAAAGCAACTCTTTTTTGAAAGAGAGGAAGCTTTTGTTTCAGCCTTCATTTTGGAGCTATCCTGCATGCTCAGCAGTGGTGGGGAGGGCAGGGCTTGGACATCTGCCACTGTGCCTGCTCCTCAGCAGAAGGTTGTGTGCAACCCTTTCCCCAGGTTGCATTCCTGTGCACAGATGGAATCAGAGAGATGGGACAGTAGTGTCTTATCGCTAGCTGATGTCACAACAAACAGTCACAAAACATCTCTGTGCATTTTTTTTTTTCTACTTTGATGCATGCCAGCATCTTTTTAGCAGAAGAAAATCAACTTATGCAAGCATATGCCAAGAGCAGGAAGAAAAGGCTATTTGATCAGGAAGTATGAAATGGGCTTGTTTTTAGCAGTTGGTTTTCTTTCTTTGTGCTACTGGAACAAGATTTATAACAGTGATTAGTAATCACAAAGGTCACCCAAGCAATTTTAAATTCATATCTCTAGAGAAAAACATGTGTAAAGGAGTATATGAAGAGGAAAGAGGCAATTGTGAGCCTGAGCTGGGCAGTACCAACGTGTTCTTCCTTTTTAGCAAACTGGTGTTTGCAAGTTAGGTGCACTGCCTCTTGTCAGCCCTGTCTCTCAGCATTTCCATATAAGCCTGTTAACTGGATTGGGCTGGACTTAAGGAAGAGCTCATTCCTAATCTTGATGAGCTCAAGTGGCTTTTATGGAGGGTGCTGTGCATGGGCACAAGGGCTTAGTGTTCCTTGCCATCATGTGAGTCATTAAATGCCTTACAGGTTTTGCTGTGACACACGCAGCACCAGGAGTGACAGAAGCCAACTGAGGTTGCAGATAACCTCCTGCTTCTAAAGGTGGAGCTTTTATAACATTTGCTCACCCTGCCCCTCTGAGTGTGGCAAATGAAAGAGGGACAATAAATAGCTTTTATTTAAAGTCAATCGTTGTTTAGGTGGAACCTGAGGAAAAACGTGCCCTGGTTTGAATGGTGCTGCACTGTGCAAAGGGCTTTGGAAATGAAATAACTTGGCCTTTCTTAATAGCACACTGGTGTTTGACATCCAGCTGCTAATGCCACTGTGCTGAACAACTGATTTGTGTGGGAGGGAAGAATTTAAGTGTGCTGATCAGAGTTCAGTGGAAATGTTGTTGTCATATGACAGGTAGAAACAAGGACTGGAGTCCTGGGACTGGAGTGAGCCTTCAGCTTGGTCTGGTGGGATTGGTCTGTGGAATTTGGTGTCCCTGTTAGCACAGCAGTAGTGTGTTCTCTGCTGCTCTGGTGTTCACCACAGCTCATGCAGCATCCATGACGTTGTCCTATGGTGTGTTTTCCTATGTGTGTGCTTTGCAGGTTTCTAGCAGCTCTGTGAGGTCCCAGAGAAACCTACCATTGATCCCATTCTCCTCTCTCCCTGTGTGGTGAAGCGCACAGCATGTGTGTATAACAGACAAATCACAGCAGCCGAGGTCAGGAGAAGTCAAAAGGGTCTGGACAAATCAGCTTCTCTGCAATTGAGAGAGTTTTTCCCTGTAAAATGGAACACACTGTCCTTTGGGGTTAATAAAATGTGCACATACAAAATTTGGAAGTATATGGTAGCAGGAGACTGTCCGAGAGCAGTTCCTATTTGCTGCCAAGAATGTCGAGTGTTCATCTTTTAACCCAGTCCCTCCAGGACAGCTGAGCTCTAACTGTGGTTTGTATGAGTTGCTTGGTGCACAGGGACTAACCTAGTTACTGTGTGCTTTCAGTTATGACACGTTTTGGTGTGAGAATTTCCAAGTGGGAGTTGGGTGTAGTGGCTAAAATGGGCTTGACCCCATTTGGTGCAACTTCAGCATCAGCCTCTTTAGAGGCTGGGTTGGTTTGGAGCTGGGGAGGCTCCTGAAGAGGCAGAGACCTCTCAAAACATTTAACTTTGTGATTCCTGGAACATCTAACATAGATGGTGTCTGAGAAAAGACCAAAGAGGATTGATTGCAGGGTGCTCTAAACCTGAGGATAGGACTTTGATGTGCTATGACAAACATAGACAGGACATCCTGGGAAGCTCCCAGGCTTAACATTGATTGGAAAACAAGCTGCGTTGTCCTGCTCTTAGCCTTTTACCAGGGCCAGTCTTGGGACAGCTGTTGGGATGGTGGAGCTGGGAAAAAGGGCTCTCACACTGTGGGGAGCAGTGGATGCTGCAGGTAGTGATTCAGAAATGGTGTGAGTGCAGGGACACCAAGGACTGCAGTAGCAATGCATAATTTATTTTTTTTTTAATCATTGTGGCTAGAGCAGGACTGTGAATACAGAGGAAGTGCTGTAGGATAAGACATGTTTTGATGGAAGACCAGGGCAAGAGAAATGAAATGATTCTGTGTGAAATACTTTGGCAGAGTTGTATGCAGGAAGATTACATTTTGCTTGTGTGCAGCAAAGTTGGTGTAGTTAATGGTATTTAATGCTATTATTTGTGTTTTTGAGGTTCTCTTTTCCTCTCTTTTAAGCAATGCATTTACCACATAAAGGAAAACAAAATGTTATTCATATATGTAGTACCTTCCAGGGAATTGGGAGGAGTCCAGTGCAGTTTGCAGTTGACACAGATTTATTTATCCCCGGCTGAAAAATCAGTTCCTGGGATGCCGTGGGATAGTCCCCAGGCAGGCGTGTGATTGGGCTTGAAAAAAATTCCAGCTTCTTGTGTTACACTGTCCATTCAAAACATTTCAGGACATTTTTAAAAACTGACCATGGTCTGGGCCCATGCATGATTGTTCTCTCCCATTCTCTTTGCTATCCTAATTACTTTTAATTTGCAGCACCTGAGCCTTGAGGAGAAATCCCATCACAAATTGTGTGGCGTCTCTGGATCTTTTACTGGATACAGAGTTCAGGCTTTCTCTTGCTCTTCATTTGGAAAAAGGAGAAAAAAAAATTATTGCTGGAAACATATAGGGTTAAGAAGACAAGAGATTAAATAATTATACCTTTTGGCCCCTGGAATGGAAGGAGAAGTGGGTGTAGTATCAGACTGCAAGGGAAATCAGAGGCAGAGCTCCTTCAGAGACTTCCCCAGGCATGAGCTGGCTGGTCTGATAGCAGAAAGTTAGCAGACTCTTTGAGGAGGTTGATGTTATGGTGCTCCTCAGCAGCCTGGGTGTTAAATAGCATCCCTTCCCCATTTCCCAGTCACACGGCTGCATAAGATAAAAGCTCCGTCGAACTTCAGGATCTTGGATCGGTCTGGCGAAATCCAGCCAGCCATTGTGAGTGTGGGTAATTCACACCGTCGCCACAGAAGACAAAATGGATCTTTGAAACAAATGTGGTGGTGGGGGTAAACCCATCAATCATGTGAATGCTGCTTTACAGTAATTCACTGCTGCAGCTTTTCTCTCGAGCAAGGGCTGGCCGAGTCCGATCAATCCCTTGGCTCTCAAATGGGTCTCAGCAGGCAGCAGCTTGCTCCTTGTGGGTTTGTATCTACATGAAAGCCCACTTTATATTAACTCTGTGGAATAGTATTTTTTCCTCTCTCTAAACCCCTTAGCACTAATTCAGTGTAATTATACTCACTGAATACAGTACTGACAGCCCCACTCCTCCCCCTTTCCTGTCAGGATATTTGCCTAAAAATCTCTAGATGAAGAAAATCCAAAACAACTATGGGATTCTTTGTTCTGGCCTTCTGCAGAGTTTTTTATTATTTTAATGTAACCTGATGGTCATACTTTCAAATATTTTCTTTAAAGCTGAAGACTGAAAACATGTTTTAATTTTTTTCTTTTAAAAAATTTATGAAGAATTAGGCTTTAGTCTATAAGGAAAATGTTAAATATTGCAAAAGTCATTACTAACTGAGCACTGGAGTAATTATTAACAGTCTGAGGCTGCTGAGGACCTCTTTCTACCTTTCTGGAAACAGGGAAAGATGTCAGGAAAAGGCAGGGAGCCTCTTTCCACCTGTTCTTTTTTGTGTCTACGTCTGTGTCATAGGGTTGGGTGACATTTTCCCTGTCGTGTTTCAATGCTGAAAATAATGATGCAAGTGGCTTAGCTCAGCATGTTTTAGTCCTTTCTATCTCTGTCTGTATGAATGAAACCTATGTAGTGGAAATTTCTGGGAAGCAGTGATTAAAAAGGATTTAGGGTGTCACGGGAAGCAGGAATTGGCAGATGAGCTCTGAATGTAGTGCTGTGGAGAAAAGTCTAAAAACCAGATCTTAGGCATATGCCTGAGAGGGTCAGACCCTGGTGATGATGGGGACACCAAGACAAGGCATCCTGTGTTGGTGTCAACATTTTCAAAAGAGGCAAAAGAAAAAAAGGAAAGGAAAGGAAAAACTCTTCAGCAAACTAGTGCCTGGAGAAAGTTTGCTCTGCGGCTTAAAGAGCTTAGTCTGCCTGACAAACTCAAGAAGAACAGATAACCACATTATAAATATCTCCTAGGGAAGAAAAATTACAAGTACTGAAGGCCTCTCTTAACTTGCTGGGGAAAGCTATGATAAGAAAAATTCAATTACAAACTAATTTACTATATTACAGTGTTGATGGTGGGAGGCAAGATGATAATTTCACAAAAGCTTTCCTTAGAAGGCAGTGGCTCTCTCATCTTACAAAGTGTAAATGGCAAATGTGGAGTTGTGGATACCAGAAGATTGGTACAAGGAACTAACTTGGGGCTTTTGCATAAGGACATCCATTTTGTCTTGACAGAAGAGTTTTTCTCAGCTTCTCAGGGGTGAAATGTGGGCAGGTCAGGGAAGCAGAAGTTGTGTTTTGAAAGACAGCAAATGTGTCCTGTTTTAGCAAGTAATTGAGTTCCCTTTTTAACTGTAATATGCAAATACTGTAATTTAGATGCCAATTTGCTTCCTACAAAGGCTGTGACATGTTGCAAGTCACACCTCTTGTGTTGCCCTTTATCATATCAATTTGTAACTTGGCTCCTGTAAACCTAGAGAAATAGAGTCAAACATCATGTGGAAAGCAGAGGGAACAGAGAAACATGCATCGTAGAAACTAAAAGGACCGTGTTGGGAGGTCAGCAAAGTAGAGAGTTGCTTACTCTTTCCTTTCTAGACATATTTTGGTTGTTGGTAGTTTTTTCTGTTTTCTTTCTGTTTTTTCTCCTGCTTACCTTGTCTTTTTGGAGTGCTAGCTAAGTGCATGCTTTCCTTTCCAATCAAGAGATATTTTCTTGACAGTAGACAGGCAGGCCACAGCTCTTATTCCTGAAACCCAGGTCCTTAGGCACAGCAGGTCTCCATCCAAGCATTATCTTCCTCTCTTCAAATCTCACCTACATGAAGCCTCTTAGAAAGGTGAATTTGAATGAGGAAAAACATGCATTTTTGAGATAGGTGGATTGTGTTTTGGTGGGGTGGAGGAGGTGTCAGCTTTATTGGCTTCCTTTGCTCATGGGAGCCCCACATGCTTTTCTGGTCATGTGGATAAGCCAGTTCTGTTTCCAGAATCAAGGGAAATGATGATTTTCCTCTCATTGAGAAGAATGAAGAAGCTTAGCAGCTTTGAACTCTAGTTCAATGTGAGCACTGGCTATAGCTATAATAAATTGCTGGCTTTATTTAAGAAGATTCTGGAACATCAAATATTAAGCAGGATTTTCCCAAATGGGAAAATTTGTTTGTTCCTCTCTCTGAGAATATGGAACTGTGCCAGTCCTTAAATTGTGTAATACAAGTTGTGTGGGGAGGACAGGGGGCAGGAGAGCAGAATTTGTAAGCCTATGATGTGGAAGGTGGTTATACATCAGTTCCACAGACCTTGGAGCAGTCTCTGTTCTCATTGTCCTGCTTTGTTTTACACAAGGATCATTCCCCCAGTGAGCATTAGGACCCATTAGGACACTTTTGTTTTGTCTGTGAGATTAATTTTGCCTGTTTTGATGATTGTGTTGATCTAGTGGAACTATCTGGTGATTCAACTTCAAAAGGCTGAAACTTTAGGCTGAAAACTTTGGATAGAAGTGCCAGGATTGGGCCAATCTGGGTTCTCTGGAGCAGCAGGAAAGTAATTTGGATTTCTAGTGCTGATGAGATATTTATTCTCAAGCTATACACAGGTAGCTCCTCCTGTTGCTACAAAAAGTGTTTTCAACAAGTTGTGTTGTTTAGGCCAAGGGATCTTAGTTTTGAACTTTCTTCTGTGAGCAGTTGCCTAGGTAGCAAACTTCCTAGCACAGGAGAGGACATTTGTTTAAACAACACACACAATAAGTGTTACTGGAGCCAGATAACTACAGATAATCAGGCAGCTTGATGAGATTAGAAGGGTAGCAGTAGATACCACAAACAGAGGCATAATAGACTATGAGCTATTCAGATTAGCTCCTAAAATCCTTAAACAGACTTTACTGAACTGTGCCTGGTTGAATTGTTCTCTCGTGGGACACTGTATTTGTGTTGCTGACACAGAAGAACCATCCATGCTACCTTTTGAGTAATTGTGAGCTGCCAAGGCTGAGAGTTCAAAGCCTGGAGCATACTGAATTGGGGAAAGGCAGCCAGGAGCTGGTGCTCTTGATGAACAGATGGTGACCCAGAAAGCTGTCTGCTCAGCAGTAAGTACTTAATGACATGCAGGTGTCCTTCATGTTTGGTGCACTGAAGTTTTTAAATTTACTGTAGGAAGTTTCTTTGAAGACCAAATGAGGCTTCCCACCTCTGTGGAGCCATTTGTGGCACAATTTGCTGCTTCCAAAATCTGTCTGTTTATGTTAAACAGATGTGCAGCACATAGCTGACCTGAGCTGCCCTACAGCAGGAATCAACCAGAGACATCTTCATTCAGGACAATTCAAAGCCTTAGCCTGAGGCCACCAGAGAAAAGAACCATTTAGAGGGTAACTCTAAAATATTACTGGTATCTGTTCTTAACAGTAACACAAGTTTGTTATGCCAGAGCTGTGTGTTTGCTCTGTGTGGAATACCATCATCCCTCATACACTTTTGCCGTGTCCTGAATAAACAGTGATTTTTTTTTTTTAAGAGCTAGCAAAACCTTTCCTAAGTGATCTCTTTCAAGTTTGCAAGCCAGCTTTGAATAGGCAAAGCTACGTGGAGGTGGGGAGAGAAGAAGAAGTCTGTGGGTCAGAAGCCTGGGGAAGATGAAGCAAGGTGTGAGGATATGAGGAACATCACTGTTGAGTTTCTTGGTCTCTTTCCTTTCCCCCTCAGCTGTGTTGCAGGGCTCTCCCCTTTCTGTCCTCAACCTATGAGTCTGTAGCATTACTTGTAGGTTTTCCACCTTAGCAGAGCTGCTTCTTATGAAGGACAAGGCACAGAGGGGTAGCAGCAATTCTGCATTGTGCCTTCAGGGCTGGCATCCCTCTGTAGTGAGATGTGTCTCACCAGCATTAATAGGCAATACCTGTGGTCTTAGCAAACCTTTGTGTGTTTGGAGGGATTGAATCCCCAATGACAGAGCATGAAAGTAAAAACACCACCTCAACAGTAGGCATTCTGCAGGTGGAAAGGAGTGGTACCTGTGCCTACTTCTGTGTTTGATAGATGTGTTTTGATAGCTATGGAAGAGAGATTTGGAAGCAATGGAGAATGCCAGCTTTAGTTTCAGTTAATTTGTATACAAGCTGCCAGTTCTGTTTTTCTTTATTCAAAAAGCTTTGTGAATATACTGGCTCCCTCTCACTGTGATTCCCAGGCTGTGTGTTGTATATTCACTGAAGTGAGTGTTTCTGCTTGTGTGCCTGAATTTCCCTGTCTGAGAAATCCTCAGGGTAGCTCAGGCTGGAGCAGAGTATGAGCCACCATGGAGGGTAATACAGATTAAGCAAAACCTGAAGCTTGAGTATGAGCTCTGTGGCCAGCAGAGGTGCTAACGTCATTCCCAGGAAGCCTGGCTTGGCATCCAGTTCCCTGAATTAACACTGAATAAAGTTTAATGATTCCTGCCTCTCGGGTGATACCTTTTCACTCAAATGCTAAAAAAAAGGAATTAAATTGTGGCAAAAGGATTGGAGGAGTGAAAGAGAATCATGCCTGATTAGCTTTAGGAAGGAGGAAAAAGAATCTCATGGTTTAGAATGGTAATCACTCTGCAAGGGGCAGCTATCTCCTGGAGTTATCACTTAATCTCTAGGTAGGCTCTCTCCTGAGTTGTGCCTAATGGGTAAGCTTTGGACTGGCCTTCACTGAAAAGGAGAACTGCATTATTATTTCTCTGTTGGGATAAGGCTGGAAGGCAGTCTTAGGTAAGAATTTGCCTCTTACTGAGATCTGCCCTTTACAGCTTTTCTCCCATAAGCATCTGCAAGGGCCCTGCTGGCTTCTGCCTAATTTTTGGTATGCTTGAGATGAATTTTGATTGGTTATTCTGGGAAGTCATCAATTATATAAATATCCTAGTATAATCCATGACACTCTTATCTAATACCTTTGCAAAAGATTCTGGTTTTAGGGAATCACTTGTCACAGCTTGTTGCCTTCCTTCTATCCTGCTTATCTCTTTTTCAAGTGGTGCAGGCAAATTAAGCTCTTTGGAGCTGTTGCATTTCAGACTTTCCTTTCTGTCTTTCTCCCTTTCTTTCTGTCACTGGCATCAGCAAGCTCCCTCAGCTCTGTAAGACAGCATGTAGTAGCACATTTTCCTTCATCTGATGTTGGGATATGTGGTGTCCTTTGGCTGTGTTTTTAATTATTATTGTTTCACTGTGCATCTGATTCAGATGCTCTGAAAAGAAGGAGCTCTTTGCAGTTTAGTGAGGTTGTAAGAAATGGAGAAATTGGAGGAACGCACCAGAAAACCGGTGCTGTGTGTGAGTGAATGAAGCTATTGCCTCTAGAGTGCTTTACTCCCTAGTGCTAAAAATGGCTTTGGAATTTGATTGATATCAAATATAAAGACAAATCAAGCTATGTCATATGGAGGTGATGGTGAGAAAAGGCAGGTGTATGCATCAGGAGAAAAATACTTCTCTCTAAAGTAGATTTGCTGGATGGAATTTAAACACTAAAAGCACAGCTTTGTAATGATATTTTTCCTTTCCATGAGTGGTCCATCCTTCAGACTTTCACAGAGATTTCTTTTCAGGAATTTCTCCCTTCTCCCCTCAAATTTCTATGTTTTCCTGTGTTAAGAAATTCTGTCTTGGGAAGGGGCTGAGGAAACCACTCCTGCTCCCCAAACCAGCATCTTTCTTGGTGGAATCTGTAGTTTGTGCAAGTGAACCATGTTCCCTCACACCTCCTGTGCTTTTCTTTTTCAAATCACATAACTTCCTGCATGAGGTAACCTTTTCTATCTCAGGCTGTCTCTCTCCCTTGCTTGCTCTGCCTCTGGCTTGCTCTCTGGGTCCCTTGCTCAGTGATGAATGAGTTTCATTCATCTTTCTTTTGGGGGCTCTGTGAAAAGCTTTAGACTTTGCCTGCTCCCATTTTTTCGCTCAGCTATTCATTTCCATGGCAATGGAGAAAGGAGGGGGGCGGCAGAGTGGGTGGCAGTGGGGCCAGAGGTCAAGAGTGGCCACTTTCTGAATTAAAGCTTTGAATTCCATTAAAGGTGACACGTTGTAACCTGGAGTAACTCTCCAAGAACTTGGCTGTCAAAGTCATCAAAGCAAAGAGAGAGGGAGGCAGCAGAAAGAGAGAGATCAGAGGAGGAGGAGGAAACCAAGAGCTTGGAGCTGCTGTCAGGATTACATCTGGTGACTTAATATAGGGGTAGTTCATTTGTGTTGCCATACACTGTGCTTCAGTGAGGCCGTGCTCCAAAATCTGCATGTGGATGGGGTGTGTGAGCTAGGGAGGATTCCCCTCATCCTTTGATCAACAAATGTAATCTGCTGATTAAGTAAACAGCCCTTCTCCTCTGAGAAATGGGAGGGAGAAATTGAGTGGAGATAAGAATCCCAGCTAGTTTGGCATTTCACTAGGTTATTTTTTCATTTCTTTCAAAGAGGTTCCAGGAGGACTTGGCCCACAAAGATGAGGGATATTTTCTTGGCATCATACAAACAGTCCTTGAGTGAAAATCTGTGTCCCAGAAGACAGCATGTGAGATAGCAAAGTGTATCAAGCTGTTTCCAAACATCCAGAATTTAGGTGTTTTAAACACATTAATTTAAGAAACTCGTAAATTCCTATATTAAACAAAAAGCCAACGTAAAACAACAAAAGCCCAAAACCAAAATAAAACCTGCTGAATTTCGACATTTGCAGATGTTTTTTTCTCTGAAGGTTGGTTATACAGGGGAGGAACTGGGAGAAGGCACCAGCACCTCATGCCGTGTGTGTTACATTCTGAATCCCCTCTTTGATTGGTCTCTTCATGGTGGTAATCAAGTCTGTGCGAAGATTCCCCTTTTTACACTTCTGTCTGATGAGGCAGTGGTTCCAAGCAGAATTTTCTGTTAGTTGCCAAGTGTTGTGGGATCTTGCTTCTGATACTATTGAGTTTCAGAACTTGTTATCCTTCCATCTCCAAGCTTTCCATTTCTTCTTTTATGATGACCTGAGCCTAATATCAACTATCAGGAAAGCCTGCTAATTGTAGAGAGGAAAAAAATTGACCTGCTTGATTTCTTGAGTTTTCTGTAATAAATGAAAATGCAGATGTTTGGTACTAAACTCTTTGAGGAACCTGCTTGGGAGCCTTGCCCCAGCATTATGTTCCTCAGCTTGCTAAATCTAGATCTCAGACTGAGCAATGCTGTTCTTACCAGTCTTGAGTATGCTGCTGTCCAAAACTGTGCTGAGTGATCAGCAACAAAAGTTTATAAAAGTCTCTCTGTACTCTGAATTATACATGATAGGCAGCCTTCAGCATCCAGACCAAGTTGGGATGTCTGCAAAGACTCAGTTCCTTCTCATTCAGGGTACTTGACACTTTGTGGAAAGGTTTTCCTTGTAATTATGATTTCTCTGCTTATTTTGCTGCTCACTAGCATCCATAAGCTTCCCTGTGGGCCTGTAATGAACAGCTTAACCTGTTAAAAGTAGAGGAGTATTCTGAAGTTTTTATTTTGCTAGAAAGGTGGATTTATTTTGCTGGAGGCTGTTAGAGTTCTTGGCTAAAAGTCGACTGTGACAGACTCTTGCTGTTGTGTTTTTTTATTATTATGCATTCCTTCGTATACAAAAATGAATTCTGGAATATTGTAAAATAATAATCTTAATAATTTTTTTATTTTCCAAACCTGTATTTTTGTGGAGTTTTTCTACTGACATGTGGCACATAAGACAGTAGTAGCCAGTAATTGGTCTATTAATGTAGCATATTATTTTTTAATCTTAGGCATTTCTTCACTTGTTTAAAAATCAATAATGAAGGACTTGAAGCAAAAGGAACTGTGTTTTTCAGACTAATTTGCACAAACCCTGCATCTTTGCAATGGAGTAAAAGCATGAATTGAGGCTGTATATAGTAACTACAGGAGGTAAAAATAAGGTGCTAGTAAAGTTATTAGAAAAGTGTGACATTCATGTGCATTTTTTATTTCTTTGTTTTGGGAGCTAGGGAATATAGGGAAGGAATAGCTTGATTTGCCAGAAATTCTCTAAATTGACAAGCAAAGGCAGAATCGAGGCTTACATTGCTGAGAGTCCTATCAGTCAAAGGTAACTCTAGAGATGTTAAAACTCCTCTAATGAGGAAGAGAATCAGCTGTAATGTTCATTATTCCCTGCTAAAGGAAAGATTGCTGAGAGAAAGAGCTCTAACTTTGGAGAAATGCTGCAGCTAATAAAGGTAGCTAAGCCAGGCAGGGAAAGAAAGGCTCAAAGCTGCAGCAGCAACCACTGGTTCAGAGGTATGCAAACTCAGGCCGAGGGGACCCCAGAAATAGGCCAGAGACAAAGTGAATGGAGAATAAAGGCATAGGAGGTCTTTTTACATGAGAGGTAGAAGGAGGCAGTGCAGGGAGTGAGAGTGTAGAGTTTCTTTGTTAATAAGGAAGATATTGGCCTACTTTAGCACGCTCAGACTCTGTTTGGCAGCACATGAATAGGAGGGGAGCCACTATCATGCTTGTAATTGTGGCATTTGATGGGAGGTCTCCCTGCACCTGCAGGATGGTTTGATGCAGCATCACCTCAGAGAAAGGGTGCTGTGAGCTGCCTCAGGTGCAGCACTTGTACCAAGTGTACTGAACCAGGGCTATTCTCTTTTTCCTCTTAAGAGATTTGTCTCCTATTTTAATCTGCTTTTCTTGGTGAGATGTTTGTTTGGAACAAATCTGCTCCAGCAGGATTGTAGGTTCTGTTCTTCCTCTATTCCACACACCTGAAACCAACAAAAAACTAAGACAATCGACAGAAAGCATAGAAATTTGATTTGCTGCAGAGATTGGGTTTATCTATTGTGCTATCTTTGATCCTCCTTTTTCAGGTACATTCTCCGTGTATACGTGTGGCAGTCTCAACGTTTCACCCTCAAGGGTGTTGCCTTGCTCAGTCTTATTAAATTTCTTTGTATTTTCATAGCTGCTTGGAATACATTCTTCCCCTCTCTGTAGCAAACCCACTTGTTAATGTTGGCTCTGCCTTGAAAAGCTAGTGCTAAGAGGAAGCTGACTTAATTGTTTGCTATCTGAGGAGTGAGAGTGCACTGCCTTGCAGAAGCTGTAGTAGGACCAATTGGGTAAAGCACAAGCAGTTTTCTTTCCCGTCAAGCCATTTTGAGAATCAAAATGCAGGAATACAGCATTTTGCAAGCTGTAGTAATCGTGCCTTCCATTTAGATGTATGTCTTGCTGAAGAGCAGACATGGCAGAACATTAAATCACAGGACTTTGGCCTCCCTACCTGGCTGGATGTTGACTGTAAAACTTGTTAGCACGGATGAGGTGAGGAGAAGGGCGTGTACTGTGTGTTATCTTAAAAGAGAAGGGGACAAGTGGTACTAAACTAGCTTTTTGTTTGAAGGAAGGAAGAGTAGCAACATTGCCACTTCAGCTGCTGTCTGAGTCATGTGCAGCCACTGACATCCTGATAGAATTCTGTGTCTGAAGGAACAATGTTTTCGCTCCTTCGAAGAGACCTAATTGCTGTGGAAGACAGCCAGAGCAGCAGGGGAGTTGGTCCTCTGCTGGTGGTTTATACCAGAGTAACACTTTAGACTGCAAAGATTTCTAGGCATCCTGTGTGTCTTCTTTGGTCATGGAGCCAGGAAGCCAAAGTAGCCTAATAGGGGCTAAATTTGGTAGTAAATCACCTAAATCAGAATTGTCTTTGCTTTGGAGGCAAGTCCAAACCTCCAGTAAATGCAGAGGAATGATTTGATGATTTGTGCAGTCTGGGTGGTGTGAAGAAGTCCTGATCACATGAAATGTTTAAATAGAGCTTCCCTGATACCTGTGAGCATGAATTGCTGCTAGGAAAACTGGTAGGAGTGCCTTGGAATGGTCTGCTGTCAACTGGCCTTGGAAGTGGCTTGAACTCCTGGGATGGTTTTGTTCCTTCCTGCCCCCAGTCTCCAGGCTTTTTCACTAAGAGTCCTGCCTTTTATTTCTAAGGTTATTTCTGGGTCAGTGAAGATGAAGATATAATCCTTGAGCCTTGTGAGGTAGTTACCTTAATCATCCAACCTTCTTCTGGCAGAAAGCTGCTTACAACAAGCCTATGCTGTGGCAGGGAAAGAGGAAGAGTGAGAGGAAATAGGGCGGCCTGGATCACAGATCTGGAAATAGATGCTGGAAATCCCACTCTTCTGACGTAGAACTCCCGTCGTTAAATCCCTTGACAGCCTCTGGCTTATGTAAATGTTTATATGAGGGGAAATCAAATTACTCCAATCTTCCAGCGATTGAAAGTCTGACATCTACGGGTAATTGCTTTTCACTTAAATTCTGTAAGGTTTAGTAGTAGCAGTTATTAAATTCTGTGTTTCCATCCTTTGAAATCTTACAGGGTGCTTTTTTTAAAGTCTAAAACTTAGTAAGTTCCGGTATAATTAAGCTGTCATCATCTTGGCTTGAGAAGACAATCTTTGGAAGGATTTTTTTTTCCTCCATTTTCTTTGTTGAATTTCAAGGCACACAAACTAATTGCCTGCTCTCATGTGCTCTCAGGTGAGCTATTACCTCAGTTACAGTGTCCTCATCCTAGCTGGCTGGGCTGTGCTTCGTATTTAGAGACTTTCTGTATCAGCCTTTCTCCTCAATTCACAGCTTGCTTGTCCCTGTGTCTCCTGGCCCATTCCATTCCTGACTGTCATTTTCTTCCAAGTCCTTTCTTGTACCATCTGTTTTTAGGCCTTTGCCATCTGTGACACAGTCCTCTACCCTGAAAGGGTTCAGAGTCTTTTCCTTGAGTGACAGAGTTGGGACTGATTCCTGTGCTCAGTGTATCTCACATACAGCTTTTGTGCCATCCCTGTCAGCTTTTGGGAACTGTTTCTCATAAGGTGAATATGCAATATCTGTGTGCTAGGACTTGACTCTGTACCTTCAGGAATTAATAAGACCTTAGGTTATGTGAAAATGCAGTGATGTAGTATATTTGCTTTTTAAATATGTATTTATAAGAATTAGTAGACAAGGGATACAGACAAATGTAAATCCAAGTCCTTGTCCACTTCTCACTGGATTTGTTGTGACTGAATCATGACTTTTCTCTTTTTCTGGAAAACTGCAAAATGGGCAAATGTTGATTCTGAAAATATGAAGCAAATCATTACTGCTCTTCTTTGGTTTGTGCTATTGTAGGAGGACAGATCAATGGGGTGAATCAGAAGCTGGCTATCTGCCCTGACCCAGAAGGAAACATGGTCCTAGGGGTAGAGCTGGGCAGTGGTAGAAGAGGCACTGGCTTTATTCCATCCTTTCCAAAGGCAGGCTGCAGTTACTGCCAGTCCTGTCCGTGTGGTAGTGAGGATGTATTGCAGGTTGCTGTGCATCAGAGCATCACAGTAACCAGCAGTGCTGCTCTGGGAATCTAGGAAGAGCATCAGACTAATTTTCTCATCACTTTTGGCTGATGTGATTAGCAGTCAAGGCTAATTACCTGCAGGAACGCTCCCTCTTGCCTCCCTGAATCCATACAGAGAAAGCTGGTGTTATGATCCTTGGCAGTATAAGCTGTTCTTCCTCCTTTCTGTCATAGATGAAGATATAAATATTAATGAATTTAAAACAGGGGAATGCTTCATCCTCTTTCCTCAACTTGTCCTCTTTCTGTGTTCTGTGTCATTTTGTTTCTCCTATTGCTAGAACAAGGAATGACTGGAATGTTCTCAGAAGCAATCTCATGCACACATCCGTTATGCAAACAGATACAGGTTCTCTTTTTGTAGCAAAATGTAAAAGTAGAAAAGAGCCAGCAGGTCTCAGTACCACAAACTACCCAGAAGGGAAAACCTAACATGGCAAGGCTGGATTTTGGTGTTTGAGCCCTTGCCTCCTGTGCTAGCACGCATCACTGAAGGTGCCTTCAGCCTTAGTGAGCTAATTGCCCAGGAGTGGGATTGAGAATCGTTAAGATTGATGATGTACAGGGAGAATGAAGAGTGTATGGCTGAGATCCTTAAAGGCCTGCTGGCTGAGTGGTAGCTTGGCTGCTGAAGATTGTGTGGCTACAGTAATGCAAAAAGTTAATGAGGTAAGTTAGCTTCTAATGAGCCCTATGAAGCCAGAGATTTCCAATAGTCTAGCTACTCAGGATGGAGCTGAGCTGCAGTGATGTTTAGCTTATTTAAACTTCACTGCCATCTGAGGAGTTATCAGCACTGGCTGAGCACTGAGCAGAGGTATAAAAGATACACATTTTGTGACTCTAGGTGTCTCACACACCAGTCCCTTAGGATGGAATATGCAAGCACTTGCCTGATTAACCCTATCAGCAGAATAAGTTGCCAGAAAAAAATAATGGATTTTGTGAGATCCACACATTCATTAAAGGCAGCAAGTTCACTTAATGTGGGTTTTTACTTTCTAAAGCATGCAGGCTTACAGACATGAACACGTGATCTTGAAGTTTTAAATATGAGAAAAGATCCAGTGCTGAGTCCATTGAATGTTTTGGGCTTTGTTTTGTTTTGGCTTGATTTTTTTTAAAAGGTTATCGTTATTTTTATTTTTGTAAAAACTGAGGTGGGAAGGGACGATGAATGCATGAAATTTTCCAGTACTTTAGGCTTTGTCTGTAAATGAAACAATTTTTGTCTCTGCTTTCTCTTGGCATGTGATAAACAATAACAAATAGCATAATTTTCAGAAAGTTTTGACAGTGAAAGGTTGTTCCTTGCCCTTCTGTCAGCATTACTCTTTCATTTTCCAAATTTTATCAGGATTTATGGTGCCACGAGGTCTGAGTTGAATGTGAGTTGGACTGTGCTACCTTACTCATGCCTTTTTGCAGTTGTAACTTGAACTCAATCCTCATAGGTATTTTCTCTGATGGGGACTCAGTCTCAGAAAAGCCTAAATGTACTGTTTCTTTCAGGCAAGATATTTTGAAAACTACACTGGACTTTTTCTACCTTCTTGTTGGCAATAATTTCCAATTACAATTATTTGGTATAATTCTAAAGAGAACAAACTATTTTTTCCCCCCTCTTTGGCAACATTTAACTCAAAAGGAGGCTGCATGTTGCCAGAGTCCTCCCACTCCAGTTGTGTCCTGCAGGGACTCTGCATATTGCTTTGGAATGTGCCAAGACCTTTTGGGACACCCACACACCCTGGGAGAGAAAGGAAGATCAGCCATTTGACAGTTTTTCTGCACTGATTTTCTGACATTGCTATGAAAAGTATCAGGGATGTTCTGTCACTATTATATTTTTGGCCATCTAAAGCATTGCAAAATCTTTTTTTTCCCCCAAGGTTGTTCAGGATAGGGTATGGTCACATGGAGATTTTTCACATTCTGATATATCATCAGCACCAAGCATTTTCTGATATAAAACATGAATGCACACAGTTGTGGAAAAAAAGTTCAGTTTAATCAGTTAATCAAAAATACAATCAGTCATGAAGTATAGTGTGCCCAAAGATCAAGAACAGTCTTAAGTAAAGTTTGTCTTTGTAACTTATGTTTTAAGCAGCAATGTCTTTGGGTTTGTTTTTTAGTTTTTTCATTTGAATGGTTGTGCTTTAGAATGTAAAGTAGGGAATGAACCTGAGTGTGACACAGTGAGAATTTTGTATACATTGCCTTTCACCTTGTATCACTTTGCTAAAATATTTGCATTGTGATTTATTCCCTCAGCCTTAAACTGAAGCAATCATCTGCATCACTGGCCATAGTGACCACTGATAGTTCCAAAACAATCGATAATAACTGGTACTGTTTTGGAACTGTTGCATGTTTAGGTGTCTTTCATCATTGCAAGAATGGTTTTATGGTTTGGCATGTTGCCCAGCCATTGGTTCAAGGTGAGTATAAAGCATTATTGGATCATTTTCCTACTCATTTGAATGAGGAAAATAATTTTTAAAAAACACACAAAGCAGTGAAAAATTGGGCTAATGCTGTGAATTGTGTTCTTTAAGGACTTCCTGGTCCATAAAAATCTATTTTGGCATCTAGGTAGACTTTGTATTTAGGAATTGATTTCTAGATAATGTAAACCTTATCACCTTTCTTTTTTTCTATGTATATAATTCTTTTCTTCCATCTGTCACCCTTTCAGTACATTCTTAGCAACTTCACATCTTAATGCTTTGGTGAGGAATAATGCAGACCTTTAATCAGTGTTAAATTTTCTACTTTGCACAGTTTGTAAGCTGAAATCACTAGATTATCAAACCTTGACCTGTGCTGCTAACTTATTTCTAGAGATCAAACAATATAGGCTTTGGTTTTTTTTGTTTTTTTTTGTTTTTTCATTTCAAGTGGCTGGGATTGAAAATTTTTAAATTAAAAACCCAGCCATTGCTCTTGGCTTGGCAGTACAGGAAGAAAAAAAGAAGCAGGAAAAGGCCAAAGTGCAGTTTGATACTTTGGAAATGCAGCACAATGAAAAGGTGAAATGTTATGGTGGCAAGATTTAATTAACTGTAAGATAAGAGAAAACAAATCATGACATTTATTTTTAGGAAGAAGCCTCCCACAGAGAACTGTGAATACCTTGCAGGGAGCAACAGGCTGAAGGGGGGTTTAGAGTGCAGATATTCTCATTAAGCAACAAAGAGAGAAAGTATCTTTAGAAACTGAAGTTTTTATTGTTGTTGTTGTTATCACTATTAACAATACCACCCATGAAGAAAAGTGGGTTTCTCCCACAGCCACTAATGACATAACAGAGTTGGAATCCTAAGAAAACTGGGGATGTAAGCAGCTGCTTTTGCAGACTAGGTATTCCAAAGAGAATATACTGCCTGTATTTTTGGTAAAAGAGGGAAAATAAGTCAAATGGTAAATTGAGATTGAAATGAGAGAATAAGGTAGAGTGAAAAGGGAAAAGAATGGTGGGAAAAGCAAAAGTTAGAAGACACCAAATAAAGGACCTCTTAAGAAGTGCAAGAGTAGACTCTGGAAATTAGTTTAAATGGAAAACAGCTTTCTTTTTTCACTTCCTTTTTATCTGAAACAGTATTTTGCTAACTCTCAGCTTCCTGTATATTTGTCTGAATTAGCAGATGTCCTGATTCTCTGGATGGGGTCCCATTCTGTCCAGCATCAAGCTACAGGATGCAAAAGGCCCTGCTGTGTCTTTTAGATGATCAGCAAGAATAATAGCTGAGGAAATACAGAAATGGGATTTGTTGTCTTTATCGAGGTCATATGAGTATAATTGACCTGTTGCAGGCAGCTGTGTTCAAATAAGTATTTACATATACAGGTATGCCTATATACTTGTATATGTGTGATACACTTGTATATGTGTGTGCATTTGGTTGGTTATACCAAAAAGTCAATTAGACAGGGAATAGTCAGAAAATGATAGATGATGAAAAGCAAGAATTGACAAAAAAAATTGCTTTATATCATTGTACTGCATCTAGTTTGCTCTTTGTCATGGTTTAACCTCAGCTGGCAATTAGTACCATGCAGCCAGTAGCTCACCTTTTCCCCAAGTTGGAAGGGGAGGATAACTGGGAAGAAGGTAAGACCCATGGGTTGAGATAAAAACAGTTTAAGAACTGAAACAGAATATACTTATAGCAATAATAATAATTTTAATGAAAAGGGAGAAAGCACAAAAGAGAGAAATAAAACAAGGAAATAAAACCCCAAGTCATGCACAAAGCAACAGTTCACCACCCACTGACTGATGCCCAGACAATCCCTGAGCAGGGATAGGCTCCTCCTGGCCAATTTCTCCAAATGGTATATACTGAGCATGATATTCTGTGGTATGGGATAGCTCTTCAGTCAGCTGGGGTCAGCTGTCCTGTTTGTGTCCCCACACAACTTCTTGTGCACCTCCAGCCTGCTGGCTGGCAGGGAATGAGGAGCTGAGAAGTCCTTGACTTAGGATAAACACTACTTAGCAACAAGTAAGCATCAGTGTGTTATCAACATCACTTGTGTACTAAACCCAAAGGGCAGCACTGTACCAGCTACTAGGAAGAAAGTTATCCTAATTGAAAGGAGGAGATCCTTCCTCATTCTTGTCACACTCATGCTACATCAGTTCAGAGACTCTGTATTCATAGCTATGAAGAGACTGGAAATAGCCCTTGAGTTTTCATCAGGAGATGCCCAGAAAAGTTGGTAGAAGTTATACGGCAGGAAATGTTCATATAAATATATATGAACATACATCTATCATATAATATAAATACTCATATAGCAGGAAATGCTCTGTGTTGGGTAACACCCAGTTGAATGTGACAGTCATGTGTGACTGACCACTCTTGTCGGTACCAGAATTCAGCCAGAGTTCACCTACAATTCAGTTTGTTTAGATGTTGTGTATCTGTGTGCAAGTCAGTCTGCAGCACTTGGGCTCTGGGGGATGCATAATAGTCTGTGACTGTTGCTGCTCTGGGGAAGGGCTGAAGAAGTCAACACTGCCCCTTGTCTGAAGCACTGCTAGCCCAGTGGGGAAAAATGCTTAGGAAGAAGCATTAATTCACTATTTAATTCCTTATTTGGTGGCAGGATATTCCCCTATGGTAATTAGTACAGTGTTTGTTTAAAAATCATCCTCTCTAGCTCAGCCAGAGGCGCCTTTTGCATGAGTAGACAGCTTGAAATCCAGCAGAGGGCAATGCTGTATTGCACCTATACAGCTACTGCAAATGAATCTACCTCAAGGACCCTGTGTTATCTTCCCTAATGAGAAATCATGCATTTAATTCGTGGCAGATTATACCAACCTTGTGGTTGGGATTTTGCAATCAAGTCCTGAGGCTTTTCTCGGAAAATCACTCCCATTGGAGGTAGGTGTGTTGCCAGTATAAAAATGGACTGATTACATTGCAAGTTTGAGCTGTGCAGAAATAATCTGGTAAAGACTTGTCATAACTTTTCACTAAAACAACTGAGAGTTAACATCCCTCACCTTTTTTTCTTTCCTTCCCCCACCCCTCCTCAGTACCTGCCCATTAACTTCAGCTATTGCAGTTTTATTAAGGCCTTTTGCCTCCATCAGTATTTCCTGCAAATTCGCAAAAATGAAAAATGACAAAACTCAGTAGTTAAAATAGACTGTGTTCTTGGGAGACTCATTGAAATGGAATTCCTTTTTTACAGAAATTGTAAAAACCATGCATACCCCGACACTTTTCTGCTTATTAAACCTCTGGGAAGAAATTAGAAACAAAGGATCAATGGGAAGTACCATTTAGAGTTACAAATATATTCAGCTCTCTAATCCCTCATGAAGAGTATAAAGAGCAGTGTTCTTTATACCTGCTTACAAGGTCTGGTGCATTTCTAGACAGCTTCAGTTTAAGAGGTTTATATGACACTGATTTCATTTGAGGTGGATGGCACTGCTGTTGTTTCAGGATTCTTGTGTGTGTAATTCTGCTCTAACTGAAGAATCCACAGCCTTTGGGAGCTCTTTGCTCTGACAAGGATCCCTGGGCCCAGAGAGGAGCCCATGAAATTGGTCTTTCAGTCACACACTAACTCGTCTTTATTACCACTCTAGTGGCTCACAGTAGTAGCACAGTCCCTAGAAAGCTGCTTTTGCCATGCTAGTCTCCAAATTCCTCAGTCAGCAGTAGCAGTAAAGAGTTTCAGTCAAGTTTATGGGAACAGAAACAAAAACTGTTCACAAGGGATTCTGTCTCAAGTAAAGCATCTCTTTGAGAAATCTTGTGTACTTTCCCTATCCTCTCAGGTCAGACAATTCTCTGGGGTAATCTGCAGAGAGGCTTGAAGCACCAAATGGAGAAAGAATTTCACTTTTTAGATGTCCAGAATGTATATGTGTTTTTGTCACACTTTGTATTTTTTTCCCTGTTCCTAACTCCAAAACAAGTCATCAGTGAATTCCACCTCTTGCAAGCCAGTTTGTTTTAGGGCACTAGCCACCCTTATTAGGATGCAGAGCAGAGAATCCATTTCCTGTGGTTTGCATATTTGATTATAATTGCAGAGAGCAAAGGACAGGAGAGGGTGGAGGGGATGAGGTTTTGTTTCACTGGTGCTTACTTCTAGGGTGGTAAGGATGGTATGATATTGAGGGAGGATATATTGGAAGGGAAGGAACACAGTAAAGCCTTACTAATTTGAACCATGGGCGATACACCTTTTGGCATTTAAATATTGTCTCTTGGAGGATCCAACTTGCACAAAGAGAACTTGCTGGAGAGGAGCAGATGCCCCCCTTGTTTTGTCTGAGGGGTTCATGCTGCTACTCCTGTCCTGGACAGGGACTACACCAGGACATCCAGCCTGGGACCAGCAAAATACTGTGATAGATGGTTTATGCACCATTATTGTAAGGAATAGAAAATCAAGAAGAAATTAAATTTTAAGGGGTTTAGGACAGTGGATTACATGAGGGAGGTAATGATGAGTTTTTCAGTGACATACCTTACAGTCTGGGAGTTATAACAAATCTCCAGGCAAACTGTTTTTGTTAAATGATCTGTGCAGAAATGAAGATGACCTAAAATTCAAAGTCTGGAGCCAGTCTCCCCTCACAAATTCAGTGTGTGTGTGGTGCCCTGAGTGAGACAGACTGCCTGCTGCTTTCTAGGAAAACTGGGGTTTGTGGATCAGAGCTGTAAATCCCATGCTGTACAGATGAGTGTCTTGAGCTACCTCCTCAGTAGGCACCAAACCCCTGGAGCAGCCAAGCTGTGTCCCAGGAGGAGGAGCTGTCTCAGGTGCTGTCCCCAGTCTGTACCTACACCAGTGAGAGTGTCAAGGTGCTTTTGGGTTTTGGGTCCTGTCTGTCCCCACCAAATCTAGCCCCAAGAGCAGGTGGTGGAAATTGATGAGAAAAAGATATTTATTTGTGTAGTAAACAACACAGATACAAAGGCTATAGATACAAAGGAGGATGAAGGTAAAAACACTGCCATGACATTTCTCCTCAGCGAGAACTAAAGCCTCCAAGTGTTGTTTATAAAACAAGTCTCAATATCCAGCTTTTCTCAAGTCTTTAGGAGTGCAAATATAACTTGCAGCCAACGAAATTTCATTGTCTCTGCTCCATGGCTAAGTAAGGGTTTTAATGATTTTTTTTTTTAAGGACATTCTGACTGGGTCTCTGAATACCAAGTCCCGGCTAAGCATGAATTCAAATGACTGAGGCCTAAGCCCCTGATAATAAGGGTTTATTAAGGAAGCACTAACTGAGCTGAACTGGAGTGGACTGAATGGCTGAACCAAAATAATGGGATGCTTGTGGCAACCAGAAAATGATTGTTTGTTGGCATAATCCCAGGATAAACTTCTGCCAAGAGCACAGGGTCTTTCCTTGCCAAGTTCTTCATATGGGGAAATACAGTACTGAATTTCTGCACGTATTAGCAGTGCAGAAGATTGGGAGGAGAAGTGGCAGTTTGCATGAGGAAGGGAAAAAAAATTGTACATCCCAAATGGTGTAAACACTGTGATCCCTAGAGCTCCACTCAGCAGCAGGCTCTAAAGAGACCGCCTGGGTTTCAGCTTTAGGAACATGGTCTGAAAAACATGGGTTTGGCTATAGAGTTTTACTACTTGAATCTCTTAGGTATCCCTGCATGCATCATGCAGAGAGCAGAAAAATTTGGAACTTTTTCCTAAAAATCCTGCCTCTATGACTGTTGAAGTGCTTACAAGCAGTTTCTTTCACTCATGACAAAGAGGACTGTTTTGCAACTCTGCTGGGAGATGCATTCTGAAGAAAATTCTGTTGAATAACACTTGGCAAATATTTTATTCACTGAGAAATGCAGTTACACAGTGTAGCTATGCATGACTGCAGGTTAAGTTTAAAAGTTTATGGAATATCTGCTATTCATACAAGGAAGAAGAGAGGCTGCTCTATATCATACTGCCTTGCCCTTTTCTAGCAGTCTTTTGAATATGATATATAGTGAGGGAGTCCTGAGTCACATTACCTCTCTGTTGCGCTGGGAAATATTTTTCTTTTCAGCCCAAAACTGGGATATATGAATGCCATAAATATTGTCCTGTGAGGCACTTTATAGTGGTAGTTTCCCATATCTCCTGTGCAAGCTAAACATGTGATATAAAATACTTCAATATTCCCTAGGGCATAATAATCTCACCTTCCAGGAAAATGCCTTGGAGGCCATCAGAAATATCTGTAGTATAAAACAAGTTCTCTATATGGGTGATTGAGGTGCCTGCCTGAAAAACCATTGAGCTGTAGCTAGGGCTATTTTGAAGAGTAGGAAACAGTAATCAAGACTACAGCTATCAATTACAGAAGACAGATACTCCAAGCTTTAATTTTTTTTTAATTAAGCATAGCCATAAATTATTTTTCTCTTTCTTTTACTATCTGCTAGCAAATTAGCACAAAGACTGTGTGACTAACTGATTGTTCAAAGTGCCAAAGGGGTGGTTCTCAAAGAGCTTCATCAAGAGCCTGGTTGCTGAAAACCAGTCTGGTTTGGAAAGATGTGGAAAATGACATTGTCTGGGAAAAAAAAAAATCAATAAATCAGTAGATCTTCAAGAAATCTGAGCTTTTCTCTCTGTATTTTTGTCTCTTTTTTTTACTTTTAGTTATTACTGCATTTGGATTTGTAGCATAGATGCAAATTTAAAAAATTACATTATTTATATGTTAATAAGAATTCAGTTTGAATGAAACCTGCCTTTCGGCAATATTTCAGCATCCTTCAGGCTGCAGCCTCCCTTTGGAGGTTAAAAATGCCAACTTCTTCCTTCCTAAATGCAACCTTATCTTTCTGGCATCTCCTGGCTGATTCTGTAATACTGTGGTGATACACTATATCATTAGTATGACTTGTATCACACAAGTCTGTGCAGAATCTGGACATCATTCAAAAAAAAAAAAAAAAAAAAAAAGGAAACAAAAATGAACTAAAATATCTCTTTAGCCATTGTGGTTTGGAAAGAAAACTCTGTAGAAAGCTTATCACGTGTGACCTGTTGCATCTTTATGTGAATCTTGAGTAAACTGAAAAGTACTTCTCGGGTAATTTTGTTATTCTCAGCTTGCTATTAACTCTCTCCACCAAAGATAGTGGTCTTAAATGTCTTAATGTCCTAAATGTTTGATACTTTTTTCTTTCTTTTTTGAGTATCTAGTTCTCCTGTTTGGACTCTGAGGTTAACAGTGGGTCTGGCTTGCCCTCGGTTAGCTGCCAAAGTCTCCAGTTGTCTCCCTGAGATTTTGTCTCCTGCTTGCACATTGAATACTGAGATCTGTGGCAGATGCAAAATGAAGACAATGGGAACAGTGTGAAATGTGTATTTGCCTGCCCACATTTTAAGAAGAGTTGCACCTTTGCTTTGCAAATTTTGCATTAGCAAGAAATTTCAGTTTTCTGATTATTGTTGTATGATCTTCCCATCAAAGAATTCGTTAAATACATAGTAGCATAAATAACTCCTCCAGTTTTTTTCCCCTTGTGGTGTTGTTTTATGTTTTCCCAATGCTAGAAATGATTCTTAGTATCAGAGACATAGATGGAATAGAATGTGTGTCTGGTTTTGGAAGAATGTAACTTCCCTTAGAAGCTCTCGCTTTCCAGTAGTTTGGTAAATGTTACCTTCCAGTTTAGAGAGAGGACTTTTTATTTTATTTTATTTGTTTAAAAAGGGTTGGTTTAGTAGTCTTGAGAGAACTTTGCAACCTTAAGCAGCCATAAGGTGCAGAAGAGCTGGTAAGGACATTCTCTTTAAAAATGTGCATACAAAGGTGAAGGAATAAAGAGAAAATGCTCCCTTTCTGTGATGGGAGAAGATTAGACTTGGAAGGGTAATTGAAAGGACAGAGTGAAATGATGTCCCTCAGTTTAGAGCAGGGATGATTAGACGGGAATTTTTCATTTGAATGGAGTTTCTTAATTTTTCCACAACTTTCTACCAGATAAGGATGATAACAGAGAAGACAAATCAGCCATGAATACATGTTCTCACCCTGCTTGGGTAGATGAAAATAGACTTTTAAAGAATTAAATGTATTTTGACCTGTTGCATTGCTGGAATGTAGCTGAGGCACAGTGTCCTTTCAGTAGTACTGCAGCCTTGCTCTGCAGCTACCAAAATTTTGCTGCAAGTATGCAGCTCTGTATTGACTTCCAAAATAGAAAGGTTTTCATAGAAAGTAACAAAATATCTCAACTGTCCAAAAGCCAAAAAGGCTGCACTGAAGTCTCACCTCAGGTAAGTTGCATGCTGTACAACCTCATCCTCTATCGTCTGAAATGATATAGCTACAGTATCATTGGACATTTTTTACCTTGGATAGTTAACTGAAACTTATTCTGATAAGGTAAGAGACTGGACATGGACAACTCTGTCTTCCTGGGCATATTTGAAAGTGGGATTTTTTGTCTAGAATGTTTCCCTCATTAAGGTGAAAGACTATTTTTCTCTGAAAAAAGTTCTGTCTGTAACACACATCTTGTGGATAATTACAAGCAAGTTGATTTGTTGTCTGTAAACTTCAGGTGATGTTGATTGTACTTTCCTTCCTTCCACTGGCTTGCTTGTTTCTAGGACACAAGAAATCTCCCATGGGTGGAGGCACTACCTTGTGGTGCTGACACCATCAGTGAACATCCTAAAGCTGCTTCACTGCAGCTGTGAAAAGGTTGTTCCTTTCTAGCCCTGATAAGGTCACGGTGAGCACTGGCCTGTCTCCAGTAACTGAAAACGAAATGGCAGTGCATCCCAACTCATTTTTGCTACTATTCAATTATATGATGAATGCTCTTTCATGAATTTGAGGGAGGGTCCAACTTCGTTGCAAAAATTGCACTGGGATAAGTGAGGCAGTTCCTGAAGTTCTAGCTAAGTGGGAAGGGCTGTGAGGTACCTGACAGGAGGTTGTGGCAAGCTCAGGGTCAGTCTCTTTTCCCAAGTAACAGGTGATAGGATGAACAGAAATAGCCTCAAGTTGCACCAGGGGAGGTTGAGATTAAATATTACAAAATATTTCTTCACTGAAGGAGCTGCCAAGGGAAGTGGTTGAGTCATCATCCCTGTGATGTGAAGATGTGGCACTGAGAGAGGTGGATTAGTGGTGGTCTTGGCATTCTATGTCAAGATGGTTGAACTTGATGATCTTAAAGGTATTTCCAACCTAAAATATTCAATGTTTCTATGAATCAGTTGCAGAACATGAGGTCTGGGCTTTTGGCTTTATTTGCTGACTGGTGTCACACTGGAGGGCATTTGTGCCTTGGAGATGCTGTTTGCTGACTGGCAGAGATGAGATAACATGCCACACAACTGCTGCCCTCTGCTCACTGTTTTTGGAAGAGAAGGATTTAAATACACATTCTAGCCCTGTGTCACAACAAGGCTGAGACACAGATTTCATTTCACATAGCCTTTGTTTCAGTTAATTTAATTTTTTCCTAATTCATTTTAGCATAGCTGTCCCAATGCCCTGATGTTTGTCACTTGAAGCAAAGAGAAAATTTCTCGGGAAAAAAAGTATAGAGTCCCTTGGAAAGATTAATAGAGAGCATTGGTGAGATGCTCTGTGCTTTCAGGTTAGATAGTTTTCTGGTTGTTCTGCATATTTTGGAATGTGATCTGACAGGACAAACAGCAAAGAAGACAGAGTCATATTGAATAAAAGAAATAAAATGGGTTATTTTCTTTATGAGTATGGCCTATTTCCCAGAGCCTGATTTGAAGTTAAAAAAAATACAATAAAACAAACAAACTAGTAGAAATTCTCCAAACTCAAATATTGGCCAAAATTTGTTTACTTTTGAGGAAAGGTAGTTATCAAAGATAAGGGGGTTCTGCTGAGTCTGGCAGCTTTCCTTTAGCAGCATGCTGAGCCACTGGGAGTTTCACAGTGTTCCTGTTGCTCTCCTCTGCTTGAGGGAGTCTGACTACCCTGCTCAAAACCTGGAACCATGGAGGCATGATATGCAGGAAAGTAGAGCAAGCTGCAGCTGATGCTGGCTAATAAAATTATCCCCTCTTCACATAATCATTTTTATTATGGGTTTCTCAGTGTTCTTTTAAGGGAGGCAAGTGCTATTATCCCTGTTCCATAGATGCAGAAGTGAGGATAGTGACAGATGCTGTGATTTGCCTACTGCCATTGAGCTGAAAATATCTTCATTGGGGTAGAGGGAGAAAATGAAAATAAAAATACAGTGGAGGCATCTGTTTGGCTTGTACAGTACAGCTGTTCATTATGCAAATCATGTCACAGCTTAAACAGCTCTCAAACCATGATTTATTCACAATGGTGGTGTGGCCACTGGGACTGTGGTGACATCAAAGTATATCTGCACATGGTTTGTGTCCTCGCAGTATCAGTAATAATCTTTGGCTCTGGACCCAGTTACAAAAATTGCTCCTTGATTGTTCCTTTTTTTTTTTTTCCTTCCTGACTGTGATACCCACAGGGTGTTGTTACAACTGCAATGGACAGGAAAATGGGGCTTCATAAGCTTGCTGTCTCAATAAATGAATTTATATGAGTAAAGAAAATGTTCTCTTGGATAGACAGGGAGAGTGAGAGACTCTTCTCTACATTCTGTTCAGCAAGTTAATGGGAATATGCCCCCTCTTATTCTAACATTTTTCAGAAGGTACCCAAATTAATCTCTGGTAGATGAGAACCATTAGGTAGTCAAGGAGGTATCAGCAATATTCTTTATATCAGAAGGCTCTCTGTATTTATTTGCCCTTTTCTGGTCTTTTAGTGTCATGGTAGTGGAGTAGTTGGGACCTTGTCACTTATCAGAGTTTGAAAAACCATGAAAAAATTCTTTGCATTTTTACAGTCTCAGCCAACCAGAAGATCATAACGAAGAGCAAAACCACTGGTAGTCTGAGGTGTGAAAAGAGGCAGAAAGAATAACTACTAAGAGCCTGTTTTCCCTCTGCTATCATCAAGTTAGTACATCTTTTGCACCTTGGGAGAGCAGAGTGGAAAGGGAATAGAGAGAGAGGATTTACCAGTTGCTGTGGTGCTCCTGACCACTGCATTAGGAGAGAAACAGTGATGCAGAGGATGCACAGCAGAGTTCAGTCAGAAACTTGGCCTCACTGTCACTGAAACAAAAACCTTTGGAGGGAATGGAGGTCTTGTGGTCTTCCTGGTGAGCAGGTCCAGGAGTGTCTAATCTTTAATCCTGAAGAAATGAAAGTCTAAGAAACCCACTGTGATTTTGTTGATACTGAGACGGCAGCTGTGATTGTTGTGGGAAGAGCTAGGAGGGGAAAAAAGGCAGTAACAAGTGGCTTAAAATGTCTTTTTTGGTTAAGATTTGGAAGTATAGTAGAATGAGCTGAAATATGAGTCGGTTTGGGTTTTTGTTTTGTTTCTCCAGCCTCACAGCTGGAGTAGTAGGAGTGGAAGGTCAATAGAAGAGGAAGTTGCAGAACTGTATTAGTTATCAATTCAGACTTGCTCAGACCCACAAAGAGCAAAAGAGAGGAAGAAAATGTGTGTGTTGTGGATGAGAACAAAATAAGAGCTCAGGGAATCAGAGGAAACTGATTTCAACAGCAAAGTTCATTTCAAAAATCTCATTTCGAAGACAATTTTTGAAGTCCATGGCTAAGAAAACGATCTCTGTACACTCACTGGGGACCAACAGAAAAAAATAGCAACTATCCCTTTTGCATTAAAGAAATGTAATGCTCTTTTTGAAAGCACAGCATGATTTTTCATCCCATTATAGACATGGCTGGTTTCTTTACATCAATTTATGATACTGAATGGGGTTTTTTTTTGTTGCTGTTGCTGGGTTTTTAGTTTGGTATTTTCTCTGTTATTACTGTTTGGAAATATTAGATGTGTTCCCTAGACTTTCTGAAAAATAAAATCACTTTTTAAAAATCTCATGTTGTAGGTCTGGAAAGAGAGAAGCATAACATTTTTAATCGCCTTGAAAGTTTTGACCATTTCCACTCCAGATTTTTAATTCTTTGGCCTTTTGATCAAGGTGCTGCCTGTTGTGTTTGTTTAGCACTGTGTTTCCACTTACTGCACTTTTCCTTTGAGGAAGAAACTATTTGCTACCATTATGTCTTGTTCACAACCATACTGCATGAATGCTAAATTTTGACACCTGAAAATGACACCTTTTATAAGTGATTCATTATTCTTTGACAAGATAAAAGAAGCAACGGGGTCCTCTGTATTGCTTGTGTAAAATTATTTTCACATTAATTATTAATTTATTTTTTTTAATGGAAGGGAATACAGTTGTATAGTAGTCAGCTTATAAAAACACACATAAATTTGTTTCAATTCCAAACAGTGCTTTGAAAGACTTACTATCCTGTGGAAACTGATGCTCTTCCATGGAACATTTTAGAAAAATTTAAAAAAAGTTCCATCTGTATTTGTTTGTACTGTCCATTTTCTTGAGTCTTGCACCAGTCTAAATTATGCTCAGCATTTAAAGGCAGAACTCATGTACCTAGGGATGTCTCTTATCAACTTGAACTATTCATTTGTGTCTGAGGAACTAGAAATATAAAATATCCACAGCATGTGTATTTGCCTTAGCCTGATGTGAGAGACAAATATTCAGTCAGCTAAGCAAATATCAAAGACTAAGGGAACTGTTATCCACAAATGAACTAATTACTTTAGTTTATTTACTTGAACAAAACTAGATGGGATGTGTTAATAGGTCCTTGTTTTTTGGTTTGTTTTTTTTTTTTGTTTGCATGTTAGTAATTTTCTTCAGGCATGTAACTCTTTGTTCTCTACTTCTTTTTATGGCATTGGCATAGTTCGCTGGCCTCATTGCTCATATTTTTGTTTTTCTGGCCCTTGATAATGTCCATGTTGAAAAGAGAATATAGAATTGGTTACATGTTGAAAAATGTTGTCTGCGAGCTGCACACTGCAATTTTTGAAATGACGTGTTGGACTTAGGCTTATCAAAAGGGTCATGCTATGATTTTTTTTTCCTTTTTAGATAACTGTTTAATTCTTGCTTGTTCTTATGGTGCTCTGTGCTGTAGCTGAGCATAAATGCTAGTTTAAAAAATACAGAAAATTTGCCAAATATAATTTCAGCCTTCCAGAGCTTTCTCACATCTCCCTGGCTGATCTGTAGCCACAAACAGATAGTTACACTCAGTTTTATGTTTTTCAAATTTGCCAGTGTACTGCAGAATAAATTGCAGCTTACCCAACTCTTTCCAGCGCAGGCTCACCTTGAAGCAATTGCCTCTTCCCTGCCAGCTGCTGCTTGCCCGCTTTTCCCCTCCTGTGTGGAGGGAGAGCATTGCTGGAGCTGCTTCCATGCGTGATGGTCCCTCTCTCTACCCCCAGCTGGAAGCAAGGTAAAGGAAGAAAAGAAGAAAAGCTGAAAAGTGGCTGCTAGTTGAAACTCCCTGATTCTCTTATCATTTTCCCAGACAGGACGACCAGTCAGCTGCACTGGGTTGTGTGTTTTGAAATGGGGACCTGAAGGCTGTTGTTGGGATGCTGGCTCTGCTCCAGGGCTGAAGTGCAGTGAGCTTATTTTCAGTTTCCTACATGGCTTTGAACTGTCTTGTTAGCACACAGGTTCAGAGTACTGGCATCCAGTGTTTGGAGTTAGTGATGGAGCTGCCAAAATTTCATTATTATGGGCCAAGAGGAAACCAAGCCCTCTCAGAAAAGTCACAAAAGTATGAAAAATAAGCACACAGGTTTTGCTTTGGGCAGAAATGCAGTGGCTGCAGGTCTCTGAATTAATATGGGGGACTGTTTGATACACTGACCAACCCACTCACCCCTACCCACCCAAGTGTTACATATAATTTCATTAATTACTTTGTCAAAAGAAGTGATGAAGTGTTTCATCATTTCGAAAGTAGGTTTATTTTAACAAAATCATTCTGAAAGATCACTACTGTTATAAATGACATTAAGACATGTTTTTTCAGCCAGAGAGAGAGACCATTTGGCTGAACAGTCAGTTATCATAATTAAAGGTTCTTTCTTTCTTTAAATCTTGTCTCAGTCTTGGACTTAGATCGCTAAGGCTATAGTAATAGTTTTAAATGAACACAGCATTTCTTTGGTCCATGAAGGTGTGATAAAATAATGGAGACTCAAGATTTTGAGCTCTGAGGAGAGTTTGGTGAGCTTTACCCTTAAAAAAGTATACAGAGAAATGTATGTGATGCCTATGTCTGCTTTTCATACTCAGGAAAGGAAAAATAAGGTAAATAAAGATCTTGCATTGGATAAAGGTATAGGACTACAATGGCAGGGTAAACAAGGCAAAGAACTAAATTAGATTATAAACCACAGTAGCCAGGATGGAAAGCAGTTAAGGAGAAGTTGGAAGCAGAAACACATTTGGGTGAGAACAGAGAGAAATATCAGGTGTGGGTGGCCTGGGAAATTAGCTGGAGAAGCTGGAAAGAGGTGTAATACTTGCAAATGAAAATTATTGTGTTAGCCCCCACACACTCTGTAGTGGTAGTCATGACTGGTTAGCAGAACTTGAAGGTCCAGAAAAGGTTCCAAAAATAGAGAAACAGCAAAGGAAATATAGCTGGAAATTAATGATGTACACTAATTAAATAAATAAATAAAAGCAAGCTATTGGTATACTTGTTTTGTTCAGCATGGAGAAGAAACTGAGGGGAGACCTCACTGTGGTCTTCAATGAGGGCAAGTGGAGGGGAAGGTACTGCTTCTCTTCACTCTCCTGATGAAGTTGGTTGGAAGAGGTTTAGGTTAGATAATCAGGAAGAAGTTTTTTTCCTCAGAGAGTGATTGGGCACTGAACAGTTTCCCCAGGGAAGCGGTGTCAGCACCGAGCCTGACAGACTCAGGAAGTGTTTGGACGATGTTCTCGGGCACACGGTGTCATTCTTGGGGTGTCCTGTGCAGGACCAGGAGGTGGACTCGATGGTCCTGATGAGTATTTCCCAACTCTGCATACTCTGTGATTCTGTGATACATAAGGCAGTTTTGAGTCATGTGAATCTTACCTTGGAGGAGTATGGAAAAACATCTTCTAGCTTTGTGTCATCCCAAAGTTGGATGTGGATAAGTTTAGTTAGAAGCTCTTGTGTAACTATGCACAGGTAAAATAGAAGGAGATCTTTCATAAGAGAAAGATTTATCTTTCACAACTTAAATTAGAAGGTAAAAAGTGCTAATAGTAATAGCTGCTAAACTGTGTTGATGTGATTTCTTTACTACCTAATATAGAACTCTAAAAAGTTGAGCTATTTTAGAATTTGATTTAGTGTGATCTTATATCTCATCTTAAAGTTTATCCCTAAAAATAACCATTTGTGTCAAGTGTTAGCAAGCTGATTTGCTGTATGTTGCATAGGGGCATGAATATAGATCTGATTAAAGTTTTAAATTTTAAAAGTTGGCTTGTGTGAAATTAGGTAAACTGGTGATGTGTGTTGGACTGATGCAAATTTTTAAATAAAGGACTGATTAAAATTTATTTGTGTCAAGCTAGAAATAAAATTGAAATTTGTTTCCTCAAGAAAAAGAGTGGGGGGAAAAAGCTGTAGAGCAGAATTCCATATCTAACTGGGGATCAGCCCACTGAAGTGTCATTGTGAGCTTGCAGAAATTTAAAAAAATGGCAGTGATCATCCTATAAAGTAATGTCTTGAAAGTCCAGACATGGAAGATTGCTGAGACTCACCAAAAACTGGCTTAAATCTTGCAAGGGCAACGAAGAGCAAATCTAGCTTTTTAATTTTATTTCCCTACTAGTGCAAATAAAGATAACAAAGGAAATGTGTATGTGTGTGAAGGAAGAGGGAACATGCTTCAGCTGGAAGATTACGGCTCATAAAGGTCTGGCTCCAGAAAAAGGTCTGGCTCCAGAAGCATGTCAGCTTTTGCCTTAGTTCTCCATATGGGAGATCAGGTAGGACATAGGGGCATGCAGTGGGTGGTGAATGAGATAAAGACCTGGAGAAGCAAAAGATTCTTCAAGTGTTTCGGAGGTAAAACTCCCAAGAGCCAGCTGCTCTTAATTTCTCTTTTACAGAGAAAGCTTGTGTTTCCATCTCTGACTACTGTAAAAAATGGCATGTGACATTTCAGATTCATTAAGACCATTAAACCATGGATCAAATTTTATTTCCTGCGGTTGTGCAACTGCAGTTTAGCAAATAAAATATTTACATTTAAGAAGAGGGAAAGAAGCAGATTCAGGTAGCTGCAGACATCTGCCCTCAATGGACTGCAAAGTAGAGCACGTTTTGAATAGCAGAATAATTTAAGAACTGGAATTAAATATTAAGTTTCATTAAACACAGCATGTGTTTACTGAAAGGAGACTGATGTCCCAAACTATCTCATTTAAAAACTGATTTTGTAGATGTGACTAATCTGGCACTAATCAAACTGTAATTTACTAAAGTATTTGTTGTTGGACTTGATGAGAAATTATTCATTCAAGCAGAAAAAAAGAAGGATTAATGCAAAAGTTAGATCTAAAGTGGACAGGGAGTTTAAAGAGGACTCAAATTGAGCAGATTTTTGAAGAAAAAAAATGGGTTGCAGGAACTTCTTAAGTCTGCACCTGGGATGCATTTTTATTCGTGGTTATGGGATGAAAATAATAGTGTGTGAAGTTGGGAGTCATAGCTCAAAATATTGTTTACTGCAAAAGAGGAACCATACCTTTTTAGATAGTTATATTAGGCCAAAGATTTATTGTTAGTATAACTTAAATCTTAATGGTTTAATCCAAGGATTGTTATTAGTGTGGATGTAATTATTGTAGAAAAAGATTATATCTATGCAAATGTTATAATAATGTTAACAACAATGCCGCCACCACCAACATAAGTTAAAGTGTTATAAATATACTTAAATTCAACTGCTTTTCTTGATGTTATGCTGATCCTTCCCCAGCTCTTCTTAGCCCTCAGGTTGGTGATTTCATTGTGAGGGTGGTAAAGATGATTATGGTGGCCTGTCATCCTCTGGTCCTTGTCCAGGAGGATGTTCATGTTGCTGGTTTCTTTTTCCTTGTTCTAGGATCAACCTGGGGTTGAGGTTTTTTTTTATGTTTGCTAGCACACTTTGATACCTTTCTCTCTCTTCATTGGTCTGCAGTCTTGTTATATCTAAACTTCCTAGAGATTACACCTTTTGGGTATATTTGAAACTATTTTTTTACCCCTATATCCAATTTTTCCCAGGTCCATGTCTGAATTTCTTTATCTGACCTTGGGACAGTTGTTTATAGCAAGTGTTTGTGTCTCTGTTGATAAACTGGTGCCCCATCTCATATCTTCCATGTCTGTATTTCTCTGCATTGTATCCTGTGTCTCCACTTCTCAAGGCCTTTGCTAACAGACCAGCCCTGCATTTCTTCATAAGATATTATCATAACAGAGTCACAAAATCTGTGTGGCTGCATACAATGACAAAGAAAAGTAAATCAAATCAGCCACAGCTGGTTGGTCAATTAGAAGAAATGCTGTTGCAGCTAAAGTAAATATGACAAAGCTGTGGGCAGGCCAAAGATTGCTCAGAAAGGGCAAACCTGGACAAGCCTTGGTCCAGAGCCCCGACAAACTCTCCCCAAAGCCCATGGCCCACCATTAGCAATGGCAATACCTTCAGTGTTGCTATAGATGCTGCTTAACAGTATCATCAACACAGCTGGTGTTTGGCACGTAATACTGGAAGAGCTGGGGGATATGGACAGGTTGTTATAATAATGTGAGAAGACCTGATTGTTCAGAGTGGTAGATTGCACTCATATGGACTAATAATGAAATACTTGCTTCTATAATCTGGGACCTTGCCAGTCGCTTTGGAAAAAACAGATGAAGGGAAGGGATTGTGCATAAAAGTTATTAACAGCAAAAAAAAGCCACCTGTAAAAGGCATATGTGATCCTGGGATGTGTTGCATATGCCAGCTTCAGTCAGGCTAGGGAAAATAAACTCTTGCTCACCAATAGAGCTTCGTCCCAAGTTGTCTGCTTTGTTCTGAATGCTTGTGTTCAGCAAGGACTTGTTCAAATTCAGGAGTACCTGGATGTGAGTTAATTGTCTAAGCGCAGATTGAGTCACTCTGGCAAGTCTGACTTGCTCTAGCAGAGATCCAGAGGTCTAAGAAGACAACATGGAAATTTCTGTGCTGCCCTGAGCTGCCCACTTGAGTGGGATTGTAAAATCAGGCTGGGGCTAGTGTGGGATTTAGAGTGGGAGAGTCAAGTTCTGCTCAAAAAGTCCCTTTAACTGCAGCCATGGAGTGATTTCTGCCTGATTCTTTTTCTGAGGCTAAACATGTAATTGAAACCATGGATGGATGGTTGATTAAGCCATTAATTCTCTGATTGCCTGCCATTTTAAAATTTTCCTTTCATTTTTTACTCCCAAGCAGAGATTAACTGTGAAATCAACTGTAAGACTGAAGTAATTCCTATGCCTTATTGTTGCTGCAAGAAGCTGCTATGGTGTATCTCAAGTAGTCTTCAATTCTCCCTTCACTTTACACTTCATGCTTTTTTAACACTCTCTGGTTTAGTGTTTAACTATCATTAACCATTTCTCTCTTCTCTCTTTCCTGTTTTGATGCTCTTTATGTGATTGCTCACTCTCTTTTCTTCATGTTGTTCCACCTTCCCATTTAAATTGTTCTAAACTCTCTTTCTCTCTCTTTACCCCTTCTCTCTTCTGAAATGTCCTGTAGCAGCCCACATCTCAAAAATCTCTTTTCTTTCTTTCACTTTTATCCTTGTCTTTCTGTGGTTGTAAATACCCCTGCCATTTGTTTAAATGCTGCCACCTTGCTCTGTTTAGGGGCTCTCATGCAGGATTTTAGAGATGTTTTCCTTTCGTGGCACATTATTTACTTGTTACCGTTGGTGTAGCCAGAGGGCTCATTACAAAAATCAAAATATCCAGGAGGAGTCCATTTTGTATATAGTGTAACACTTTTTATGTCACTGCTGTTACCAATTCTGGCAGTTCTTTAAATCAATGATTGAACAGAAAAATGTTATCAAAGAATCTAATAAAAAGGAAGAACTGTCACATTTGAATTTTGAAAAAGTAAACCAAAAAAGACACAGTTATTTTCAGTAGAATATATTGTTTGCAGAAACAAGTCTGGTCTGGTGAATTTTTATCTTAATCTATCTTTTAACTGCCAACTAAAATATTTGCAAGAAAAACTGAACGCTGGACTCACATACTTGCTGGTAGATGGCATTTTCTGGCCTTTTGAAAAAAAATTACCTACTATTTTGTTTCTACTACATATGGGCTGCTTGGAATTTTGTGAGAGCACCCACCTTTGCTGTTTACCATGCAAACTGTGCAAAACAGTTAAATGGTTTTCTGTGGTTGTACTGCTTACATCGTATTCGAGGTGTTGGTGTGTTGTGAGGCAAAGTCTCCATTTGTACAACATGGCTTTTCACTTGTGGGTAGAGGAAAGGCACTTCAGGAAGCAGCCTGGGTCTCTGCAGAGAGAAAAAATATCTATATCTCTGCAGGTTTAGTGTTTGCATTAGACATTTGGCAAGTGTTTTGGCTGTAGGGGAGTCTTGAGTCTTAGGAAAACATGCTATATTAAGGCTCCGTGGGGTTTTGTTTGTAGGGCTTCTGGAATGTTTCAGACTCCAAAACCTAACTATTTTCCCCATCTGTTTTTCTGAAAAGAATGTCAGTCTGATTTAAATTTGAGTCCCTTTCAACTTAATATGAGGCAGCTTCCCTAGTAACAGTTATCCGTGGCTCCCAGTGACTGGGAAGCCTCTGGGGTATGTGTGACCACATCCCAGGTCCCTGGGGTGAGCAGCAAGGATGTAGGAGGCAGCCCCAAAACTGTGACCATCTCTTGTATTTGGTGGCATCCTGCAGAATAAAACCACTAGTGCTGCCTTTGCTTCAGCTTCTGACACCCGGCAGACAGTGACTTGAGAGAGTGTTTGTATTTCTTGCTATATGTGCTTCCATGAAATTAACTCTCTCCTTCAACAAAGGATTCTGGAAAGCTGATTGGAAGAGATGAAGTGAGAAGACAAATTATAGTGAAAACGGGGTGTTAGGGGATGTGCAATGTTACTGGTGGGGAAGCTCCCCCAAAGGAAAGGGACAAGGAACTGAGTGTGGAGTTTCATTTTTAAATGGTGTGGCAACTGTGTTTGAATCAGAGAATGGTTTGGATTGGAAGGGACCTTGAGGATCATTTAATTCCAACCCCTGCCATGGGCAGGGACATTTTTTTACTAGACCACTTGCTCAGCACTCCATCCAGCTTAGCCTTGAACACTTCCAGGGATGAGGCTTCCACAGCTTCCTTGGGTAACCTGTTCCAGTGCTTCCTCACCACAGTCACAGTAAAGAATTTCTTCTAATATCTAATCTAACCCTACTCTCAATTTGAATTCATTCCTCTTTGTTCTGTCACTACATGCTGTTGTAAAAAGTCTCTCTTCATCTTTCTCAGGAGCTCCCTTCAGGTCCTGGAAGGCTGCAATTAGGTCACCCCAAGCCTTCTCTTTTTCAGACTGCACAAACACAATTCTCTCAGCCTTTCCTCATGAAAGAGGTGCTCATTTGATTATGGAGAAGCAATTTGAAGTAAGCTGAGCTAAAAGGCAGGTTGCATATTTAGTTTTTAATTGCTTATTTAATGTATTTATTTATTTATCTATTTCATTTGTTTTATTAATTTTCTGCAAAACATGGGAGGCTCTGAGTGGAAACATGCAGCAGAAGAAAAGGAAAAACAAACCCAAGCTCTCTGGCAACTCACGTGCTCTACTCTGGGCTCTGTGTTTGCTGGAAACAATGGTGGTCCTTTCTTCTTCTTCTTCATGGGAAATGATACTTTCTTTTGAAGTAAATTAAACTGGTGCTAATGACAGCTCTTTCAGACATTTCAATGCCAGGCTTCTTGCAGTCTTCAAATGAACTTTATTTCAACACAGCTATTAAGTTGTCTCCTCTGACTTCTAGAATGGTATTAAAGCCAGATACTTAAAAGTCTCCATGTTTGGGATTCCTCTCCTGTTTTCCATGTCAGTTATAATTATGTTGCATTTGAGCAAGAGGCTGCCAGCAGAGAATACTGAGGAGTGCCAAATTAAATTTCAAATACATTTTGTTCTTTGTTCATGTTGAGAAATATTTCTCCTCCACGGTTGCTGTGCTCAGCAGAATGAGATCAGGCTGCCGTTAAACTCTGTAAATATCAGTCTAGCTGGGTTTTAAAGACTGTCTCAGTAGCACTGTTACCCCTTCTCTGAAGGCTGGTGCAACATGAACGTCATGGCTCCTGGTTTGAAGAAAAATAAAACAAAAATTTGGCTGCCCACTGGAGAGATGCCTCTAGGAAAGGGGGAGGTTGCTTATTTTTAACATCTGTATTGAAGGCCCTGCGTTCTGATAAACAGTGCCAAAATGAGACAATGCAAAATATAGAAACGGGAAAGGGAAAGCTGAGAATGACTTTTGGTGACTGGTTAGTGACTGATGTTTCAATCCCAAGCAAATGTATTTAATACTTGTTTGTATTTGAATATTTGCTTCCCAAATCCAGATTTTGGGTTTATTAACATGCTGTGGATAGCCTCTAGCAGTGTGTGCAAGTCCTATCTCTGTGCCTACTTTGCATTTCAAAAAATTAGCTTAATTTATATTAGGAAGAATCACTAATTGGAGGGGAAGGAAGAAGTACGTAGCAACATGACAATGACAATTAAGATAATATATCACATATCACCTATATAAGTTTTTGTGAAAGAAGCTCTTTTCAGATGTCACCTAAGCCTAATAGGAACTTCAGCCCTTGCAAGGTGGACAGTAAAGTATTCCCTACTTTATATGAGTTGGTAAAGTGAAAAATGAAGTGTATGTTTTGCTTATTTTTTCAGAGTCAGAGGTCAGAAAAGAGGAGTGGAGTTCCAGACCTGTCAGGATCCTTGTTTCTCTAACAGTTTCCAGAAGACAAGCAGTAGTTACAGAACTTCCCATGGCAAAACTCCTCCAATAACATCAGTGATGTAGATCAGGGATTTGGTACACAGGCTGGAAAAACAGTTAAAAATCTCCATATTCTCTCTGGAGTGAAGATAATTGCCCATTCTGGCAATAGCTAATTATGTTTGACCTGCTTGTATCTTGTGATCCTGAAGCAGAGCTTCCCAAAAATGCTTTAGTTGGAGTCCCACTTTTTTACAGTCTCACTAACCATTTTTTTTTCCTCTCTGTCATTGATCTGCAGAATGCAACAGCAACAGCAGCAACGTCGGATGTTCACAGCTGCCCTCCTGGCACTCGTTTTCCTTCTGGCAGCTGTGAGTACCACTGAGGCTGGCAAAAAAGAGAAACCAGGTAAGGTCCAGTCTAATTCAGAGTTAATCCCCAAGATAGATTGCATGCATGTGAGAATGTTGCTTTTGGTTTCGTTATGAAATCAGGTCATTTGTTAATCTTTTGACATCAGGGTAGGATTTTTGGCTGTGACATGTTGTTCTGTGTTAAATAGGGAAGCAGAAAGGGGTTTTCTTGTCAAGTGGAAGCTTGACAGCCCCAGAGACTGGAGTCCTTGGTTTATCACACAGTGGATATTGCAAAGCAGCTTAAAATGTGCTCTGTGAATAGTTTCATGCTTGACTTAGGGGGAACCAAACAGGAGTGATGAAAGAGCAGTTATGGCACTTGCTCAGTGTTATATATGACAGTGCTACACTGATGCTATGTCATGTGGAAATCCTCTTTGTAGACAAAGAATTGTACTAACTCGCTGTTGCACAGACAGCCAGACATCCAGCAGTAGTTGCTTTCTGTCAGTGATGAACTCAGACCTCATTATAAGAGAAACTGGCCCAGGGTGGAAAATTCATATCTGTCAAACTCAGTTTTGACATTTTTTAAAGAACGTATTTTTTGGTGTTTTTGTAAAGGTCTTATTATTTTCAGGAAACATATACCAGATAATATGAACTGTGAGTCCATCAGAATTAGTGTTCCCAGTAAAACAGTTACAGTGATACAGTTGTATTTACAGTTACTTGTGATGATTTAGGGACCTTAGTAATTATTTTTGTGAATCCTTGGGTTTGATAACATTGCTATCTTTTCTCATAAGACTTTTGTTAAAGGATCTAAATAAAATCACGATCCTTACTTTTTTCCCTGAGCAACAAACTCACCTGAATTAACAGCACTTTGAGTACACTTCTCCATGTAGCTCCTTTGCCTTTGAAGTATACTGTTATAAAATGTGACGTGGTATAGCAACTCAAGAGTTTGCATCCCACAGCTATTTCCTGGAGGTGCTCAAATCCTCTGATACACAATTTCAACACATGCATTTCTCATTGTTTAGTGTATAGTGCTTCAGTTAGAACTGGGGATATTTGCATGCCACCAGCTACTGGACTCAGAGCTTTCTGAGTGAAATCCGTTCTGCATGTTTTGGTCAGTGATCCCTGTAGGTTTTTACATTTCTGAAGTTGAGAATCCACTTGAGAAAGTCTGAATGGACTAGTGACTAGTAAATATGGCAGTGGGACTGGGTTTGAATGATCATCCTGCTTTGGACTCAAAGGGGCTGACCTGTCTCTGCAGAATTGTGAAGAGGATGTCAGACATTTTGCTTTTAAGGCCATTGTGTTACGAATGTCTTCCTTACTCACCCTTCCAGGTGCTGTGGCTTTGGTTAAGTTTAGGCAACTTCTCCGTAGGCTTTGGGTACTGAGAACTTCTCTTGCTTGGTTTCTTGTCTTCATCCAGAGAAAAAGGCGAAGAAGTCTGACTGTGGGGAATGGCAGTGGAGTGTCTGTGTGCCCACCAGTGGTGACTGCGGCCTGGGGACACGTGAGGGCACCCGCACTGGAGCTGAGTGCAAACAAACCACCAAGACTCAGAAGTGTAAGATTCCCTGCAACTGGAAGAAGCAATTTGGAGGTCAGTATCCCTCTCTTAAGGGATTTACTTCCGTTTTTGTTTTGAGTATGGAGCAGGAAGCCTGTTTTTTTGCTTAGTTCTGCAGATATCTTGGTGAAGGTGTTAGTCCTGCATTTCAGGCTTATTAGAGCTAGAGCATGCAGGGCATCAGAAGGCAGCTTCCTCAGAGTTCCTCTGCAGAGAGTCTCTGTAACTTACTTATTACAAACTCTGCCTTCCTGCACGCTGGAATCTGCTCTCTGTGGTGTTCAGCCCTGTTTAGGGCAGTAGTGCAAGTTCACAGCTGTGAACTGATGGCTGCCACAGGCTTTACAATGCGTGATGTGGAGTGTGAGGGCCTGGCTACCCATGTGTGCAGTGAAAGCAGGGAGTGAAGACCAGTGTATTTTTATCATTCCAGACCCCAGTGTATTTCATTTTTACCATTCAGTTCAGAAGGTTTGTATGTACCTGTTCAGGAAGATATGTCAGATCTGTCCTGGACAAGATGTCTCTCCAAAACTCAAATTTGATTACTCTTGCAAACTTGGCTTTTTTTTTCTAGTAAACAGCTTAATGATTTTGAAATTATTGTGACCTTACCAACACAGTCAGTGCTGCAGTTTTAGATTTGAGAAGTTTATGGGTGCACATACATTCTAGAAACTGTTCAAGCTTCGTTTGGTAACCTCTGGCATCACACAAATGGAGAAACAACCATATGGAATGTAAACGACATTTCAAAATGCTGTTTCTTTCTTTTGTTGTTGTTGCTGCTCATATTCCTAGCTGAAGGGATTTCTCTTTATATGCCAAAAATTGCAATATCCATGCAAAAGCAAGAGGATTAAATTTTAAAGCACTGGGGAGGTGGGGAGACTGCAATTACCACCACAAATAATCTTTAAAGTTTTCTTGGGATTCTTTTCTTCAGTTGCACATCTTTTTGTCTGGAAGGACCAGTTGCCTGTGATATCCTATTAGACTCACAATAATTTTGTTTTCATGCTCAGTCATTGTGTTTTAAATTTTGCCTTTTTTTTCCTTGCTCCAGCGGAGTGCAAATACCAGTTCCAGGCCTGGGGAGAATGTGACTTGAACACGGCCTTGAAGACTCGGACCGGGAATCTAAAGAGAGCCCTTCATAACGCTGACTGCCAGAAGACTGTCACAATCTCAAAGCCCTGTGGGAAGCTTACCAAACCCAAACCTCAAGGTAAATTCCATTTGCTGAAAGCTGCATGATAGTTTACCTAAATCACTGGGTTTATGATGTCCTGCATGCTTCAGTGGGAGCTCAGTTGTACAGGATATTGCACTTTCATGGCCTTTCCTCAGCTCTGCACTGCTCCTGTCTGTCAGTGCTCAGGCAGAGAATATTCCTGGTCTGCATAGTCAAGGCTGTCTCACACTTGAAAAGTAAGCTGAGGATTAGAGCTCCAATTTTAACTTTAGACCACCTGTACTGTTACAAGTTTGCTTACATAACTAGACTTCCAGAGTAAAGATTCTTTTTGTAACTCACTTGTTGATGGGAATGGAATAATAATATGAAAAAATACCCCTTGAAAAAGACATCTTTTATATAGGTTTTGTTTGGTATAATGACTAGTTGGAAACAGGACTGCTTTCCTTTTGGACAAGTAACATTGAAAGGATATTCTTTTCACTGCACACTGAAATATGAAAATATTGTGCACCCTTGGGGCTGTTTATTCTTTATTCAAACATAACAGGAAGAGCAGTACAGAATGTGTATGTCTTATTTAAGTGTGACTGACAGTATAATTCCTGGTATACAGAAAGACATATGCCCTGCATTTGTGTTTCCAGGTGGCCCTTAGAAAAACTTATTTTCTTTCTAATCATTAAAGCCTTTTAATGTACTCTTTTGTTGGAATAGCAGGTGTTATGTGTATAGGATGATTTATAGTGGGATCTAAAACTGTGAGATCTTGTTTGAGATACAAAAGTAATGTGTTTTAAGTAGATTATAAAAGCTGTGCTACCCTGACATTTGTTTACTTAAAACCAGCAGGGTTTGGCACATTCCAGGCTCTGAATACTTGGATAACAATACAAATAAATGTGATTAGGTGTGACAGGTGCACCTGGGACAAGCAATTTTCAAACTGTGGGCTGTGGGGCATCATTGATCAGACGAGTTGTCTTCAGGTGGCCTGCTCTGCTTGAGCAACCAGAGAAGTTGCAGCCACTTTGTGTGTGTGTATGTGTGCATCCATCCATCCACGTGACTGGTTTTCCTTGCACACCATCCATGGAGTTATCAGATGAGTACCAGAACCTGTGCAGACAGTGACAGGCTGTGGAGCAGCAAAGTTACAACTAGATTTTCAGAGACCACCTGAGTTGGTTGAGCTGGTGACAATTAACATCATTTAGGGATTGAAGTGATTGGATGGGAGCGCCGGAAGGGCTTTGAATGTGTGATTTTTATTATTTAGCAGTTTGGGGGGCAGGACTTTTTTTCATGTTTTTGCTGTTTTCTTTTTTTCACTAAGTTTCCATGCCTAAGTAGCCTTTGGGAGTTTACTGAATGAAGCTTCCTATTGTGCTGCCGAAGGCCTCTGCCCCTGGAGCCTCTGCCTTGTCCTGCTGCCACTGAGTCATATATCTATATCCTGTCAGTGGCTGTCAGAACAGGGGGAGAGGGGGACAAAGCAGAGCATTGATGCAGCATTGTTTTGTGAGAGCAGTGCTCTTGGGTGGTACAGGCTCATTTTCAAGTTAGAGTTTTAAAGGCAGAGCTTGAGAAATTGCTGGATTGGAGTCAACTTTAGCTGATTCTAGACTCTGGGAGTGAGTTATAGCTGAGACTGAAAATTGGATTGGGACTGACTGCAGCAACCAGTTATGGGGTTTGACTTAATTACGAAACCTGGCTTTATTTGATTTGAAGGAATGCAAAAAGAGAAATAGGTACAAATGTGGGTTTTTAATCATAATAACTTTGGGCAGTTCTGCTCTCCTGATCTGCATTAGAAATCTTCCTGCATGCCACCTGCTCACTCATCTGCTGTTGGCATTAGTAGGAGCAGCAGGCATGGGAGTCACACACACGCAGCCTGCCTGAGCTCAGAGCTAAGTCCATATTGCAGATCTGTGGGTATAACTACACGGGAGCTACACTGGGCAGTGTGTTGGCACCAGGAGGAGGAACTAGAGGAAGAAATTAGGTCAAGCAGATTAGTACTGTGTAAAAAGTTTTGCCCCACTGAACTTTATTTCTGAGTTAAAAATCAGAGTGCTGGCACATTGGCTGGAATGAGAGTATTTGTTTTCTTCCTGAGGTGAAGGAAATGACAGGTTGGAGGTAAGTCCAAACTCACAACTAAGATAAAGGAAAATATTTAAACTGCATTCAGTCTGTAGCTAGAATCTTAACGAATTTCCTTACTTGGAAATGGGAAGAACTGGATTATGGCCTGAGCACTTCAAATGACATGTTAGGCTCCTTTTCCACCCCAACTTTGCATCAGTGCCTCAAGAGTGTAACAAAGAAAGCCCATAATGCATTATTTGGAAGCAGCAGGTCACTTTCTGAAGGTCTGTACTGATATTCAGCTAGATCTGTGGATGCTGATCAAGGGCTGTCCATTCCAATCCAGGGATTGCCTGGCCGAGCAGGGCAGGGGCTTGCTGGCCTTTGGGTGCTCTGGCAGCAGAGCAGTCAGCCAGGGGCTCAGCAGTTCAGGAATCTGTTTTACAGTGGATGGTCTCCTCTCTGACTGGTCTTTGCTTCAGGACGTGCACCAATGACTGCCTCTCTGACAGCAACAGGCTGAGAGCACCAAACGCAGATGTGAACTGACAGAAAATATTGCACTGAAAAATACTGGTATATTCAGAAATAAAGTGTTGTTTTCTTGATTTTCCTGACTAACCCCCTTTCCAGTGAGGTGAAATTTTTATTCTATTAGGTTGTATTTGTAACCTCTCCATTATATCCATTTTCCTTTTGATTTCATACTGTAAATGAGGTCAGTAAAAGCCCCTATTTAGCTTCTCCAATCAATGGTACTTTTATATATCTTCTTTTAATTTTTTTGTCACTTGCCATCTTTTAAAGCTTCTGACTTAAATATTTCTTGGTGTAAGAATTTATCCACTATAAGAATACTCACTACTGTACTTACCTAAATTCCTTCTATAATTGCAAAAGAGTTTTTGTTATGGAGAGACTGTAATGTAAACAGTATTCCAAGCATGTCCTCTACTAAAGACACTCACTTTATTGTTCATATTGTTCACCCACTTATTCTTCATTGTTCTTAATGTTCATTACACCCACTAAATCAGCTAAATGTAACTTTAATTTTGATCATTGCTTGCATGGGGAGTATCTGAGACCTTCAAAATTATCTCTAATTTAAAAAAGAAATTAATTAGTGTGCTTATTTAAGAACTCCAGGAATTGTGTGAGTAAGATAGGTTATCTTGTCTAGGCCTGACCAATGAAGCATTGCGCATCAAACTTCACCTGACACATTTCCTTCATGAGATGTGGTGTCTGAAGTTCCTCCTCACCTTCTCTGCTCTTTGAGGAAAATGCCATTTGATGGATATTAAGTGTAGATGCTGCCCTACTGTTGCTTATCCACCTTTCCAGCCCATCAGCGTATGGCAGCTGTGCTGATAGGATGAGTCTCCCTCCTCTCACTTAATGATTTCAAAAACAACTGCTGTTCATAGGAGTTGGATCTATTCTTAACAGAAAGGAAAATCATACCTGCAAAAAAATCTCAGGGTTTATAATTTTACAGATTTTTTGATAAAATATAGTTTGGTTTTCCAGGACTTCTATGATCTCTGACAAAACTTGTGCTAAATTAAAGCAGGAGATGCTCATAAACTTTGGGAATCAATTCCTTCTTCATAAACTGGTAACCTAAGTGTTTTTATGAATTTCTTTTATCTTTAGTAAGCATCCATAGAAAGGCTTTAAACCTTTTTAAGTGCTCTCCATTATTTTAGAAACTAAAAAAATAAATATTTTCTTCTTAGCAGCTGGTCTATGTCAGTACTTTCTACTTCTTAGCAGCTGTCTTATGGATTACAACTTTATTTAGGGATGAGAGCAGATGATGAACCAGGAATTTTAATCTTACCTGGCTTCCTGACAAGCTCTTTTCTCCATAGCTTTGCTCACGTGTTCTCAGACTGGAAGACAGTGGCTTGGTCCTGGGCTGCTGGATTAAAGTGTAGGTAGCACAGGATGAAAAACATCTTTCCTTCTTGAATGCTGTGCCTTTAGGCAGACAGATTGTCAGCCATGTGATAGTGATGTCCCAGGCACCACGGTTTGTTGTGTATTTAGTCGCCAAATGAGGTCATGAGAAAGCCTGTCATGAAGTCTAGAAAGGATGAAAGGGTGATTTTTACCAAAAAATCCCAGTGGAGACAGGCACCTCTTCTCTAGCACACACAATTGCATATTCTAATCAGTGTCTGCAAGGCTGGTGATGTTGAAGGTCTCTCTAAACTGTCCTGACAGATGTGACAGACTCAGGCACTTCTGTCGAGAGGCTGCTCTAATGGCCAACTTACGCTGAGGAGCACGAAATGCTTCCGACATCCTCCATCTGGCCAGCCTCACACCCACCAAAACCTGATGGGTGCTTGTTTAGGTTCCAGCCAGCCAGAAAGCAGAAGAATGGAGGATTGTCAGGATTCAGAAAATGTTTTGCTTTAACTGCTAAGAGAGGAGGAATTTCTTTTCATTGAGCTGGGCTGCCTGATGGGCTTTATTTCTTTCTACACTCTTTCTGTCACTCTCATTCTTTCTCTCTCTCTCCCCATAACTGTTGTACTTTCAGATATTTATTCTTCTGATTAAGATAAAATTAAATAGAATAAGCGGTTTGCCTGCCCTTTCTGCAATGTACCCTTCATTTTTTTGAATTGTGCTCCTTTCTGATAACTTTTTCAACTGGCTGTATTTAGCTCTTCTTAAAGACTCTCCCTTCCCAACTCTTTATCAATTTACAGTATATCACATCTATGAGTTACTTTGTCATGGCTCAGCTCAGTCCTTGCCACATAGGAAAAATTATGTGCTAAGGTTGGCACATAGTAACACTTCTCACACCACTGTTGTCTTTAGTAATTGGGGTGCCAAACAAATACCACATCCTCCAACATGCGATGTTTGGAAAGATTTTCCACATAAAGGCAAGACCTAACTGAGTTGTTAATGGCTGTAATCTCTTCTGTATAATTCAGATCATTTGAGAGCATAGCAAGATGTCAGTACAGTTCCTTGTGTTTGCCAGTGTGTGCATGCTACTGCATGGAATAAGTAACTGCACTCTGTATTTTTAATAATTTCATATAATTTGAAGAGTTTTACTTTTGAGTTGAGTGAAGTATAAATAATCTGTCCTGCCTTGTTTCTTTTATCTGTATATCTTTACAGGCAGCAATTAGCTAATCCTGCTATGACTCCTTGGAGCTTAGGAAAACTAATTAGAAGAAAAGTAGTAATTGAAAGTCAGAAAGGCTAAATGATTTTCCAGATTGACTAAGTATCAGTGGCCGGTCCAGGCATGTAGCTAGTAGCTGCTGCTCCCTTTTATCATGCAGATAAAATTATCAGGAGCTGCTGATCACTTTTATAATGTAAATAAAATTATCAGAATGTGACAATTGACTTCAAGGTGAGTGTCTGAACTGCAGTGTTTAATCAGGGTCCTTAGTTTTATGTCAGTCATCTCAATGGACTCCCATCTGTGTTAAACACCATTTTACCTTGGGTCTTTTTAGGAAGCTTCTTGTCAAACCATAGAGATGGACTTGCGTTAATGAGCAGGTGTATCCCTGTCTTTACTTTGCTGGCAGGAACAGAAAACAGCCTGTGGTTTTTGAACACTCCAGTGGCAGATTCCTACCTGTTGAGGGAACATCTTACTTGCAGTGTGCTGCCAGAACGGACTGACCAGGACTTTGGCAGGATGGCTTGACTGCTGGTTGTTGCAAGGAGCTGACAGTGGTGTATGAGTGACTTGCTCTCCTGAGCTATTTGTTCCTCAGACAAACTGGGTGCTGCAATGATGAAACTGGGCCACTTCATTTCGCATGTTGGACAAGTCTCATTTTCTGGGGTGCCCTCCCTCAACTTTGCCTTGGTGCAACAGCACAAAGCATCAGGAGGAGACACAGACTTGTTGGGAGGAAATGACTTGTTAGGGCTGTGATTTCGTATTGTTTGAAAGATGCTGGTGTCTCCTGTTTTGGCTTCACAGTCACGCTGTATCTCCCTCTGTAGGTTTTAGAATTCCCCAGCTTTAATGTAACTCATTAGTCATGCAGGCATGCAGCTAGTGTAATAATTAGTATTACAGGAGGCAGAATAATAGAATCTGCTCAAACTAATTAGTTATAAAAATGAGGGATTTTCTCATATTAGGAAACAGCTGTGATAGCTAAAGAAAAACCTGAAAAGTAAAATTAGGAGGTTTTTCTCTTGTTCTAAAGGGTGAGACAGGTTTACTGAAGAATGGCCCCTGGCACTGATCAGGAGCCTGTAGTGGAATACAGTGATCTGAGCTCTGTGGGACAGGACACTGGAAGTGTATGCCCAGTGGGAAAAACATGGCTGGCTGTTATTATTGTTGCTATCATAATGATTATTTGTATTGCATGAGTGCCCAGAGGCCCCAGCCGAAAAAGGGTGCCATTGTACTGAGCACTGCATAAACATTGTGAGAAGCAGTTTTACCATGAATAATTTATGCCTTATGCTGCTGGGAAATGTGAAAACCAAGAGAAGAAACAGTGGTCCAGAGAGGTGAGATTGGGCACTAAATGCTTGGTTGTGTTTCTCAGTGCTAGTCTGAGGACAAGGCTCATGTTTCAAGGTGAAGTAAAACTCACTGGAAACTTTAGGCTCCGAGACATGACTCTGTCATTTGGCTCCTTGCTGCTGTGACAGGAGGAAATATGGTGTTTCTCAATTTCAGTGGGAATGAGAATAAGCTATATGAGAAAAACAAAACACAATGGTGCCTACAGTGTGGACCAGCCTCAAGCTGCTTATAAGCTGCCAGTGCAGCCCATAACCAATAAAGTTTGGATGTCTTTTAATGGTTCCTTTTCTGCTTCTATTTCCTTATGTGTCTTGGAAACTTTGTGCTGTAGTTTCCCTTGAGATTGCTTTTGTACCTGTGAAAAATTTTACTGTTTGGATAAATAATTTGAATGCCTTGTCAGATCATAGCATGATATCAATCTGATTGACACAACCCTAATTCCAGGGAGAAGGAAATGCATGTAGGAGAGGGAGAGAAGAAATATTTTTTTAACTAAATATTTTGCAAGTTTTAGTTGTTCTGCAGCTTTCATAGGTGTTTTTGAAAAGAAAAACACTGGGATATTTCATGGAAACCTTAATCTTCATGTTTTTCTGACCCCCTGGTTTGTATTTCAGCTTTTTTTTCATTTTCTATGCTGCCCCAAAAGATGAAGAACTAAATTGAAAATTGTTGTGCCTGCAGGAGTTTTTTTTTAGGTTTTAACGCAGACCTTTGTGGGTGAAAGTTTAAATATCCTTGTGTGTATCAATTCTGTTATGTGCTCATTGCCTCACTTTCTTGGCTCATAAGAGCAGCCCAACCTCCTTGGCATTAGCTAGTGCCCTTGAGCCACAGAAATGCCTTAAGATATGTGATTTGCTGTGATAAAAGGTATGCCATCAGCAAATGCTCACCCTCATTACTGTTCCCAGCACTGACACAAAGTCCTGTTCCTTCCATTCTCTTCTTTTCCTTTTCTATTTCTTCACTTCCTTTCATTTCAAGTTCTCTTCCCCCTGCCACCCCTTCTTTTATCCCTCCATCTCATTTTCCACATTGCCATCTCTCTATCTTTCCTTCTATCTGTGCTTACTGCAAAACTTTTGCAGGTGAGTCGGCAGAGTGGGGAGCACTGATCAAAGCCAACCCCGTGTCCTGTGCCCCAAGAGTAGAGCTCATCTGGGGCAGATGCAGAAAGCACAGCTGAGAAGGGCATGTGCCTGGTTTTCAAGAGCTGACTGAATAAAATAGGTTCCCTATTGACATTATATCACTAATAACTGTCTGTATAGGTATATACTAAAGTCCCAATGGATTACTAAAGCTTTCTGTCTCCAGCAGTCTCCTGCAGACATGTGAATGCAGCAAGTAAACCCTTAATGTGTCAGCCTGTGCCTACACCTGTCTTGCTGGCATTAAGAGGGATCTTGTGTACAGCATAGACAGGGAGGGGGCTGAAGAGCCAGCTGGGACTGTGTCCCTCTCGTGCTGAGCTCAGAACATGATGAAGAGCGCTGAGAAAGTCCCTGCCCTACAGAAGCAGCAGTGCAAATGTGCCCAAGGTGGATGAGAAGCCAACTGGAAGAGCAAAGTGAGCTACTTGTGAAAGTGTTAGCTAGACCCCTGTAGCAGACTCCAGTTGCAAAGCAGCCTTGGTTTGAAAAGTTTATCCATTGCAATCTTCTGAATACTTACTCTTAAGATCTAACATCTTAAGGGCTAACATAGATGTAAAGAAAATGAGATGAAGCTTTTATGTCCTTTGCCTTCAGGCTATTAGGCCATTGAACAAAGGCAGAAGTTGCATGTGTCTTTGTGGTCTTTTGAGTGCCTCTGCATAGGCAGTTTTGAAACTTTTTCTCCCAAATATTTGAAGGAAGAAAATCATCAAAGGGAAGCCTTTGTGATGAAAATCCTTGGTTTCAGCAAATTATCTCTTAAATAAAAGCTCCCTGTAATTCCTGACTAGTTTAAGTTGGGGTGTTAAAGGAAAGGGTTTAAAGGTCTTACATCAGTATGTCAGATTCAAGAAATGGCTTCTGGCTGTCTAAGATCATTTCAGAGTTTTGTGGCTCATTTTAGAACAAATTAGATTATTTTTCCTCTACATTTATTTCTTCTTGCAACTCTAATGAGAAAGAAAATTATTGACACATTTTCTATGAGCAGTGGCTTGGTTCCATTCCTTTGTCAGATATGTTAGTTTTTGTTCTAAGCATAAACCTGGCTATTCCCCATTCCTAACACACTTTGCAGCATGACTTAAATGGGGCAGCTGCAGCCTTTAGGTGCAAATCAAGTAATTCTTGTGTTCAACTGGGAACAAATGAAAGTCTATCCTAAACAAAGCTTTAGCAAAGTGAGAAGCAGAACAAAACCTGATGGAGGGGAGTGAGCACAAGTGTGAAGAAATTAGCACAGATAACTAGAGAAAGCTGGTAAGGAGCACAGGCTAAAATATAAGGAATGCAATCAACTTTAATCTATTAATGAAGTAAAAGTTACATCAGAGTCATTGATTGGAGCGGTGCCTTCTGCTGCTGTTCAGCTGGTGGATTATTGTTTTTTTCCCTCATCCAGTAGAACTGTGTTTCTCAAAGAGGCTTTTCAGAAGAATTCATTAGGGAGTAAAGTTTTTCTTTCTTAAACCATTTGGAATATATAAATGCTGTATATAGGACAGGAAAAAAAGGAAGAAAAGTATTTAGATAGCCATGAATAGTTCTTTTCCTCTACAAGAAAAGGAAATAATATGTTTAAAGGGTTTTCAGATATCCAGATACTTTTACAGTCCTGGAAATCACTAAATATTACAGTTTTTGTTCCTAGACTGGAGTGTGAATCTCTGTGAGATTTTTTTTTTCCAAGGTGTAAAATCCTGGATTATACCAAAGCTAAGACTTCTCCATTCCACAGGGACAGGCATTTCATCCCCAAAATTCATAAGCTCCCTGCACCCCATGGCACCATTGCCCTTTGCCACCATAGAAACCTGGTGTTTGGAAAATTTGCTCCAATTGAGAGGTAGAGAGACCTTTCTAAAACACGCCTTCCTCTGTGCTTGGTAAGACTGAGTGAGTGCTAGGCCCTGGGAAAATTGTATCCTGAAAATCTGATGTGGAACTTTTTTTCTCTAACCTTCGATCAGCACAGCTTTTGCTATTTTGTATGATTTATACTGCTTTTAGGGACACTGCTTGACTTTCATGCACAGAAGTTCAGCAGTGCCATGAGTGAATTGTTACCTTCTTTTCAACAAATGAAAATAAAGACCTGAAAATCTTGGCTTACAAAGCTTGACTTCCATTAAAATGTAATTACCTCCCTTTTGTGCCTTATACATTAAGAGCGGCTTCAAATGGTGTGTGGCTCCTGCTCAACTGAATTACTTTCATTTGCTGCTTGCATAGTAAGAATGAGATTCTGGAATAAAGATGACTGTTTAAAGAGGACTGCTGCAATTCCAAATTGCATAGAGAAAGTTCTGCTAATCAAATTAACTTGTTTACTCGCTAAGAACATGACTGGAATTTTTGTTATTGGTCATCTTGGGCCCACAGAAAGTGGGTCCAGTGCTAATCCATGACCAGTTTTTAATCCTGTGAATATTTCCAAGTCTTGTGACTATCAGTAGGATTATTCTGGTGATGAAGGATTAGATAATCCAGTGCCTGTGCAGTGAAACAGTTTGCTCCTGCAGGGCTGTTTGGTTTTGATCTTGCTGGAAGTGCCCTGGTTCCAGTGGGGAGCAGAGTGGCTGTGCACTGCTTGGATGTTGCACACTGCAGGGACTACCAGGCATTTGGAATTTGCTCTCTGCATGCACCCTGCTCCAGGATATTTAGCTTGGATGACCAGGTCCTTGAACTGACCAAAATCTGCTCTTCTGAAATCCAAGATTTTCATCTTCTTTTTGCTTTGCTTCTGCCTCTCTGGACCTTGAATTCTATCATAGATAGCTCATAAAGATACCGCCAACTGGTGTCTGGCACAAGTGGGCCACCTAGCTTGAAAGCAAATAGGGCAGTGAGTAGATTTAGATTCTAGTTCTGTGTAGGCTGGTGTGAACCTGAGTTTCATCTGGTTAAGTGTTTTTACCATAGTGTCTCTCTATATTTTTGGTAGTGCTTGTCTGCAGCAAACACATTCCCCGAAGGCAAAGGACAGCTGGTGCAGAGCTCTGTGGCTCTGCCTGTGGAAATACTGCATTCAATGGGGTGGGTGAGGAGAAGGAGGCTGCTGTAGGCCCAAAGCTCCTGAAAATGGCAGTGTTCTGCTCAGAATAGTCCCTGCTTACTGGGCAGCTTTTCCTGCTCCCCTCTGGCTCAGTGGTGAGTGTTGCTGGGATCACACTGCTTTGCAGTGCCAGTGAGATGTGAAATCAGCTTTGTGGCTTCTCTATCAGACAGGCTGTCTCAGTGGGCTCTGCTTAGTCACTGCAATTTCTGATGGGACCATGTTAAGATGCCTGGTAGGAAATGGCTGAACTGAAGGTCTTAACATCCAATCTGTGCTAACCTGAATTGAATTTTGATCATTTTCATGCATGGAACAGGAAACTTGAAGGGGGACTGTTGGACAGTGTACGTAGGGGATCTTCCCCTAACTGGTGAATGGCTACAGCTGATGCTGGAGTTTGGGACTGATGAGCTGGCAGATAACTCTCATTGTTTGAACTTGTCAGCCTTTTGAGCATGGTGATTTCGGTCATTCCTGGTTACTCTGAGGAGGGTAGCACTGGCAGGGTGATCAGGGTGATGTGGTTCCCAGTATAGCTGTGACCCAACAGCTTGTCATAAAAGTGGAAATCGTGGCGTAGGGTAAACAGAGGTGAGAACAATAAAAGCCTGAAAGACACAAATGCAAAGAGTATGAAGAGAAATGAAAAAAACACGAGCAAAGTGCATCTTAAAGTGACTTTATACATTGTTTGCCAGGGACATACCATAGCCTGATCATAATCAAAACAGGCTGAGTGTAGCTGTGAATAGACTTGTGCATGAACATATGAACATCAGCATTTTCATGGGTCAGCACATGGGTATTGGTGTCTGTGGTGGGATTATAAAAGAGCCTCGGGGCTGGGAAATATCTGGGCAGTTTCCTTCTTTCCTTTTTTTTTTTTTTTTTTAATATTCCTACAATTGTGTGTATGCATGTCATTTAATGGAGCAAATACCCTGTTCATCAATCCAGATTACCTGTCTGAAAGATGAAGCTGTGATGGTGTGAGTACTTTTAATGAGGGATGAATCCCATCTGGCTCATGACAGTTTTACTCTGCTGAGGCCCAAAGCAGAGTCACTTGTCTGTGGAGGTAGATGGGTTTGGCAATTTGGATGATGAGCAAATTACCACAAGGCAGACAAAGGGAAAGAATTGAGAAAGGAAGACATGTGGACCCAGAGGCATTAAGTGCAAATGGATAAACAGTGGGTTGTCTGGTACCTCAGGTCAAGTGAGGATGGGGACTTGGTGCATTCACATGGCTCCAGACCACAGTCTTCTCCTGGACTCTTCTGCAGAGTCCTGCTGGCAGTCTGCCTGCATTTTTATGCCTCCTTTGCTCTTAGTAAATGTGGTTCAAGTCTGCATAGTGCCCTGCTGCTTGTGCTGGCTCTAAATAAATATTGCAGATTCCTGTTCCACTCTGATTGATAAAATGCCACTGTTTCTTTCAGAGAAAGTGGTGTTGTGTGGGGAATAAAAAGTATGAGGGAGAGTGCAATCAATACAGAATCCAGGAGGGTCAGTCTTATAGAGAGGCAAAAGTAGAGGAAGTGGAGGATGTGGGTAAGAGAGATTGAGGGGGGATACAGAAAATTTGCAGGGTGGAGGCAAAGCTGTAGCTGAAAGCAAATTAGATACTAAGTCAATGAAAGTTACTTTTTTTAATGACAGGTTATGAAATAGTGTCGGATTCTGTGAATAGCTCCAGACTACAGACATTCAGATGCACATGCAAGCACACACACACATGCAAAAGCAGGGGGAAAAAATAAAAAAAAAACAACAAAACTTATTCTTTTAAATAATCTCTGAAATTAAATTATTATTATCCCTATGAAATTTAAGCAAAGTTTTTAAGGGAAAGAGATTTTAGAGCAGGTTATATGACTAAACAAGTATTTGATTTGCTTTGACTGAAGGATTACTGGAAGTAATTTTTGTTTTGTTGTAACAAGAAGAAAAAAATGTTGGTTTGAAACACTAAGAAAAAAGAAAAACAACCATCAGAGAAATGTGGTAGCCAAAATTTGCCTTTTGCTGGAGGTACCTGGCCCTATCTATACCTGAAAGAAGTTGGTGTAGTTGCCTTGGTTTTAATGAAAACAAACTGTTTTTACCACATCTGGTGACTCCTAGACTATGTTATGTAAATGAGACAGAGGGAAAAGAATCGTATTTAAAAATAAGAATTCCACCTTAAGGGCTAAGTGCTTTTCTTCTCATTCAAGGTGATAGTTGTTATTTAACCAGAGGTGGTGTTCATGGCGACAAGATTGGCAGAGTTCAAGAAGTCCTTGGACAGCCCTCTCAGGCAACATGGTGGGATTTTTTTGGGTGGTCCTGTGCAGGGCCAGGAGTTTGACTCAGCGATCCTTCTGGATCCCTTCTAACTCAGAATATTCTATGACAGTTTTCTTGGTTTGGTTAATGATATCCGGATTTAGACAAACCTGGATCTGCTTGCTTGCTGTTCTAGTTCCAGGAAAGATGCTTCACAGAAGCTTTGTTTCCATCTCTCTGTGGTACCTGGTGTGCTGGTATCAATAGGGATTTACTCATGTTCCCAGTGAGAGCTGCTATTTTCCCCATTACAAGGTGACATGTGACACAAGAGTACCTAATCCTCTTAATTTGTTTTAATTTCCAAGGTCTCTCTGTGAATTTCTTTTACCTGTTGAAACCATGCTACCCTAGAGTAAGTGAAAGTTACTGCAGGTGGTAGTACAACACACAAATTTTCACTTTTGCCTTCTCATCCTTCTCTCGTATACCCCAAAATAATTAGGGAAGCAGGTGCTCCTTATTCCTTTGCTCGTCCCATCAGTCTCAGCTGGCTGGACAGGCTGTGCTCCCATCCCAGGACCCTGGGCCAAGCTCCCGTTTCCTCCCGAGTGCACATAGGTGTCTGTCCCAGGGGAACGGGGAAGGGTTGGCAGTGGAGGAGCTGGAGAAACAAGAGAGCTTTCTCCTCATGCTCTGGAGCTGCTCACACATTCAGAGAAAGCCAAAGGCTCACAATGAGACAGAAAGGAAGCAGGGGAAGGGTATATGTGTGGGTAGTGTGTGCAATGCTTTCTTCCTGCTCTCCACTGAGCCGTGACCCGGTTTCTCCAGGAGATGCCTGCTGTTTTCTTATTTTCCAAGCAAGTTCCTGAGACAATGCTTTGCATGCCAAACAGGGTCAGCCCCCAGATAGGGAGGGTTCTGAACTGAACGTGCAACTCCCTCTCCATCTTCTCTACTGGCTTGACCTTTCTTGTTTGTTTTTTTTTTCCTTCTCTTTTCCCTTTCTTTGTTCAAAATCAGGAGACGATTCTTATGTGCATGGAGACAAAAAATAAAAGGGGGAACTTCCACTGATGCTAAATAAAATTTATTGCAGTGACAGCTAGACACTAATTTTTTATTGTTTTTGTTATATCTTGACAGAATCCAAGAAGAAGAAAAAGGAAGGCAAGAAACAAGAGAAGATGCTGGACTAATGGAGTCAACTTGGGCAGTGTGAGAAAGGGACATCAGCAAACATGATCAGTTAACAGTTTCATTTATACCTAGGCATCTTATCCTAAAATTATTTATAGCTTAATGGTACCATAGAAGGAAAAAAGCAAACACAGAAAAATTCCTTTTTTTTATATTACCTTAGTATTTTTAATGTATAACCCTAACAACAATTTTTAGAGGCCTGTAATAAAGGACTCCGAACTCATTTAGAAAATTATGTCTATTGTATATTGAAAATGTAGAGGTTTTTAATTTTTTTTTTCTCAAGTCTTGTCATAGGTCTCAGTCTGGTAATTAGTGCATGCAAGCAGAACCTGAGCCTGTGAGGGGCTCTGCTGAAGCCAGTGTTATCCTGTGTGAACATAGCACTCTGGCTGGATGCATTTATATTTAAGATCGGGACCTTACATCTGAAAAATTGAGGCCTATTTCTTAATATCTGATTACATCTGCATAACTGTATGGAACTGTTTGTTTAAGGAAAGGATGGGGGCATTCTGTTGAGTATTTACAAGTATGGGATTTTCTTGGATGTGTGCTTAATGCTCATTTCAAAATGTCTCCATCTACAAGTGAAAACCAGTAACACTCCTTTCCTTGACCATATTTTGAATGTTGGCAGTAAATCTAAAATCTTTCAACAACTGGACGTAAAAGAATCCTAATTTTTCATGATTTTCTAGCAATGATTTTTCAAAATGGAATGATGACAAAACTTTCCACTTTTCAGCATATCAGTGTTGGTGAATGGTAGTGTCCTCCATTTCACCTATCAAAGCTGAAAAATGATGTATTTTATTTCTTCATTTTGACAGAAGGGGAAAAATAATTTTCATAAAAGATCTAGTTGAAATTGTTGTGATTCTGCCTAACCCAGCTCTCTTTTGTATCAGTGGCAATATTTCTGTTAATCTTAATTATAGCTGGTTAAAAAATAGTATGTCTGGTGGGAAATAAAAGGAGAAATCTGTTTGAAAACCACCAGAAGTAGTTCATATATTTGACCAAAAAAGGGACAATTTGTGGGACCTGAAACCAATAGGAATGAAATAATTTTGGGTTTATCTTTCAGTAAAACAGAAGGGAAATACAAAACCAGTATCTTTTGCTTTCTTACATTTTTTTATATAAGCAAAAAACCTTGGGGAAAGCTCAGTCAACATAAAATTAGTTGTGATTTTTTTAATATATAGTTTGCAGGGGGAAAAAAGAGAAAAATTACAACCAGCTGTTTTTCAGTTTGTTCAGTTTTACCTAATCTAAATGATTCTGAATCCTGAGGGAAGTCACAAAGTAGAAAAAAGATCTGACAAATGGCTGGTCTGTCTCAAAGTAAAGGGTTGTTTAACAAGCTGACATCAAGCAGACCAAAATTTTTAGAGGAAACATAAGGGATTTCAGTGCCCAGATAAAGTTCAAAATCATTGCTTTGGAATTCTAAATCTTAAAATTCAGCAGCAATAAATAAGCTTTGCCATTTGTGTGGGCTGCAGGTTTGCCTGCTGGTCAAGAGGAACAGTCTCCCCTGTACTCCTGCATGGTACCCACTGACTTCAGTGAAGCTGCAGCAGGCTGTGTTCATCTAGTAAATCACATTTCTCTCTTGGGATTAGCTTGTAGACAAGCAGAGAATCTTTTTCTTGTCATACTAACATCACTCCCCTTTTCTATGAGAAAGAATTGTAACAATTGTAGAGCATGCCCTCTTTTTTCTCACACGGAGGGTACGGCTGATCTGGACTCACGGTGAGGCAACTCCTTCTGTTCCCAAACATTCTGAAGCCTCCTAGCCAAGGCTGCACATAGCTTAAGGTAGACTAGCCTCACAATTATTTCCCAGACTCCTTGGGTGTGTTTTGCAGTCTGTGTTGATGTCCTTGTTATTTCGACCATGCAGTTAGACATACCTGAGTCTGTGGTATAGTTAAAAATGTCCCCCACACATGGTGGAGGTGCAAAGACCAAATCTAAAATCATAAAGGCTCATATTTAGGTGGTTCTGGGTGCTATTTGGTTTGTTAATGGTCTAATCAGGTCTACCTGTGCTTGTGCCTCAGACTTAAACTAATGGTTTGGTAGGTCTGGTTGAAAGCAAAGGGAGAAGGAAACTTATTTTCACTCACCAAAGGTTTGTCTGTCTACATGCTGCATCAGTTCACTTGAAGTGGCTCAACTTTGAGTGCCAACACTGTTGCACCATTGTCTCACACTGGTTAACCTAGTCCATATTTCATAGGGAGCTGGCAGGAATTGGGAATGATGTTGAGACCAACACTTTGATTGTAATTTAGCAAACCCTAGATGTGACTTCTTATTTCCACCTCCGTGAGTACAAAGAAAATAAATTCCCCTGTGTTTCCTCTGACACCTCATGGTCCTTTTGTTTAACTGCCCCTCTTGCTTGTTAAAGGAGCATTCCTAATAGATTTTGAAGGAAGCCAGTCAGGTTCCTGTGGTGGCATAGGGCCTTCATGGAGAGAGTTTACAAAAAACTAGGAAACAAAACAAAAAATACCTTGTTAGGACCAGAAGAAAATTCAGCAAAGGGTGTGAAATAGGAGAACATTTCTTATGTACGACTCATCCACATATGTTCGCATCTATATTGGCATATTATTGTTGACAGCAATTAGAGTAATAGTTTATAAACTTAAAATGAAGAAAGTTTCCAATAAGCCAGAAGAAAAAATTCAGTGGAAAGTCTGGCTATGCAGGAGGTGATAAAGTAATTTATGGCAGAACACAGAGGAAGATTGAATAGGTCAGTCAGGTCAGCTCTAGAAGGAGGCTCCCAGTACCTAAAAGGAGCCCTTGTTTCACTAGTGACATTATCAAGAAAGCAAAAGGCAAGATTCTGAACAAAACCTCTTCCCACTCATCTGGATCAGTTTCTACTTCAGTCATTCTGAAACTTCTCCACATTTGCTTTCTAATCTTCTACCCTCCCTGATTGGGAGGGCAAGTTGGTCTGACAGTGCTGTGGGAGCAGCTACTTCAGATGAAAAACGTGTTTACCCTCTTGGTGCTATCCTATTACAATGAAAAATGACTTAGCATAGATGTGTTGCTTACCTAGTTTAATGGACAGAAATTTGTTTCATGGATGTCCCTCTCGAGGAGTGGTTTACATCTTCATTTGCTACAGCTGTAATGGAGTATGGGGAGGTGATAAAAAACCCCCAAATGACAGCCTTTTTCTGAGCGCTCAAATCTGTTATAAAAGAGATGGGTGAGTTGCAGAGCATCAGCTATGGATGAATCTGCATCCAGATTCTGGATTCCAGTGAGTTTAAACCTGAATATATTTGGGTATATCTCCCCTCTCTTTCTCTAACTAAGCTGAGGCAATGCTGCTTTCAGTTAGGCCTGTCTATGTCTTGATTTAAAACAGTATTTGAGGACTGGGACATTTTCTGACTTAGACATGTCATCTGAAAGAAATGCCCAGGTCAGCCTGGCCTATTTAACAGTCTGTTAAGTGCAGCAAAATTTCTGGGCAAGACTCCAGGAAGGGAAAATGTTTGTTGTACATGCAGGTAGATACTAAATTGTAATTTACTGATTCTCATCTTCTAATTCTATAATGACATTCTGGGCTGAACTGCTTTTCAAAGGAGAAAAAGTTAGAAGAAATTAACGAATAACAATTACAAAATATATAAACAGGCAGCTTTGGAGAGTTGGTTAAGAAGAGACAGATAGGAAATCAGGAGCATTTTATACAAACTTCTGTTGCCTGTTCCTTACATGCAAAAGGCAGAACTACTGGTTGGCACATTTGTTTTTATGCTTTCCCTGATTTGTGCCTTAATGAAAACAAATCAAATGTAAAATGTTACAGAGAAGTGAAGTCCCACTTCAGCCTCAAAAGAAAGTGTTCAAGTGGAGACTAAGTCAAAAGGAGACAATGGTATACAGGCTAATGTCAATGTTGAGGGTGGGACAACAACCTAATTTTCCCTCAATTTTTCCTCTAGGAACTGCAGCAACATTAACAATGTAAACTCACCACTTTTCTAAAGCAATATATTGGTGAGGTGGACATCATTTTGATATCCCATAGCAGTGGGATTTCATGTCTCCACATGAAAAATGTCTCCCAAATCCTTCTAAGGGGAAACAATATGTCAGTAGGGGTAGGTGTCTTGTATTCAGTGCATTTTTATTCTCTAGGACAGCACTTCTCTGAAGTTGAGACTGAGTTCTCTCCTTTGCAGAGACAGATTATACCTGTTGCCTGCCCTCCCACACTTATTCATAATTTTGATAGCATTTATTCTTTCAATTCTGGTAATGTGCTCTACTTCTCAGTTCTTCTGTGGATGTTGATGATCTTTCCTCATCCTTGAGACTATATTCTCCATTTCTTCCTGTATTGTTGCAAAATAGCCTCAGGAAGCCCATACCACAAATTTCCTCCAACTGTGTCCTTCTGAAATTAAAAGACACAGTAGCAACTTTTTTAATCACAGTATGACAATGAGCAAAGAGAATCCCTGGATTTGCAGGGAGGATGGATTGCTGGTAAAACTTTCCTTATAACTTGACCTTGTCATGGCTTCCCAGGGGACAGAAATGATCAAAATATCATCTCAAAAATTAGAGACATTGATGCAGGAGTGTCTGTCTTCAAACAAAAAACCACAGAAAACAGAAAACCACCTTAACTAGATAAATGGTGGCAAGCAGCTGTATCCTTTACCACTGTCCTCTTTTATCATCAAATTATTGTGGTGCATGGAGTTTCAGGGATAGTGAAAGACTTGCCTGAGCAGGTGTAGAGCATGGAGAGAGCCTCTTCCACCCATGGGTGTTTGCATTTGGAGAAGATGTAGGTAGTCTCATTCATAGCAGCATCAAAATTTGCTTTTGGACCAAAACTAAACAATGCTGAAATCAAATAATTTTCCTAATGGCCTCTTTCTGCCACTCTTCACAAAAGGCCATTTGTTATGATGCCTCACCACTCTGAACTGAGCAAGAATCTGGGAAAGCATGAGAATTCAGCTATATTCAACTATTATCTCATTGGTGGGGTTGTACAATCCTTTAACCCTCTCTGCAGTTTGCCATTTAAATTTGGATGCCTTAGAGTCCCAGATGGCTAAAGAACTCTGTAAGTATCTCCTAGCCTTTAAATTACTTGGCTTTGAGTGAGTTGTATATGTAAAAGCTGTACCTACAGATTTGACTCCTTTCTTAAAAAAGCCATGATAACAACAAACAAACAGAAAAACCAACAAAAAACCCGCAACAAAACTGAAAACATGTCCAAAGAGTGGATTTGTTGATGAGCTAAAAACAGAGGTGTACAAGTATTCCCATTGCAGAAGATCATTGAAACTTAAAGACTGTACAAAACCTTTAACCCTGAATTCAGTGATGGAAAGCTAGAAAAATGGGTAGCCTCTGCTCGGCTGTTTTACTCACAGCCAGTTTAATTCAATTAATTTTGCTGTTTGAACTCCCTCACTCTGTTCTATCTGGCAACAAGATATTATTTAGCTTTTCTTATTAGATCATTCATTTCGCTCCCTATTTTACAATCATGTAGTTCATCTAGACTTTACAGCTGGAGGAAATGGCTGTGATAGTCCAGAGTGTGTTGTGATTGCTGAGGTGGCCTGAAGCAGAGGCAGGCTGCAGCTTGGAGTTAGAATCCACCTAATGCAGATGTCAGCATCAGACACAGCAGCTCTCTAAATACACACACATGCATACTGCATATATATATATATATATATGCTATATATATATATATATATGCTATATATATATACATTCATACATGGGGGGAAACTCTAGAAAGGTGCATGCGTAACTCTAAATGTGAATCACAACTGGTGCTGCCATGTTTTCAGGCTGTGGTTGAAATGAAAGAGCTTTTTGTCCTGTGCTGTTGTTTAAGTGAGGATACACAAGTAGGATGAAGAGCTAGATTTCTTCCCACTTGCAGCACTTCAGTTTAAGAATAGCTGTGTCCAAGGGAAATGCAAAAGACATGCCAGTGTAATGGCCAAAAGGACTTAATGTCACTGTGATGTTCTCTTCTGTCACACCAAGTACATGCAAGGGCTTTGTTCAAAGCTTTGAAGTGGACAAACTCCTTCAGTTAAGTGTGAACATACAAACACACATAGGAAAAATCTTTTTCTCTGCCAATAAAATATGAGGAAAATGGGTAAAATAAGATGGAAAAGTAAAAGTAAGAGAGAAATCATATTAATTCTTGTAGTTTGAGTGGTAAACTGAAAGGAGAAATGAAAGTCAAAATAACAAAGCCTGAATATCATGTTCAATGGATTTCTAATTCTGTATATATCTATTAAACCAGTGCTATATGATATCTTCTTATGGGTTACTTTCTTTTCCTGTTCCTTTTCCTTTTTTTTCCAGTTTGTATATTGATTTTGTAAGCTAGCAGTGTGTTACCTTTTCAATTTTTTAAAACTTGTATGAAAGCCATATATCCATATTGTAGATCGAAAGCATTAATCCTGTAACATCCCTTGATGTTTTCCTTAGCTCTGTGGGATTTTGGGGGGCTCTAGCGAATGTATATGTTTACCAGTTGTATCAGCGTAATTTACTTGCTCTTAGTGGCGATAAAGAATTAAATAAACTAATACACAGACACACGGTGTTCTCATTTGGTTGTGGAAACGGTTTCTGGAGTTTCTTAAATTAATTCTAAGTATATAATGGTATCTCTTTATTATACTAGTTTTTGTTGGTTGTGGGTGTGGTTTGTCACACAAACAGATCTGTAAATTCAGAAAAAGTTTTAGTCTGTAGAAAGAGGTCTGCCAGAAAGTGAATCTAGCAGGAAACATTTCTTTGGTTTGTGCCCTCTAAAGCCTGTCTGTCCCAATTTCCTGGCACTTTTCAGTTCTTTTAAGCAGCTTGTTTCACTATACAGTTGTTTCAACCTGTGTTGATATTGACACAACGATGGATTACAGCTGAATTTGATTTTTTAAAAAATTACACTATCAGGCAAGCAGTGGTAAACCCTCATTCCCAGCCTTGTCATGCTCAGCTGTTTTACTTTAACAGTGACTTTATGTGTATGTGTGTGATGTGAGATGTGATGAAGACTCAAGAGTAGAACAAAGAAGCTACATTCCAATTTCTCTGGATGTTTTTTTCTGTGTCCAACTATTAGTTAAAATCTTAGAATAATTAATTAATAATGAATTAATAAATAATTAATTCCTCCATGAAAACCATTCCATCAGTCACTGCCAAAAGAGGGAGATGCTTCACATTTTTTACAAGACAAGGAGATTGATATAGGCTTCTAAAATTGTTTGGAAGAAAATTAAGTCTTGTAAGGTATAAAAACTGACAGTACATTCTTCAAAGCCCTAATGGACTCAGAAACCTAAATCCTATCCTTGGAAAGGAGACCAAGTACTCACTATTGTTTAATTACAAAAGAAAAATAATAATTCCTTTTTAATATGCTGCTTGGCAGTTTAGTTACATTTTTACTTTACAGGGTAGTGCGAGAGTTTTAAGATGCTCTTCTACTTCCATGTGTGGTATCTGATCCTGTCAGGAAATGTGAGTTGCTTGAGGAGTGTGTCAAGTCATGGTTATCTTCCCTAAGCTCCATCATGCTAGAGACACAGTTCTGGATTTCTCATGTCCTTCCCACCTCTGTCCTCAGAAACTGACTGAGCTATAAACATGGAACAGAGCTTTTATACCCATTCTTTTTGATTGGTTGCTTTCCTGGAGCGGGGTCTTAGGACTTTTTTGATTTGTTATGTATGGAGTAGATGAATGGAGAGGACTTCATGCAGAAGAGACCCAAGTTCTGCTACCACTTTGCGCTCCAAGCTTTTGGAACGATGCTTCATTAGGTGGGTCTGGATGGAAGGAGGAGTGCCAGAGGTGAGTGGGGTGAGATGTCTGCAGGCAAGTACCTACTAGCAGCACAAAGCCTCTTTGAGACCTTTAAGACCCCAGAGCTAATCTGGTACCCTACTACAGCTGAAGTTCAAAGCCTTTTTGTACTTCATCATCCCTCTGCCCCTGCACAGGATAGACTTGTAATTAAAACTCAAATGTGTGATAGTCACCCTCACACAGACACAGAGACAGCCTCACTTCATCCCTTGCCTTGTAGATGATGCAGTAGTGCCTGATTTTCACTGAGGAAAGAGAATTTGCAAAATGAACTCATGTTCAGGATGAAACCTCACAAAGTAGTAATCCAGGTTTTTGTCCATTATTATCTTTTATGGTGATATGGGAATTTGCCTACATGAAATTCTCTCTGTTTTTCTTAGTTAGCTGGTACAAATTGTCTCCAGTGAAAACCATATGGAAGAAAAAAATCCTGTAATCTTGTAGTAAAACACAATTCTGTTCTAAAATCTTCACTGGGAGCATGTCTGAAGAATGACTATTACATTTGTGGTCAAATGAGATGTGACATTGAATATAAATATGCATACACACAGTGACTATCTTTTACAGAAGAATATCTCCATCCTTACTGGCTACCCTGAGTTACAGAAGGCTTTGTTGCTACACAATCATCATTGAAATTATTGTCTCCATTGGCAAAGAATGGTTTTTGATTGTGTTTATTTAGTCTCTGCTTTCTTAGTTAACACTTTTCATTTGCTGCTTTATACCATTTCTACCACAGGAGCAATAGATGAAATCTTGGATCTGAAAAGGTCAGTATCATTTTTTTGTTGTTCTTCTCAGTACATAAAGCCTTGCAGGACCAAAATACACCAAAAAAAATCTGTCTTAAAAGATTGCTTTCAATTAATCAACAGCTATTTAAGAGTTTTTATTACTGGTGTTTATTACTGGAATTTCTGGAGGCAGAATAAGAGAAAAGTGTCTTATGTTGAGAATGGAGGAAAAGCAAAGATTTTTCCATAATGATAATTAACTTGCATACCCTTGCATTTTGAGATACAAATTTTTTCCCCCGATATACAATTCTAAAACCCTACTGTTTCTTATAAAAGTGTTCTTCACCTGTATAATTATGTGGGGGCTTTCTGGCTTAAAGCTTTTTTATTACATTGATTTTTAAAATTTTTATGACTCATTACAATTCACTAGAGATGCTCATGGGATCTAGATGTTCAGCTTTGGTCAAGTGCAGTGGGTGCTGCTTCAGGGTGCACAGTGGGGCTAAGTAGAATGAAATGACTGTCTGGGGATGTGCTTGATGCAGTAGGAATCTCCAGCTGGAAGGATGGACCAGCTTCCAGTTCCTCCTCAAAGCATTTGTGGTGGAGGTAGTAGCCAAAGAGATGTAACACAAGGCAATCTTATCCCTATTGTTGTTTTCCCCCTTCCTTTCTTTTTGTTTCTTTCTTGCTTGTTTGCTTTCTTCCTTCCCTTCACTTTTTCCTTGGGCATAGGACTCATGCTGCTGACCTGGAATTCAGGGTTGAAGTGATTACCTGAGAAAAAACATGTCCATGATGTCTGCAATTACATGGAGTCACTGTTGTAAATAGTCTTAAAACTTCTGTGGGGCTAGAAGATATGGGAAGAAATTCTGGGGAGAAGTGGTTTTGAAAAATAGGAATAGAATCCCTGATATAAAGATCAGCACAACAAAAAACTGGGTACCATATTAGAAAAAGACACAAGAAAGGACAAAGACTGGGGCACTGAAGTAACCTGTTAAGTATAGGTTTGCCTGGGTGGTTGTTGGAGCTGGCTGCAAGGTAAGCCAAGTATATCTGACATATAAAAATATATAGGTCATATGTATGTATATATATATATATATATATATATATATATATATATATATATATATATACAGAGATATATTTAGTATATCTGACAAGATATACTAAAAAGGGTTTATGTTGAATACAGGACCTGATTTTGGATATATTCCAAATGTGAACTGGCCCATTTTCAGCATGGAAAAAGGTGTTGACACTCATGATATAATATGCAAAGATCCTAAAATATGTAATATCTCAGTCCTGTAACAATTTCGTGAGTGCTGTGCACGTAGTCCTACTGACTCAACCGGACACTTCCCAGTGTCAGAAGGGGTGGCAAGAGCAAGTCTCCATTTATCTTTAGCTGGGAATGAAGTGCCATATTTGTTCTGTTTGCTGCTGTCCTCCTTTGCTAACGGGGTCCATCACACCCCTTGTATAACTGAGTGTCTCAGAGACAAAACATGCACTCCCTCTGATAAACACTGTTTTGTAAGTAGCTGAATTTGAACTGGGCCTGAGTTATCACAATTTATTCTTGCTGTCTTATCAGGAAAGCTCTCTAAATAAGCTACTGCTCTATCTGTTCACATGCAAAGGAAAAAGACCAGTCAATTTTCTTTCAGTGCAGGGTGCCCTGCAACCTTTCACATAAGGGTCACAATAAACTGGTACAACAGAGTAAGAAAGAGGCACTGGAAAAGGCAGCCACCTTCCAACTTTGTAGCTTTTATGCTACAGGTCTCTAGAGACTTCATCAAGGGAGATGAAAAAGAGTCTAATCTTAAATCCAGAAATATACTTTACTTGCTGTTGTTATTAGCAGTAATTGCAACGATGTAACAGCCACTATTGTGATTTATGCTGCAGTTTAGTGATACACTCTCAGTTAACACCTTTGATTCAGAGGTTTTCATGCAGTTTGGCAGTGCTCAGCACCACCACCCCCGTGTGTGGGGTCAGAGGTTAATCTCAGAGGCTGTCCTTAAGCTCCCTCTGTAGTCAATGGAGCATGACAAGTCCATTCAGAAGGTGATTCAGACTAGAGAGTTAGTTTAGCAAATCTGAAAGATGTCACAAAGGGCGTCTTTCCTTGCTAGATGCTGAGAGAGCTTAGGGAAATGAAGTGTATGAGGCTGACTGGAGTTTTGCTTGGTAGTTTGCCCTTCCAATAAGGTTGCAAGCTGCTAAACTGGAAGGCAGCACTTCAAAAGTGTTCAGGAATTTAAAAACTAAAGTGTCTTAACAGCTCTGAATACAGGGACCCAAATGTATAAAGGCAAGTGGACTACAGCCATGAATTGTGGCAGTGAGTGACTTTATCTGAAGTCCCAGTGCAAAACTGCCCTGCCAGATGGAAGGACAGCTGAGAGGGACCAGAGAGCGGGAGAGAGGTGACAGTGGAGAGCTCACTGCCTCCTCCTTGGCTCTGGTGGTAGTAGGGAGGAGAGGGGAGACAAATTCCCTGCTTTTGTTCCCTTTGTCCTAGCTGAGGGAGGCCGAGCAGTGCCCCTGGTGAGCTGCGGGCGCTTTGTGGCACGCAGCAGGTGCGAGTGAAGCTCCTGTCCCCGGGGGAATGCGCTGCTGGACGTGGATACCCCGCTCCTTTCATGGCCCCGCTGGGAACCAGGCCGAAGGCGCATTTCTTAACAGCAAGCCAGGAATTCCTGGAAACAAGCGAGCACAGGAAGGGGCCATGGAGTGAGAATGGGGATGGTTTGGGAATAGCTCTGCAGGACCACTCCTTATCTCGCTTTTCCCACTGACAGATTTAGGGCTTCATCCCACAAGGCGATCAGCATCCCCTGGGAGACCTCAAACCAGTACCTTAACTACTTTTCTCTGTCAAAAGCTCGTCTGGACACCTTTTAAATTCTTCAGTTGCAAAGGCCTACATAAACTTAAACACAATTATCCTGGCACCCACAGGCTTCTGCTCACCCCCAGTTGCTTGCTCTCTGTTTGAGGCGGGTGAGCTGTCGCCAGCCCAATGCTCTTCCCCCTGCTCCCATATCAGCAGCTGCACTGACAGGAGCCCTCAGCCAAAGTCCTGGCGTGTGGGAGCCTCTGCCAGGACAAAATCACATATTTAGCTCTCTGTGCCAGTGCCAGCTGGGAGGTGTGAACGCCAAAGAGAGCAGGCCTGGGGCTGCAGCTGGCTGGCCGTGCTACTGATCCAGAGGGTCAGCCAGTGTCACAGAGCCTTGGAAAAACAGAATTAAGCACAGAGAACCAGAGAATCATTGAGGCTAGAAAAGACCTTTTATATCATCAAATCCAACCATTTAATCTGGAAATGCCACATCCATGAGTTAGAGCAGAAGGCTTGGGGTGCTGAATTTGCCTCGTGCTTTTAATACTTAGAGTAGGTTTATAAAAAAGATGCAGGCAGATAGTGATAGGTCAAGTGGGAATGATTCTAAACTAAAAGAAGCTGCCTTTAGACATGCAGAGACACTCTGTACATATCCATGGAAAAACTGTGTGTGTAAGAATCTGATTTTTTGTATTGCCAACCAGCATGTAATTTAGGAACTACTAAACTGACATGCCTACAAGTCACAACTTTTTATTCACAAGGAAGTCTTTGGCATTGAACCACAGCCATGCTGTGGGAACAGAGTTGGACAATTCATGGATGTGATTGATCATTTTCAGTCATTCCACCTCAGTGACAAAAAAGGATAGCCACCATCTACACCAGCAAGTCAGATTGAACTATGTGAGGAAAGGACAAAATGAGAAATTATTAATAAATACAGGATAAGAAAGGTAGCAGGTTCACAGTGAAGTGTGCAAAGAATATGAGCCACAAGTAAACTGAACTTTTAAGCTTTGTTTACAGTTTGGAGGAGGCTTTGCCTGGCAAGTTGGAGAGATGACAGGATAAGTTTTCTTCCTATGTGTATCTAGTGCATGCAGTGCACACTCTGGCCTCTTGCCAGGGAAAGAGAAGGTTTTTTTTCCTAGTCTGCCAGGTAGGCTTGCGAAACAGCACTCACAAAATCAGGCAGACTACTGCTCAAACCAGCCAACAGCTCTGCGTTGAGAGGTTTCAAAGGGCAGGAGAATGGATTGCAGGTACTTTTTGGCTTGGAATGAGGGACTGAAATAAACTCTCTTGCTTAGCATCATTCATCACTGCAAACACCCAGCAAGATGTCAACATGCCATGCTCATATCTTGCCAAAAGCTTAGGGACTTTAGCTCACCTCTGTGGTGCGAGACCTCTGCTTAGGCTCTCTGCTCCCTGTCAAACCACATTATGCCTTTTCAAGCTACTTGCTTTCTAATCTTCACCTCATTAGAAGGGCTGGCTCAAAACACATATTTAACAGTCATGGGATGGAGCTAAAGGCTTTTCTCCATGCATTAGCTTTCTATGTGTGAATTCTTTTAATTAGAACCTTCCATACTCCTTTTTAATTGCTTGAATGCTTATATTTAGAAAGAAATCTCATCTTCTTTTCTATGCAACTGAAAGGAAACCTAGTGAAGGAAGAGTTAGCACTCACTAGCTGATTTTTAAAAAAGCTGGTCTGGAAGAGCCCTGACCCATGCTTCAGATAGATATCTTCCCTCTTGGCCCTCTGAGAAATGCCTGGGTTTGACATGATCCTGAATATTCTTTACTCAACTGCAGCATCCCAGGGGCAGGATGCTCTGCAAGAGGCATCATGTTTAGAAGCAGCATTTGGAACAGCTTTTACCTCCATCTCACCCCAAGAGTGGGCTGTAAAGAAATGAGGTGGGATGGTGAAGAGAAACACAGTTGATGTTCTCGGGCCTGTTTATTTCTTTATCCACTCCTTTGTTAATGATGCTCTGCAGAGTCCATTTTCTATCTGTCCCAGGTAGAGAATGCATTGGAGATGACTGTTTTACCTATGTTTATGCCAGTCATACTTTTTTTTAATATACATACATGGATTTCAACATGTAACCTATATCTAACTATATTTTTACATGGCTTACATGGGAATTCTGTGGGTTCTCTGTTGAAAACTCAGTGTATGCTTAAGTTGTAGGACTGTTTCTATTCAGGTTGCCATCATAATTAAAAATCTAAACAGGTTCAAATAATGATTGGACAAATTAATAGGAAAAATACCCCAAAACTTTCTGGACTGATAAATACAGAGCTGTTGTCTGTAATTTTAGAAACCTCTAAGAGGTAGCTGTTAAGTTGGCAGTACAAATAAATTAGAAGTTAAGAGGTTGCCTTCCTTGCCGTAAATTTGTTCCTTCCCCTGATGCCACTGGTCCCTGTCTGTATTGAGAACACGTGAGGCTGGGATGATGGTTGACCTCTAAAACTGCCTCACAGTACCAGTCCCAGCAGGCAAACAAGGCAAAAAAAAAAAGCAGATAAAATGTTGTGGAACAATAACCAGAAAAAGAGAAAGGGATGAGACCCCAAAACTTTCTGGCCATGTAGAGGCAGCACACAGAGCTTGCTGGACTGCACCACGCACCTGGTTGTTTGTCCTCTTGTTTTTTGTAATGTTCCCAATGTTTAGCTGTAATAATACTCATACTGCAGTTTCATACTGCAACTTTTATTAAGCAACATTTCCTTCTGTTTCCCTGCCACAGCAATCTGGTATCAGTGAGCAAAGTGGAACAGAGCTCAAGGAGAGCAGAGAGAGCAGAGAGCCCCGAGGGACTCAGCACTCAGAGGCACTCCCAGGGAGCCTGGCAGTGTGTCCTGCTGCTGAACACCATGAAGGTGAGAGCTGCTGCCATCCTTTCATGTCTTCTGCCCTCCTCTACTCTGGAACCCTGTCAGAGAATTGAACAAGTCCTGAACTGTCATGTACCACTCCTATATTAGTGCTTTTAAGCTGTCATATTTATCCTATAATCACTAATATTTTTTAAATTAGCAAATAATTCTCACACTTTTTTTTTTCTCTTGGTCCCACTCTTCTATAAGTCTGTTGTTCCTGAACAGTTCCTACATGTTGTTCTACATGTGTGCTTTCATTATTGGAAATTAATTGCAAGAGTTTTCCTGCAGGGATTTGTTGTTTGACTTCTTGGTGGCTTTTCAGCTATGCACTTGCAGTATGGAATGAATTAAGCCCTCTGTCCCTAAGTGAATCTGTGAAACTATTAGAATTTCCTTGCTGGCAGAAATTATAACATTTTCAGAATCAAAAATTGACATAGATGAGCTATTTATTTTGACATTTTTTTGTCAGCAAACCACACTGCTGGATTCTTTCCAGAGAGCTAACAGAAAAAGTGCATCTGTGCATTCAGATGGAACTCACTTATAATCTGAATTACTATTAGTGGAAGACATTTTACACTTGATTTAATGAGAGGTTTTTTTTGTTTTATCTGAGACTCCATGTCTTTTTGCTTTTGGCTAAATTTCCACTGAGCTACATGGAAGCCTGACAATCAGAGGAATTGAACCATCATGCCCTCATTTTCAACAGTTACAAAATTCTTTATTTGAAGCTGGGAAATTTCAGTAACAGGTGAACGCCCCTGCATAATTATTTTTCATACTCTGAAACATAAATGGTAAGGTTGTCTTTCTGCCAAGGGAATGTGCTTATCTATTTTTATTTTCTTGTAGTGTAGTTGCAATTTGAACCTGTTTGTAAGATGCTGGTGTGTACTGTGAATGCAAACCAGCCATTGCTGATGGGTTGGTGTGGGCTGTGACCCCATGAGCAGACAATAAAATTGTACTACTGTGTCCATACATTGCTGAGGAGGACAAAAGCTTTCCAGGAAAATGAAAAAATCCAGGCAATCCAGGGTACTTTTAATAACTTGAAGCTTTTCTCTTCAGTTATGGCTAGAACACATACAGTTGGCCAATGATGCAAGAAAACTTGACCAAAAGACACATCATTAGCTTATAATGAAATTATTTGATCTTCACTTATTTCCATGTTGAATGCATCATTACTGATTTTTTTCATTACTCCCTTTCTTTACATTGTCATGCAATTTTCATGACAGAGTGAACTCCATGAATTTATCCCCTCTTACTGCTGTACCTGTGAAAACACATTTTCAGCTTTTAGCTGTCTCTGCTGTTGGAGATGGCCTCCTTTTGCAAACACAGTGACACCAAGACAGTCTGCTGTGATTTCCCAGGCATCCAGCAGGAATCCCAAGGGCTGACTGGCTCTCAGCACAGCCATCTTCTCCTTCACAGAAGAAAAAGGCTAAAAAAGGTCATTTACTAGGTGGACTGGAGATGATGTTTTGGTGCCAGACAGACTGTGCCTGTTGTGCAGGCACCAGACCTTTATTTTGATTTTCCAAAGGGTCCCTGCCACATGGTGCAGTGTTTGCAGGGTCACTGCTCAGGGCAACTTTTTGCTGGGCCAACTTCATGGTAACTTTTTATTCTTTCTGGTCTTCCCCAATCTGGCAGCACCTGTGGCTGAACTCTTCTGCTTGGCCACCATCAGGAATTTCCTGCTGTACTTGCCATCAGGTCATGTGGTGACTTACATCCCATTTTTGCATATGTCACAGTAATAGCCCTTGCCATCCTTACTGAAAAATCAAGTGAAGTTTGAGAGTGTGTTGGGGGAAAAACAGGGCTGCAAGTGATTGTATTGAGCTGATAAAACCTTAGGCAAGTGAGAGCAAATCTACCCTATGGACTATGTAGAAAAGCCCCACACTATCATCCTAGGCATTTTGCTTTATTCAGTGTCCTTTTTCCACCCCAATGTCATTTGATTTGTCATTTATAGCAGGGGAATAACATAAAAGCTTTCTCGGTATATATTTCTCCCTAAGCTCCACCGTCTATGAGCAGTTAGGTTGGAGACCAGACAGATTGCCCTGGGACACTAATTAATGCAGAGCATTTACTGACATTACATCACATTAAAACCAATTACACTTCCATTACACTCATCTACTTTACCCCTTCCTGTATATGTGCCTGTTGAATCCAGTCCATATTAAATTTGGGCATGGATTAGCTAATGAGGTGGTAGAATCAGTTAACAGCCTGGCAGCAAGGCAGTGAAAGCCATCCATAAAACACTTTCTGATTTGGAAGTTTTCTCCGAAGAGCAGCAAAGAAAAAAGAAGCTGGAGCAGGGCCTTTTCATTAATCCAGCTTCCCCTAGGAATAGTCTGACCACAGTTCCCTCATGTGGTCAATTTAATTCTTTTTTATTTTTTTCTGTTTCATGATGGTGTGGGGTGACTGAAAGAACAGTTACTGAGAAAAAGCATTTGTGCAATAACTGTTCAAGGATAGAGGAAAGGTTTACATCTGCACAAACTGACTCCACGAAAACTTGCTTTAGTTAAATAGCAAATGCTCTGGAATCTAAGTGATGCTCCAAAAATATTCTGTCAGTGGAATTATTCTGGAGTAATTCTAATGCTGTATCTAATGCCCTGTTCTTGTAATTTTTACATGGGGGCAGAAACAGAGGCTGCAGCATCCATAGTCAAGCAAAGGAGCTGTGCATGAAGCAGGTCATTGTCCCACTTCCTGGGAAAGGGACCACAGAGACAGCTAAAAGTGAGGCTCAGAGATCTCAACAGGGAGAGGAACTGGGCATCTCTAGGGAGGAGGGGATACTCAGAGCTACCAGGGAGGGAACAGGAATGAGCCCAGCTCCAGGTGCAACAAAGAAGAGAAGAGGGAAGAAAAAGGGTGGTGTGGGCTACATCAGCAGTATTTTATTTGTTGCTTAGTGTTTGTCTTGAACACTTCTTTGCCTAGGCTATTGCTGGTGCCTGGCTTTTTGAACAGTGACAGCTGTTAGGTACAGCTGTATCTAAAATGCACAGTCAAGAGCATTTCTAAAATTGACAGCTGATTTTAATGGCTTGTAGCTTTCAATCGTGAATGGAAGAGCAAACAAAACCTATTTGCTAATAATGTTTACACAAGTCCCAAAGCAGGCTATTTTGTCCTTTCCTCCAGTCAAGATAAAATAAACCAAACCAGACTGTCCAAAGAAGGGAAGGATGAAGGAGCTTTTTATCCAGGCTCTTTCCTCCTGTTCTCCACCCCCTATTCTCTGCAACAAAAAACTGATTGAGTCATGAAAGATGGGGAATCCAGCATCACAGATTACAAGGACATGCAGCACATCACTTGCTTTCTCAGACAACAGTTCTGCCTTGTAGTCCCAGCTCCAGCCAGACCTTTCAGAGCCCTGTAAGCAGCAACCTGGCTGAGCATGGTAGCTGGACAGGGCTGGGCTGGTCCCCATGATGCGGCCACTGCTTTTCATCCCCACTGCCTCACTCTGCTGCTGTGGGTGGCAGCAGGCAAGGGCTGTGCTTTTAAGCAGAGGAGCTTGCTGAGGTGAAGTTGAGTGCAGCCTCACAGATGAGGATTTAAAGAAGTGGTAATCATAAAATGAAGAGATTGAAATTATAATTCTCTCACCAGCCATAAATCCAGAATGCATCAGGAGATGGTGCAAAGAGGAAAATGAACCACCTTAGTGCAGAATTCAGTCTCATGCACTTTTCAGCTCATGAAACCTTTCTTTTTCTTTACAGGTGGACACAGCTTGCAAAAGGGATGAGTATCTTCTGTTTCTGATTTAGTGTTTTTAGCTTTTCAGCTAACTTACTGAATTTTTGGGTTTTTTTCTAAACAAAGTACATGGGAAGGACAGAATACATGTGCGTGGTGCTACCTGGTAAATTAGATTATATTTGTTTTGTACTTTGAAAATATCATACGGATATCTGAGATAATTTTAGTCATAGTATCTCAAAGACTGACCAAAGAATCATGCAGTTCTTCGGCTACATTATTGTATTGATTATTTTACTCTGTTTATAATAGCAAGGCTGCTGCTGGTACCTGAACTACATGACTTAGAGGTTACTTGAGAGATGTTATAGTCCATGCAGGTGTGAGCATGCCTTAAACAGTGGGTCACTGAATCACAGTGCAGTATCAGCCAAAAAAAGCAGTAATAAAAGGACTTGTCAGTAGGCATAGAAAGGAAAATGTGAGTTTTGGATGCTGCAAAGATTTCTAAGATGCTGAGGAAACAGCAGCCACAGCCATTAGCAACAATCTAAATACAGTCTGTGTGAGAGATAAAAGAGAAGACAGCACAGAAGCTTCTGCTCTTATTAATCATTGTAGAGGTGGAGCAGGGAAAGCAGGGAATTCAGGGTCTGGTTTGTCAGATTTGAATGCATGGAGGAACTTGGAGCTGTACCAGTTTGGGAGGGCACCCTGCCACAGTGCTCCTTACATTTTGCCCTTCCAAGGTCATACTTAAAACTGTACAATGTAAATGCACTTGCTAGGAAGCCAATGAGATTTAAAAGCAGTCCAAAAACATTCAAGCTGCCATCAGCCTTGTCTCAGAATGTCCAGTGTGCCCAGTCTATCACCAAGCAACTCGGGGGTACACAGAGCTTTTAAATTTAAGGCATTTTAGCACAGTCCAAAGATGCTGTCATGACACATGCCAGCAGTGATTCACTGCCTCTCAGCTGCCATGTCATTACCTCCCTTCATACATTCTCTCTAATTATTGCTACCTTTTATTTTTTAAAAAAAGTCATTGTGTTCTTATCATTTCCCATATAAAACCATCAACTTGTCAAAAAAAGAGAGTACCTGGTAAAATTTTCCCTTGTTTTAACCTCATCTGGCTTCCTTCAAACTGAGCTATGCAAAGTTCTAGTGCAGCCTGACAAGTCCTAACTGCTGAGATTTCACAGACACTGGGGGAATGATGGTGGGAGGGAGCAGGGGAAATGTTCCTGTAAGGGTTTTGCTTCAAGCCGCTGCATTCTGCAGGGGCTCTCACAGACACCTTGCCACTGAGGCAGGGCAGGCAGCTAAAATGGAGCAGAGGGAGTCACATTCAACAGGAAGGCAGTGTAGTCATAGAAAAATATGATGGTAAGTTGCATACTTCAATGTAAGAAAGGCTGCTGATTTAAACAGCCAAAAAAGTGAAAACTTATTTTTGTAATGAGACTTGCCCCTGGAAAGGAAGCAGGAGGTCCTTGAGTCATTCTTTGGAGTGTTTTATTTTGAGGCAGAGGACTTACTTTACCGACTGAATCTGGATTGGAGGATTACTGTGCTACAAACAGGCCATCTGTCCATAACTGTATTAGACATGATAATGTTCTTTTCTACACCACTATTAATACCATGGCTCCAGTTGGCCTGCTCCTCTGCATCGTCTGCCTGAGCTGCCTGGTAAACAGGAGCTACAAGAGACTGCTCTGTTCTAAGATAAAAATATTTTAACAAGTCTAAAAGCTCCCATTGCAGGGTGAGTGAAGGAAAGGGAGTTTCTCTCCTTTGCCATGCAAGATGCAAAGCCCTGGTAGCTGGAAAGTTTTGTTGGTCGGTGCTCAGCAACAGAAGCTGACCTCTCTACACCAGTGATGTCATTGAGACAGTCACTGCATCAGGACAGCACTAGATCAGGACAGTGCCTTCTGACTTTTACCTTTTCGTATAACTTAGGCAATTCTTAACTGAAGAGATTTGGAGAGGCATTCTGGATTTGTTACTTTCTTGCGCAGTTCTCCAGCTCCCTGTCAGGTGCGATTACAACTGTTGGCATATTTAGGATGAAAGATAGTGTTTAATGGGTAATGCAACTAAGGTGGGGAGCACAGACATGATGAAAAGAGAGATCTGCAGAAAGCAATCTGCTTTTTTAACAGCAAAATTTCAGCTTATTTGCCTCTTTGGTTGTGACACCTTTTATTTTGCCAAAGGTAGCAAGTAATAAGTAGCATTTAATCATCAGAATACCCAGGGATACAAATGCACTGTGATTAAACTGGGTCTTTCTTCTGCCACTATCTGGATCAGCAATTGAGTTTACAGCTGGAAAAATGTCTCTTCTTTTATCTTTTTTCTCAGCTGGTACCTTTCTAGATGGCAGATAGGAGCCAAGCTTATTTTCAGTAGATGTCAAGTTCTGTTTCTTAAACAGCTGCTGTAGGAGCTCCTCTTTCTCCTAAGTTATAGCAGATTCACTCAGGAGCAGGAAACCACTCAGGAGCCATCCTGCTCCAGAGATTTTTTTGCAGTTTTCTGGCAAACATTTGCCCAGCCTTCATGTCACTGGGAGCCACAAGGAGAATTTGTTATGGCTCCTCATCAGCTACAGTTTCTTCTCCTCAATTAGTGTCCAGATGAGCACTACCTTCCATTTCTTCTACATTCTCTAAGTGTGTCCCCAGCTCCTGGCTTTCTTTTGCCAGGAGCTCAGAGTTCCTGGAGCTGTTGGTGGCAGGGCAGAAATTGTACAAGAAACAGTTCTTCCAGCAGCTTTTCAGAGCAAGGGGCATTTCTCCCTTCTGCCTGGGCATTGTATTGAGACACTCTCATCACTTTAGTTCTTAAATTGTGAGATGCCCTGCAGTGCAGGTTGTCTTAATCCAGAGGAAGTGAGGTTTCAAAAAAAAAAAAAAAAAAAACAAAAAACCAAAAAACCGTCCATGCAGAGCCATTATAGGAAAAAAAAAAAGAAGAAAAGAACATTCCTTGGGCATAGTGGTATCATTTTGCCAATATCCTCTAACTCAATAAACAAGCAATAGAGCATTGATTCATAGCTAGTTGAAAAAAGAACCACAATTCTCACTAATAACATTTCTGGTTTCTGATTTGACAATAGCTGATGGCAGCTATTTTATAGACCAATCTCTGCTGAGCACACACCTGCAAGGAAATGGACCTGTGAGTTTGTGCATTATAGAGACTCAGCTTGGGAATAATTTGTACAAATTGATGGCAAAGGCCAAATCAAACACACAAAGCCTGCTCTGACAGCAGCTGGTGAGGCACAGGCCTAGAGGAGGTAGGTGACTTCCTCCTGCCCTTCAGCTGGAATCCACAAGGTGCCCTGCTCTTCCAGCTGAGCCTGGAGTGAAAACAAATGTAAACCAACCCTTTGGCATAGCTGCTTTTGGTAGTGAGTTCTTGCTTGCATGTGCAATTCCCACCTGAATAAATGCTCTTCACTGCCAGGAAGGATTGCACAGCTTAGCACCACACTGTGGGATGAGAGGAGGAAAAATGAGTGAAGACACCATATGTAGGGAAAGTAAATATCTGTGCATTCATGGTGCCAAAGGAGAACTTCTCAGGTTCTCCTTGACTCAGAATTGCAAGGAAAAACATCATCCTGAGGAGAGATACTTCTTGCTGGGTTTGCTGTTTGTGGAAAAATGCTTTTGTAGTAGTATTTCTGATGGAAGATGTGTAGGGTAGTCAAAGGCCAAATTTATTTGAAGGCCAAATTTTAACATAAGAGTCTAAATTACAGTGATCATTTCATGCTTCTTCTCCCTCCAGGTCCTCACTGAGCCGTTTAACATAGCTTTGAGTGGACATGTTTCACAAAAGGTATTTCAGGTTTAGTAAGCAACTAAACCAGTTCTAAGAAAATAAAATAATAAAATAAAATATTATAAAATAAAATATTATAAAATAAAATATTTTTTCCCCTGCAAATTTTTGTCAGGTGATTTATAACACTATCATGTTTGAGCCTAAATAAGCTTGATTAACAGCAGAGAATGAACTGTTTTTCTGCATGCATCAGATTATTTCAATAGAGAAACAATCTCAAGGGCTGTAGCTATTCCACTTCGGTGGATTAAGTGTTTGTCAGTGCAAGGAGGGCTGATTATGCCACTGCTCTGAGCATGCAAGTGCAGAGCGGACAGTGATGGACCCAGGGTAACATCTGATATTGTGTCACCAGAGGAAGAGACCTTCCTCAGTGGTCCTGCAGAGTCAAAGGCTAACATATAATGTGAGGAAAACTGATTTTCAAGTCATAGGGGTTGTTAAAGAATGCATGGTTGCCTCTTGGTTTTAAAGCTATGTAAAGTGTATCTTCTGATGGACTTTGGCACAGAATAGCTTGCTCTGTTAAGATCAACATGTTTCCTAACAATAAATCCTGGTCACTCACCAAGTTCTCATTCAGGCTTGAGGGACCTGTTTTTTAAGTTTTAATACACTCTTTCAGAAGAAAAAAAGTATGAGTTTGTTTCTGGAGACGTGTCAGTTTTCAGTTCTATCAATAGGAACTGCCCTCTTGTGGATCTCAATTATTCCTTTCCCTTGCCATGACCAAACTGCAACAAAGATGTGATGTGATACTGTACTCTGAAGTTCTCTTGTCCTCAGGAAAAAGATGTGAAAGGTAGGGTTAAGCAAAATGGAGATATCTTCTAATCTAATGAAATGCAATCCCCTGTGCTAAGTGAAATTAGCCTGTTGGATACCTTTTCTAGAGGAGAAAAGAAGAATGAATCAGGAAAACTGCTCTTAAAAAGCATTAGGCTGTGCGCAGCACAAGACGTGGTTTGCTTTCTTTTTGATCTGAGTGCAGACTGAGCCTGGTCCCTAGAAATCTACACTTTCTCCAACAGGATATCATCAGCCATCACTCACCTGCATTCTCCTGGCAGTGAAAAACTGATTCCTTACATGTGTCTAGAAACCTATGGCTAAAGTAGCAGATGCTGCAAACTTTTTTTTTTTTCAGTTTCTATTTCTGAGGTACCAAAAGATGTGTTGTGCATTGGGGAGGATAAATAAAATTGATGTAAACAAATGAAATGGCAAATGCTGTCTACTCTGCTGGTTCTCATCCATATTTCCTTAGCCAGTTTAGTGTTCTGCTGTCACTAATTCTTTTTCAGCATGTCTTTTTCTGTCTTCATTTTGCACTCATCCTGAGTACATGTGCTGCAACAAGCAAGAGCTCTTCAGCAGATGTTTCTGCTTTGGGGACTCTGGCATTCCATACTTGGATGTTTCTTGAGAACTAGAAATCCTGACTGGGACATTTCATTTTTCTCATATGAGCTATGGGAGCACCACAGAATAAACTGTAATCAGTACTAATTCCTGTAGCTTGTATTAACATTAATTTCTCAACTTTGGGGACAGAACATACCCTTAGCAAATTTGCAGATGATGCTAAACTGGGGGAATGCTTAACATGCTGAACAGCAAAGCTCCAATCCAAAGAAACTTGCCTGAGACAAACTCTTCTCAAAGGTGGCAAGTGGTATAAAAAGGGACAAAAGTCACATGTTGCAGCTTGGCAGGTTCAGGTTGAACATTAGGAAAAACCTTCTTCACTGTGAGGCTGGTGCTGCACCGGAACAGGTTACCCAGAGTGGTCAGGGACTCTCTGGCCTTGGAAGTTCCTGGGACTCAGCCAGGCAAAGCAACAGCTGATCTGATCTAGTGCTGGCAACAGCCCTGCCTCCTATGTGGGACAGGACCAGAGGCATCCCGAGATCTCTTCCAGCCAGCACTCCAATGCTTGTGTGAATTTGAAGGATGCAGTGAGCCAATCTAAAAGAATCCTGTTGCAGTCAAGCTTTAATTGAACAGCCTACAGTTATGAGGTGTTACTGAGAAGTGAGCCATGTCTTCGTGTACAATGGGAAATCTATTTTTCCAACTCATGCTGCACGTGTTTATAAAAGCTCCACCACAGCATGTGAGTTCCTGGTGAAGGCAACTTTTCTTACTGGCTTTTGGCCCAGTTCTGGAAGACTTCTAGGACATGCCAACATGTAAGTACAGATTTTGTTTTAAACTATTGCATCTATTTGTTGCTTGGTTAAACTCCAAAAGTATGTGCATAATTCTATAATGAATAATGAAGAGGATTTACAAGTCCTTAGCTGGCTCCTGGTGTGGTGGTTGTTCTGTTCCTGAGGTACTTTAGCTGTGGCTGACACTGAAGAATTAGGTCAGACAAACTGAATGTACATTTTACACTGAGCACATCTGTGTCCCTTATTCGGGTTACCAGTTCACAACATAGCATATCTGCATTCCAAGTGAAACTTCCGTGAAAATACAAGCTGCTCCTACCTTATGAGTCCAGTTCTTCCCAGAAGGAAAATCCCCCAACATCTGCAGAAGTGATAACTATTTCAGCTGGGTGTGTTTGCTGCTCCTTGTGAAATGCACCCAAAACGGCTGAGGAGCATTTTAGAAAGTAAAGAGGGCTTAAAAGTAGTTCATGACATGCTTTAGCTCTTCACCAGATTCCTGTCTTGTTCCACTAAAGCCAAGAATGTTATCACTCTGGTTGATGCATTATTCATAGGACTCATTAGTTTCCTGTCACATGGCTGAAGTTATTTTTTCACAGTATCTTGTTTCAGTATGAGTGAAAAGTGTAGAACCTAAATTCAAAGCATGTTTCAGGCCTGTGGAAGCCTTTTCTAAGGATCTTTTTTGAGTAACCCTGTACAAAACTTGAAGGAATAGCAATATATATTGAGACATTCTCATTTGACTTCAGTATTTGGATAATAATTTGTAAGAATGTGTGCTGTGTGAGTTTAAACATCTTGAAACTCAGATGCCCACTGCCCAGTTCAATGTACTTTTCCAGAATTGTTTCATGTTTCTCTTCTTGTTTTCATAATTTTTATGTTCATGTACTTTTATAATACTTTTATTCCACGAAGAGAACTCTTGTACCCAGTGTAGAACAAGCCCTTATTATATTCAAATATTTTCTGATAAGTTTGAAAGGGTTGCAGGATGTCATTTGCAGCTAAGGTAAGTTAGTGAGTCTTCTACTTGGCAAAGGTAGAGAGATAAGAACTATAGTGAAAATTACATGCATGTAAACAAAAGGGAAGTTATAGGGTGCCACTGAAAGCTTGTATATTTGCTCCTTTTCAAAAATATTGTACTTTGAGGCTTCTCAATTTGAACTTGGTCTTTTAAATATGGAAATATTTATATGGCTTATTAACTGAAAAAAGTCCTGCAAATCCTTTAGCCAGCATCTTGTTGTCCAATATTGTGTCCTTAGTTTTCAATATTGACATTTGTTTAGGGTAACTTAGTTGGCATAATTTAATACAAATTACTTCATCCAGGAAAGTAAGAATAACAGTGCTCAAGTACTGTGAGTTTTTGTTTGATCTTCACTCATGCTTTAATTTCCATATTTATGTGTATAGGAAGCAAGAGACAGAATTAGTGTCAAGAAAAGCCAGTAAGAAAACATTGCTTGAACATGCAAGATTCTCCTAGAGTCAGCTCATTCACCCATTATACTAAATAAATTTGTACAAGGTTCTTTTTGTCACATCATTTTATCCTGAAGCTGTGAATTAGTCAAACCAAAGAATGGAAAAGTACAATGTGCTATAATGGATTTGTGTACCGAACACTTACTTGTGCCTTTTTGAAGCCCTGTTTTTGGCCCACTGGGCAATGTATGGGGCTCACAGGTGCTTTGTAGCTCTGCCAGCTGTCCTCTGTGTGGTAACAGTCATTCATGCCTCCTCTGCTCCCAAAACACTGGTGGCCCATTGGCAGCAGGAGTGGTGCGTCTCAGCAGCCACCCCTCTGAAGGACTCCTAGCTGGGCCTTCAGAAAGGCTGAGATCAACATTCAAAGCAGCTGCAGTTACCCACCTCTTTATGGTAACCCATTCCTTTATGGAAGATCCATGGGTTCTGAAAAACAACTGTGCTTTAAACAGCAAGTAAGGATTTAAAAAAAAATGTTTTGGGTGGAGGCTTTCCAATTCCCAGCAATTGAGTATTGCTGTTAATCTTTCTGCCCCTGGTCTTTTTACACAGGTATCATTGAATTAGTATAAAGCCGTATGCATGTAAAATTAGGAGACTACTGTGTGGAATACATTTTTTCTTTAAACAATTACTTATTATTGACATGAATACTTGATGCTGGAGATATCGCTTGGTGTGTGGCCAAGGGTAAGGATTATGCATGGTTTAGAAAGAGAGGCTGGAAGTGAGGATGATATTCAGCTCCAGATTGTAGACACCTGCACTAGGAATATGAAAGAGAGATCTTGTGTGGGCTGGGTGCATGAGTATCCATCCTAATCAGAGGAGAATCAGTGTTTTGTTTAGCTTTTTTATAAATATCTAACCAGCCGAAATTCTTTTAAGGTACCTGAATTGCACTGGCAGGTATGACACATGACACAAAGGAGCCCTGTGTTATTCAGCATATAAATGAAAGTTGGGAAAGATACCACAGAATAACTGAAGCAGCAGTGTGTGGACAAATGGAGAAGCCCTCCAGTGACTGTGTTGGGAGTTCAGACATTTGAACCACAGGTAAATCCATACAGGTAGTACTTCAGACATTTGAATTTGAGTGTAATGAATAATCTAAGTGACTGAAAAATAGTCTTCACTGTAGCTGAGGAGGGTACAAAGCCATTTATATATATGCCTAATGATCCATCAAAAAAATTGTTCCAAATTGTTTGACTTGTTATAGGTGAGGCTTTAATTGATAGTTATAGTGATCCAAAATATGGTCTCATAATCTAACATCTGTGTAAGAGTAGCCCTTCTAGGCAATGACAGAGCTCAGAGGGTGCATTCATAAATACCTTAGTTTTTGTTCAGGGATACCTTGATGGACACCTTGGTGACTTACTAAGCTGTTCTGGCTCCTGTAGGAATAAGCCTAAGTAGTTGTAAGGTTTCTTTGGTCTCAGTAAGTTACAGAGTTGTCTTTGTTGCCCTTTGTAACTGCCCTGGGTACAGACTCCCTTCAGAGAAGCAAGCTCCAAGGATGTAATTCCATCCTCCAGGTGTGTGGACACACAAGAGCTCTTTCCCAGAGCACAACACCTGAAGGCAGTCTGCTGAAAAGTTGGTATTCTCAGAAACTCTGAGTGCTAGAAGAATCTTTTGTACTGGCAACGTTTTGACTTCCAACTGTGCAAGAAACTCATGGATCTAGGCAAAACACCAAAATATCTGCGTTTTTACCCTTGCAGTGTGTTCTTTGGACTTAGTCCAGATGCTTCAAGATCTCTATAATTCCTCTTACACATCTTTCTCCTTTTACACGTTTTTCTCCTCCCTGAGTATTGCCCTATATATAAAACTAAATTCCTTATCAGCTGAAACTGGTGCATTGATTTCTGTGAGATTTTGTTCAGATACACTAATCTTTTAAGGAGGCATCTGAAAGGCTTCTTACCTTTTGGATCCCAAAGTATATTCCTAAATCATTTTTCAGGTGTCCAAGCCTCCTTGCCATTATCTCCTGAACTGTTCATCACCTTTCTCTCTTGGTGCGACAGTGACATTCTGGTATTTGCCTTGCTTAGTCAAAAGTTGTGCTCAGAGAGTAGATGAAAAAGCCAGCAGACTCACCATTAGAAAGCACAGAGGAGGCACCAGGTACAATTCAGCCTTTTCCCTGGTCCTAAACTGTATCAGCCCATTGAAGAATACTCTGTTATATCTCCAGTTTAAAGAAGCTTTCAGTATTACACTCATTTCATCAAAGCAATAGTGATTTGCAGTAGCTGATGGCCTAGTTATGTTCAGATTTTTAGAAATAGCCCAGCAGACAAGTGCAATGAATGTAAAGGATTATCAAATAAGCCCTATTTTTGGTTTATTCTATCACATATCTCACTGGTGTCAGAAATGCTTGTGTGGCTGTCTTTCAGGGAATAACTCTTCTATTTCAATTTTGGTTTCTTCATTCTACTTGCTGGGTTATTAATTTTTTTTCCCATAAAATTACCTTGCAGCAGAAAACCATAGCCTCTTGGGTGGAACACTCAATGGGCAGAAACTGCAATCTGGCCATTTTCAAGGGGGGATCAAATTACACAGTTTGCTGTATAACGCACAAACAAATTTTAGTCTGGTTGGCGCTTATCTGTTTTTGCAAGTACATCACTTTGGAAAGAGACTTGCTCAGCTAATCTATGGCTGTCATGGAAATGTAATTTTTTCTTCCTCTCAACCAATCCTGAGCACCTGGCAAGCTTGCTTGTGCACCCATGCATTCAAGTCTAGCAGTTTCCATGGAAACCCATCAAACTGTCGCACCAATTTTCTAACATGCTGCCACTTCACAAACACAGGACAAGTTGTTTTGCACAAAATTCCTCTATAATGCAGTTCTGGTTTTTTTTCTCTGGAGACAATTCAGCAAGACTAAATGTTTATACATTTAGATAGCAAGAATTGCTTCTTATTGCAGGTAAACCAGCTCACCTATGTGAGAACATTTCAGATTGCTTTCAGAAACTCACTGAAAAAAACATTTTAGGTTATGGAACACCCCATCTTTGGGTGAGAAAAATGAAAACTTTCTTTTAAAATGTAAGTGTATTTATTCTTTGATTTCATTAATACACCACCTATGTCTCTAGTCCCCTTCTGGGAAGATATTTGACTACCTAACTCAAGAAGCCAGACACAGCTGCTTCTTTTGTGAGACTACCATGCTGTTTTCAAGTTAGTTTGATAAAGTTTTTAAAGGAGTTTAAGAACATGAACTCCATGACAACAGGAGATGAGAGTCAGAGTTCCAAGAGGTCTTGTTTACTCTATGACTTAAGGCCCATCTAGTGGCTAAAAAATATCTACAGCTTTTTGGTTATGAATAATTCAAGCTGTATCCTAACATACCCAACAAACAAGTTTTCAGAAGAGCTTCAGAATCTCAGAGGTACAGGCTTGTCTGGTACTCTCTCATCTCTTTCCAAACATGTAGGTTTCAGATATGGTCCAACACAAATATTCTTCCTAGGTTTTCTGTTTGAGTAAAACTCATGGCATGTACACTCCCACCATGGAACTCAACATCTATTTATTATTCAGCTGGTAGAAAGTAAATAAATGTCCTGACATGATCATTTTTTGATTCATGCACTGCTCATTTAAAAAAAAAAAAAAAGATTCCTGAATCTTAGGAGCTACCAGCTCCTATAATGAGGATTATGTTCTGAGAAGTTTTCCAATATCAAGCATTTTTCTGCATTTGTTTCTTCCCTATGCAGTACTGTTTCATTAACACCAGCAGTTGGCCTTCATCTAAACTGGAGAATCATCAAACATGATGATTTCATTGTTCCTCATTGTGGAACAGCAAAAAATAGTTAATGGTACGTGTGAGATGAAGCTCAAAGAGGAAGTTCAAAATGAGGACAATTAGTTGGCAGTAGTCATAGAATTAATGCCCATTAAAATTTGCAAGAATGCTTTATCCACTGAATTTTTATAATAGAGATCAGATGAAGTTGGTAGCTGAAGAGGCATAAACTGGATAAATGCCTATTTATCAAGAAACATCTTTCAGCTGGGAAACAATAGTGGGTACCATAAAAGATTGAATACACTTAATATTGGCTTGCTTAATGGAAAACTTTGCCCACACTATTAGCTTTAATTTAATACTAATTTACCCATTTAAGAACAATTGATATTAAACAGTTTCCTATTTAATGTTAATTGAAAATCACTGGTCTCCTTTTCCAGATGATATTTAACGTCACTTATTTCCACTAGTGACAAAAAATGCATTTTTATTGTGGTCTAAAAACTTTGCAGGAAATATAAAGTACAGAAGAAGCATAGATCAGTCAGTTTAACTCTATACTTTAATTTAATTGTACTATTATTTTAAAAATGACCATCAAAGCCTTAGAAACGTAATTAAATGCCACTAACCACGAAGGATACACTGAGATGAGACTGCAGTGGCTGCAAACTGAGTCATATTGTGTTTGCTTCCTCTACTTTTTTCCCTCATTTTTTCTTTCTGGTTGAGCATGGGCATAAAATGGTTGTGGTAAGGAAAGGAATTCTGGTTTGGCTGACACCTTTTCCAGATTAAATCATGTACTCACCTTCTGACTTTCCAGGGCAGGTGCCACCGGCCTGCCAACAAAAACTGATGGAATAATGCCTGAATTTACATTCACTGTTTTGCTAGGTCCATGAATATACACTGAAAAGATGGATTATGGATTCCAGTCTGTCTTGAACGCTAAAAAGATTCTCAGCACTGTACAACCTCTCCCTATGGGTATCTATGTGCTTTTTTTTAGGTCCAGAATGTAACTTCTTTTGGAAATTATATTCTATTTCTACTGCAAGGGTGTTTGTATCACATGGACCAAGTGTTTAGAGTGTTTATAAAATATCTGTGTCACTTCCCTCATGCATGTACATGCCCAGAGTAAACAGAATATGTAACACCTGAGGGTGGGATCAAAAGGTGAAACATTTTCACATGCTATATGTGGTAAGTACATTTGCATCATTATTTATAAGTGGTCTGTCAGTCTAGCGGTCTAATCTGCTATTGATGTCAGGGTCTTCGTATCTACCTCAGTATTGATGTATTTCTTTGCTGTCATTTTGTTTCCCAGGATTTGACTCATTTGACACAAGTTCTCACAGTTTTGTTTTCTGTGCATTATCTTACTGGTTTATTTCAAAAAGTACAATGAGTCAATTATACTATTGCCTGTTTCCTACATGCTGGGAAAAAGCTCTAATTGCTTTCTGTCATTGACCCAGGCATGGCTATTTCCTAAGTAATTTCTCTTCTCCAGAATAATCTCCCACTGAGAGATTGACCACCCTCCTTATTGTAGAAATATGTATTTTGGAGGGTTATAATTAATATCAGTGATGTTATTAATCTCCACAGTATTTTCTAACCTTTCAAATAAAAAAAAAGAAAAAAGGAAAAAAATCATAATTTACAATGCTAAGGAATGAAATTATGCCCCACTCCTTCCCTGAGGGAAAATAGGTTTCCTGCACAATTCTCAATTCTTTCCCACAATGAATAGAGCCTGTAACAGTCTTTTAAAAGCAAAGCTTATTGTAGAGGAGTAGGAGGCAATACATATGGCATTACTTTCCTGTGCCTCATTGCTCTTGCACATGGAAAATGAAGAATGAATTCAGGGGAATGCTAATGGTAATAGGTCCATTTTGGACAGGAGCTGGCATGTCTGTTGTGAGCACCACTGACAGATCACCCTCTTTTCTGATTCTGATTTGTGCTGACATGCAAACATCCCTTTATCTGAATCAGTGTGAGGCATTGAACACACCGAGCTATTGCTCTCCCTCTGCCTGCATTGATAATTCATCCTCTGCAGTAAAATTTGACAAGCATAAAATTTTGAAAAGGTCAATTTTGGGGTCTCCTGAGGTTTTTTCTGACCTTAGTTTTGACAGTAAATGAAATAAAACAGTAGCTGTGTGCATTTTGCAAGTCCATTAAGCAAGTGAGGCCTGGCAAGTTGCTCTTATTATTTGGATTAGTGATAGCCACCTTTCCACAGCTAATGGAAGACAGAGTTGACATTAGAGTCTGGCCAGTACAGAGAGGCTAGCAACACTGCAGGGACAACTAAATGCACACAGAAATTGATTGTGGACAAATAGGGGCTTTGCAATGTGGAAATCCTGCTGCTTTGAAACCATGAGACCATATCCTGGCAGTGTCTTTGATCACTGAGGTATCAGCATTTCAGAAGGAGGCACTAAGACTTTAATGAGGTTTGTTGTATCTTCTTCATGGTGACCTGAAATGTCTGAACTGCTGGTCTAACAACTGTGGTGTCTTACCCAGCTGGAAAGTAATCCCCACTTCAAATATGACTTTGCAGGGTCAGATTGGAAGGTATAAGGAACTGTCCTATACCAACCTTTGCCATCTCCAAAGGCAGCAGCAGGGAAACAAATACTCCTCCAGGGAGTAAATCTGTGGGTTTAATCATTTGTACCAGCAATAAATTACATCTGTGTTACTCCTACTAACACTAAAAGGTGTGGTCTGAGAGGAGCCAGCCTCATGATGAAGTTACTTGTACAATAAGTATGTCAGAATCCATTTTCCATGTGCACCAGAAGAAGAAAGTCCAGTTAATTGAAACTTAGGTAAAATGTAAGAACTCCTAGGGAATGATCACATCTGGGAGACTAACCACTCCTAAATTAAATTTATAGATGTGGATCCTCTTTGCCAGTTTTACCTTGTTGCTGTTAGCTTTTACAGGATAGTTACAGAAAGAAAAGGAGGAAGTGATGCAGCAGGAATACTGTGAACTTGGTATTAATGAGGGAGCCCTTCTTCTGAGGGCAAGAGCAAAGGTCAACAGAGAATTTATGAAGTGGCTTTTGACAATTCAGAATCACTAATATAGGCTTTGGCCAAATCAATATAAATAATATTTATTCATGCAACTGTACACATTTTTAGTAGTGGCTTGATTTGCTTTCATAACTTTTTTTGGTTTTACTAAATCTCACCTTCAGGGAATAGAGGAGGGTTCACTTTAGGATCATTCCTCTCTTTCAGGTTTGATTTAGTCTATTCAGTAAGGAAGATAAATCCTTTGCAATGAAAAAGTGAATGAGACAGGAAAAACCAGAACTGGATCAAGAGCTTGTACAGGCCCATAGGCTGGTCCACTTGGTTTTTTTGCCAGTCAGAGACCTTCTAGCCACGTTCCCTTGCTGTCAGCAGTTCTGCCTGTATCCCACCTCTACCTGATCAGTCAGCAGTTCTGGTTCCTCCTGTCTGCATACCTGACTCCAGTACAGCACTCCCAGGACAGGGAAATACCTCATCAGCCTCTTGGCACAGGCTCTTCAGCCCAGTTTTGGGATGCCTAGCTAGTAGCAAGGCATTTCCATCCTGTTGCAATAGTAGCAAAAAGCAATGAGTAAAGACAAGAAACTTCAGCCAGAGAGAACTGATTTCACTTCCAAAAGGAAAAAAAAAATTGTGTTTGTTTGAAAAAAGCAATCTCAAGTCAATTCAGAAAGTGTTGGAATTGCAGGCGATGTGGCTCTTTTGTTCCCTACCCAATTTCTGTTTTGGCTGTACAGTATGTCAGTTTATTTTTTATTTATAATTATTTTTGAACTCACAGCCAGCTAAGCTAAATGAGTTCATCCTTAGAAACAGGCTATCATTTATTATGAATTGTGCCATGTAAGCTGCCCCAGCCTCAGGCATTCGTGCCTTTTAGTACCTTGTGGCTCGCAGAGCAGAGTGATAAACCTGCACAGTGATACCTTCAAAGTCAGGTCCTGTTCTACGTGACCATAACATCCTCCAGACTGAATCAGTACCACATGGGGCTATGAGAGGGAGGAAGGAGGGAGGGAGGGAGGGAAGGAAGGAAGTGGCAGAAGGAAGTGGCAGAAGGAAGTGGCGGAAGGAAGGAAGGAAGTGGCAGAAGGAAGTGGCAGAAGAAAGGAAGGAAGTGGCGGAAGGAAGTGGCGGAAGTGGCGGAAGTGGCGGAAGTGGCAGAAGGAAGGAAGTGGCGGAAGGAAGGAAGGAAGGAAGGAAGGAAGGAAGGAAGGAAGGAAGGAAGGAAGGAAGTTTCATAGTAACAAGAGATATGATGAAAAGAAAAGAACTCATGTAGGGAAAAAAATAGAAAAGAAAACAATAAAAGAAACAGTGTTAGGAGGTGAAATAAAACTTGAGTCTTGAGTTCTATTGAGACTATTTTATTCTTTGGAGGACTTCTTTCTCTGAGGGTAATCTTCTGGTGATATCTACCTGTACAAGGAGCTTTGACAATATACCCAAGGACTATGGGAATGTTTGAGAGGATGGTTCAGAAAACAAGACATGATTTGAGCAGTGCTGGATTTCAAGACAGATAGCATCTTGAGACGTTACTTAGGTCTATTTGGAAATATTATGAAGAATATATAGTATTTTCTGTTAGAAACATGCCTTGAACATGATCTTTGGTGAATCCCTCTAGTTCACAAGTTTTGGAATTAACTGGGGCTGTTTGTAGTCACCTGTAGCCACCAATCTTCCATTTGCTGACATTTTCACTCACTTTACAAGACAAGGGTAAATAAACCTGTGAGATTTCTGTCTGACTTGTGGGCATGTGGGTGTGCACTGTGCCATGAAGAGCTATGGAAATTATGCCAGTGATGTTAAAATGTTGTAAGTACATGGTGTAGCATTGTAGCTCTGAGGGTTTAAAGCAATACAGCATCTGCTGGATGATTTCATTGTCACTAACAACTGTCAGTGACAGTGGGAGGTGGCAGAGGAAAACCATCAGTCTGATTTACACTGAACTCTTCTTGCAAATGTTCCTATCTGAAAGGTTTTCAAACAATTATTAGTTCTTTGCATTAGAGGTAGCAATATTTTCTCTTCTGTGAAGAAGAACACAGTGACTGCGTCTTGTCTGCATCCGTGCTCTGACAAAGTTTTAGAGAAGCCTTGGTTCTCATTTTGCTTAAATTAATGGAATTGCTCTGGATTCTACGTGGCATTGGCCTCCTGGGCTCCCCAGGCAAAAATCTCAACACTCAGTTTCTCTTGAGCTGGAGATGGAGATACTTTCTCACAAGATCCTTTGCTGAACCAAAGCTCAGCAACCAGCAGTCAGTTCTCTTATCTGTTTGAAACAGTGTGCTGTCAATACCCTTGGGTTGTAATCACTTTCATGGCTCAAATTTTTAATATTGGAAGGCATTGGGAAAGGTAAGTCTGTTTAGTGTAATTGTTTTGCCAAAGCTATTTAGTGTTGCCACAGAGGAGCTATATTTTATTTAAAATTTTTGCAAAAACTTCATTTTTCCCATTTTTTTAACATTCTAAATCTTCCCTTTAAAGGGGCTTTAAAAGGCAAGCATTAAACTGGAAGAAAAATAACTTGCAATGGAAAAGATGTGGGATTTTTCCCTTAGTATGGGAAATAAAACATGACAAAAAATTGTCTTTTTAAAAACCTGAAATAGATAAGTGCATGCAGTAGTTCTTGACTGCCATTTTTCAGTCTACAAAATTACTGATATTGACTGCATTTAGTATATATGTACAAAGTATATGGTGTAAAATACACAAATATACTTATGAAATGGATGGACAGGGCTGCTGCTGTGCTGTTTCATTGACTTAAGGAGTCATTATAAATAAGGAGCCCACAAATGTGTGTCTGTGCCAGACAGCAGGATCAAGGGCCACTCTAGAAATTGAAACCTTAGCTCTTTTTTAATCATAGGTCATAAACCAATTTATTTCACACTAATCTTATAGATATTTTCAATTAAATTGAATCTTGCCTTCTCTGAAGCCATCTCCTTCTTTGACTGCATCTGAGCTTCTAGTGAAGAAAAATTACACTGAGCTTGTGTTGTCCTTAGCAAGATGTTATCTCGACATCAACCGCAGGGTCAAACAAGGGGAGATGCCTTATTGGAAGAAGAAGAAGTGGCTTTTACTACTGTCCAGTGAATCACTCCAGGTTCCTTCAGGGGAGTGCTAGCCAGCATACGTATGTTGTTCTCAGTTCTAAGTGGTGCAAAGACTAAAGGAAAAGCAAAACTGCTATGGGCCTCTATAATACACCTCAAACACACTGAAGGTCAGACAGATCTGCCAGTTTGAGACTTGTATTATTGAGTACTGAAAAACCCAAAATAATAAATAAAAGTATTATAGGAAAGTAAAGTGTTCTGTTTTGCAAAAAGAATATTTGATTTTTTTCTGAACTTGAAGCCATATAGTAACCTGAACATTTCAAATGATATTTCTGAAAGACAATTGTGAAGTATGTGAAATGTGAAAGACAAATGTGAAGTATATTTTAAACCATGAATGAATTTCTACTGAAATGTGATGGATTCTTCGTTCTTGAAAAATGTGGCATTAAAAGTTATTATTCTTCCACAGAGAACATGCTTGTCCAAAAAGAGATAATTCAGTCCCAAAAATCATGTGATCTGTGTTGTGCTTTTGGCCAGACTAAACTGCCACAGTGGCCCACTGGAATTATTTATGGATGTATCTGTGAGGAAGTGCTCACAGAAGAATCCACTGCTCATTTTTGTTGAAGAATTTTTATTGATGACTGGGCATTATTTTAACTTTTTTGTCTTCGTGCGCCCCAAAACCAAATTCTAATTACCAACATGAGGTGGAAAAATGTAGGAAAGTCTGTCCTACTTTCCTCATGCAGATGTTTAGATGCAAACTAGAGGGGTGGATGAGAGAGGTGGAAAAACGTAGGAAAGTCTATCCTAATTTCCTCATGCAGATGTTTAGATGCAAGCTAGAGGGGTGGATGAGAGAGGTGGAAAGCCGAGGGAAGGTCTCTCCCAGTCTGTTAGGTGAGATACTGTGTCCTCAATGCCTCATGCTGCTCACAGTGCTGGAAGCCTTGGCAACTCCATCTGGCAGTCACAGTCACTAACAACAGCAGCACACATGTTTTAAGAATGAGAGAATGCTTTTTGCTGCTCTTTCAGCTTTGGGTAAGCATTTGTTTCTCTGGATAAAGCAACTGCTGAAGGAAGTGAGAGAGAGGCTGCAAGCAGAAGAAGGACTAGGAAAGGAAGTGCAGTGTTTGGCAGCTTCAAATTCTGTTCCTGACACCAGCAACAAATTAAAATAGTGCAAAATCCTTGGTGTTGGTCCTGCTCTCTCACGTGCTACAGTTTGAGGAGAAGGGGCATTATCCAGCTTTTCTCTGCCCTGTGAGCAAAGAGGCACAAAGCTCTTTTCTTAAAAACAGTCTAAGTTGGTAGACACCCACATAGATCATTGAGTCCCACTCTTGGC